>NC_041020.1:10677107-11046479 GCF_004193775.1 Glycine soja
AGATTCTACTTCTTCTAGGTCAATGAGGTCACCTGGAGCAGGTTCTGGTGCCCTCGGTGCAGGGGTTTCCTCTGTGGCTTGATCCTCTTCCTCTGTTGATTCCTCTTTGCTGGATGAAGGGAGGACTTCAGCATTTGGGGTGGAAGATGTTGGAACATCTTTATCAGCATCAGGGACAGAAGCATTTTTCAGAATGCTACTCACAATACTGCGGATCTTCTTATCCATCTCCGTGTCTACTTCCCTAGGACTTGTTGCAAGGCTAGGGTTTTCAGAGATCTTCACTCCCTGTTGTCTTTTGGGGACCAGTTTCTCAGGAACAGGGGCTGGACCAGGAATCATTTGTATAGGTTGGATATTGAATTCAGGTTGTTCCTGGTTTGATGGTGCTTTGGTGGATGATGGAGATGATGGTACAGAGGGTGAAACAGGAGATGAAGTTTCTTTTGGTGAGGTAGCCATGGAGAAGCAGAGCTTTTGAAATGGTGTCGTGAATATCTGAGAGGTGTTGGGGAATGAAAACGAGATTACCACGAAAATGTAAGTTTGAATGAGGAATGTAGAGGGACGTGTGAAGCAACGGTCGAATTTGTTTTGGCCCAGTAGTGAGCGTGCTATTAACGTTTGAGCACGTTCGGATAGAAGTAATTGCTATAAATCCTTTAGCAGACAAATGCCCAGCTTGCCCCTCAGTTTTTCAAACTGATTTGCATCCAATGCCTTTGTGAAAATATCTGCTACTTGTTCCTCAGTGTCAACATGCTCCAGTGTGATAATTTTATCATCAACAAGATCTCTAATATAGTGATGTCTAATGTCAATGTGCTTGGTTCTGCTGTGTTGAACAGGAATTTTAGAAATATTAATAGCACTCATGTTGTCACAGTACAATGTCATGACATCTTGTTCGACATTGTACTCCTTCAGCATCTGCTTCATCCAAACTAGTTGTGAACAGCTGCTTCCTGCTGCAATATACTCTGCTTCAGCAGTAGATAGGGACACACAGTTCTGCTTCTTGCTGAACCATGAAATAAGATTGGTTCCCAAATAGAAACATCCACCAGAAGTGCTTTTTCTGTCATCTGCACTTCCAGCCCAATCAGCATCACAATACCCAACCAGCATTGAATCTGAACAATGACAGTACATAATCCCATAGTCACTGGTGCCATTTACATATTTCAGAATTCTCTTTACTTGATTCAAGTGACTTATCTTAGGATTGGCTTGATATCTTGCACAAACACCTACTGCAAAGGTGATGTCAGGTCTGCTTGCTGTTAAATATAGTAAGCTCCCAATCATGCTTCTGTACAGATTTTGATCAACACTGGTGCCAGCTTCATCTTTTGACAGCTTCAAGTGAGTAGGTGCAGGTGTTCTTTTATGGCTGGCATTTTCCATCCCAAACTTCTTGACAATGTTCTTTGCATACTTGCTTTGTGAGAGGAATATGGAGTCTTCCATCTGCTTCACTTGGAGTCCCAGAAAATAAGTCAGCTCTCCAACAAGACTCATCTCAAATTCAGATTGCATCTGTTGGACAAAATGTCGAAGCATCTCATTCGACATCCCTCCAAACACAATGTCATCAACATATATCTGTGCTATCATCAAGTTTTCAGCATCTTGTTTGACAAAGAGGGTCTTGTCAATTCCTCCCTTCCTATACCCTTGCTGAGTAAGGAACTCTGTTAGCCTTTCATACCAAGCTCTTGGAGCTTGCTTCAATCCATAGAGAGCCTTCTTGAGCCTGTATACATGATCTGGATGAGTTGGATCTACAAATCCCTTTGGCTGCTCCACATAGGCTTCTTCATTCAGGTATCCATTCAGAAACGCGCTCTTCACATCCATCTGGTACAGCTTGAATTTGAGGATGCAAGCTACGCCAAGTAACAATCTGATGGACTCAAGTCTAGCAACAGGGGCGAAAGTTTCATCAAAGTCTACACCTTCAATCTGAGTGTAGCCTTGAGCAACAAGTCTGGCCTTGTTTCTGGTTATAACACCTTCTTCATTGGTTTTGTTCTTGAAGATCCACTTGGTGCCAATCACATTAGTTCCCTCGGGTCTAGGAACTAGCTCCCAAACTTTATTCCTTTTGAATTGCTCCAATTCTTCTTGCATAGCATTGATCCAGAACTCATCAGTCAGTGCCTCTTTCACATTCTTGGGCTCAATTTTGGAGACAAAGCATGAATTGGAGACAATCTCAATCTCCCTTGATCTTGTAGTGACCCCTCTGTTTGGATCTCCTATAATCAGCTCCTTGGGGTGCATCTTCTGGATTCTAATGGAGGGTCTCTTGTCAGGTTGATTGATGTTTGGTTCATCTGTAGCAGAATCAGAGTTTTCTGCATTTTCTGCACTTTTAGCTGTATCTGCTACATTGTCTCCCGATGTTCTGACATCTTCTTCGACATCCTTCTTTCTTGCTGGAGTTAGATCATCAACAACCACATTGATGGATTCCATCACAGTTCTGGTTCTGGAATTGAATACTCTATATGCTCTGCTGTTTGTAGAGTATCCCAAGAATATCCCTGCATCACTCTTGGGATCCATCTTTCTCCTTTGCTCTCTATCTGCCAAAATGTAACATGGACTTCCAAAGATGTGGAAGTGCTTGACAGTTGCCTTCCTCCCTTTCCAGATTTCATACAGTGTGGTTGGAGTCCCTCTTCTAAGTGTGACTCTGTTGTGGATGTAGCATGCTGTGTTCATGGCTTCAGCCCAGAGATTATAGGGAAGTTCTTTGGCATGAAGCATGACCCTAGCAGCTTCTTGCAAAGTCCTGTTTTTCCTTTCAACTATGCCATTTTGTTGTGGTGTAATGGCTGCAGAGAACTCATGAGTGATGCCTTCAGATGTGCAGAATTTAGTAAACTTGCTGTTTTCAAACTCTCTGCCATGGTCACTCCTGATTCTCTTGATGACACAGTCTTTTTCTCTTTGAAGTCTTAGACTCAACTCCTTGAATACTTCAAAGGTGTCTGATTTCTCTCTGATAAAGTTGACCCAGGTAAATCTGGAGAAATCATCCACAACAACATAGGCATACCTCTTTCCTCCAAGGCTTTCAACTTGCATAGGCCCCATCAAGTCCATGTGAAGTAGTTCCAGCACCCTGGAAGTGGTCTGATGTTGAAGCTTCTGGTGGGACATCTTGACTTGCTTTCCAATCTGACATTCACCACAGATTCTGCCTTCTTCTATTTTCAGATTGGGAATGCCTCTAACAGCACCTTTGTCAATGATTTTCTTCATGCCTCTTAAGTGCAGATGTCCAAATCTTTGATGCCATATTTTGACTTCATCTTCTTTGGAGGATAGACATGTGGAGGAGTAACTGGTTTCTTGAGGTGTCCATAGGTAACAGTTGTCCTTTGATCTGCTGCCCTTCATTAGAACTTCACTCTTCTCATTTGTCACCAAGCATTCTGACTTTGTGAAGTTTACATTGAATCCTTCATCACACAACTGACTGATGCTGATCAAGTTTGCAGTCAGTCCCTTCACCAGCAGTACTTTGTTTAGACTAGGAAGTCCATCATGGACTAGCTTTCCCATTCCAGTGATCTTTCCTTTAGAGCCATCTCCAAATGTCACATAGCTAGTGGAGCAAGGTTCAATGTTCACCAGGAATTCTTTAACTCCTGTCATGTGTCTGGAACAGCCGCTATCTAGGTACCAATCTTCCTTAGCTGATGCTCTAAGTGAAGTATGAACAACAAGACTAACAGTCTTGCGTTTTGGAACCCACATCATCTTCCTTCCGCTGCTGCTGCTTTGAGTTCCATGATGTGGATGGCCATGTAAATGATAGCAAAAGGGCTTTATGTGACCATACTTGCCACAGTAGTGACACCTCCACTTCTTTCTTTTGCTCTTTTTCTGCTGCGTTCCATGATGTCGAGACCGATGTTGTGACATCGTGGCTCCAGTGCTGTTTTTAGCAGGAACAAATTCTGTCATGGTTGTTCTGCCAGCAGATTTATGATTAAATCCAAGTCCTCTCTGGTTTCCAACATTCTTCCCAAGCTGTAGCACCTCATCAAGCAAATCTGAGCCTTTATTCAGCATCTTTATTGATTTTGTCATGTTTTCCAGTTTAGAGTTCAGAAAACCAACTTCTCCTTTAAGCTCAGAGATCTCCTCTTCATGTGCCTCCTTCTCAGCCTCCAGATTTGCAATGACCTTCTTCAGTTGTGCTTCTTGCTGAAGAATCTTCTCACTTTTGATGCATAGTTCTCTATAGGATATAGCAAGCTCATCAAAAGTGATTTCACTATCTGTATCACTTGAATCTTCAGCAGATTCAAATCTCCCAGTGAGTGCATTCACATCTCTGTCAGAATCACTTTCTTGTTCACTCTCTGTATCATCAGACCGACATACAGAAAGTCCTTTCCTCTGCTTCTTGAGATGAGTGGGACATTCAGCTTTGATGTGTCCATAGCCTTCACACCCACGGCATTGAATTCCTTTGCTGTGACTGGGCTTTTCATCTGACCTTTTCTGGTATTCACTACCTTTCCTGATGTCGAAAGGGATGTTCCGGACATGTGGTTTCTGCCTCCTGTCCATTCTGTTCAGCACTTTGTTGAACTGTTTTCCAAGGAGCACAACTGCGTTAGTCAGCCCTTCATCAGTATCCAGGTCATACTCATCTTCTTCTCCTTCATCATTGGACACGAACGCCAGATTCTTGCTCTTCTTTTCAGTCCTATCCGAGAGTCCTAGCTCAAAGGTTTGAAGGGAACCAATGAGTTCATCTACTCTCATGTTGCAAATGTCTTGGGCCTCCTCTATTGCAGTGACTTTCATGTCAAATCTCTTAGGCAAAGATCTGAGGATCTTTCTCACCAGCTTTTCATCTGTCATCCTTTCTCCCAAGGCAGTGCAAGCATTGGCAATTTCAAGAATGTTCATGTGGAAGTCATGAATACACTCTTCCTCCTTCATCTTCATATTTTCGAATTTTGTAGCCAATAGTTGCAATCTGGACATCTTCACTTTGGAGGTTCCTTCATGAGTGGTTTTCAGGATCTCCCATGCATCCTTGGCCACTGTGCATGTGTTGATCAGTCTGAAGATATTCTTGTCAACTCCATTGAATAGAGCATTCAAAGCTTTGGAGTTTCCAAGTGCCAATTCGTCTTCTTCTTTTGTCCAGTCTTCTTCTGGCTTCAATTCATTAGTGGGCTTTCCTTCTGTGTCCAGCATCTTGGGATGTTCCCAGCCTTTGATGACAGCTTTCCAGGTTCTGCTATCCAGTGATTTGAGGAAGGCCACCATCCTTGCTTTCCAGTATTCATAGTTGGTTCCATCCAGAATGGGTGGTCTGTTCACTGGTCCTCCTTCTTTCTCCATGTTCATCAGAATTTATCTCCCTAGATCTCACTCAGTGATTTAGAGTGCCCGCTCTGATACCAATTGAAATTCTGATACCAATGACAGATGTCGTACTGGATGTCACGACATCACGCTTCAGAACATGCAGATTATATTTGACAGTATGAACAGATTAAACAAGTAAATAACACAAGAGAATTGTTAACCCAGTTCGGTGCAACGTCACCTACATCTGGGGGCTACCAAGCCAGGGAGGAAATCCACTAAAATAGTGTTAGTTCGAAGATCTAACAGCCACTGTTTACAACCTTCTCACCTAACCACTACCCGTGCAACCTCTACCTAAGAGCCACTCTTAGATATGAGAACCCCTCTCACTCCCTCTCAATCACTCTCCCGTGTTTACAAATAAATCAAAGACACACCAGAGATTGCTCTCTGAACAATAGAGATCAACTCTACACACTCAGGTCCAACACTTGATGTTAGGGTAACATCGAGGTGGCTCACAAAACACTCAAGTCCCAAAACTCACAAAATAACTCTTCAATCTCGGACTTGGTAGAAAACTCGTGCAGCCTTCATGTTTATATAGCAGTGTGCGTATCTGGGCTGCAACAACTTGCGCTGGATAAGATCTATCATTCTCCTGAAAAATCTGCACTTAAAGATCTAAAAGATAAAGTTTGATCTTTTAGTTTTTATCTTTAATCTTTAATCCCTGAACGAACTATTCAAGTTTGTAATTCGAACTTTAATTATCTTTTAATTCGTTCCTAAAGATAGATCGCCAAATCTGTTGCTAACTGCACATTAATCTGTTAAAGATATAACAGATTTATGTGTCCAGTATTTTCGGGCAGGATGTCCTGGACATCGTATCCGACATCGTGGATCCTGCAGCTTCAATTCTTCATTTGACATTTTATCTTGCCTTGTGCATTGTGCAGCCCAATCTGATTCCTTGACATAACGTTGGACATCATGTGCAGCAACTCCAGCTTTCCTTCATTGTCTAAGTGCTTATGTTTTAACAAAATTTTAGCCAATCTTTTAAAACTCAGTAAAGCTAAGCACTAACATTACATACCTTGGTTAACCCATCAACAAGTAGTGACATCCTTAATTTCTCAAATTTGTCCGTGTCACCAAAAAGCTTGATATAGTCATCTGAGAATTTGCCAAGTTCTTTAAGCAGATGGTTGTGGACCAACGACCAAGAGTCTTCACCCATACCTAATAAACCGGCAACCGACCGATATCCATAGTTTCCATCAGCTTTGACATCAACAATATTATCAATGAAGTCGTGGATAAATGGCTGAAAATGATCCAACATAGGCATGATCCTTCTTGGATTGGGCTGCTCAGAAGATGATGCACTACGTCTCACTGACGAATTGCTATTTTGCACTGAATGAAAAACATCTACATACTCCCAGTAAGATGAATCACACATTGTTGACCTTGGGTTTCTGTTCATTGGTTTCTTTAGTGCACCTTTTGTGTTAACCTTTGCTGGAGGAGGACACATCAAATTTTGATCAAGGTATGCAATTTCCCGAACTTTACTCTTCAGAGTAAACTTACCACAAATATCAAGTTCTTCAAATCTTTTGGATATGGTTTCCATCTCTTCCTTGATGCTCACTTCGGGCTCAGATAACCTTTGGTCTGAAAAACTGAGTCTCCTCCAGAACATATGGAATGAATCTAGTGGGATGCAACCAACAACATATTTAGATAGCTCACATGCACAAGGAAGACTGTGCGTGGTTGTCATGACACAACCACAAGTCGAAGGATTCTTGCCAGCATAATGTACACTCTCAAACTTAGCACCAATTTGATTTAAAGCATACCTTGAAATCATTCCAAGAAGCCTCTTGTATAAGGTTTTTTTAAAGACATGTCCAACGACATGTGTACTTGTTTCAAAGGATACTTTAATTTCAGTGTGCTGCAGCGTCATCATGTTGTTCATGGCATCCCAGACACTGCATAAAGTCTCCATGACTATTCTGTAACACTCTTTTTAAAGCCCAGTGAGCAGATTCAACCCTACATTTCAAATACACAAATAACAATAACATTCCATCAATTCATCAACGTTAATAGAAATAACTGAACATTTTCATACTTGTTTGTTGTTGTGTTTCCTAAGTGCATCGCCTTATTCGTCCAGGCAGCAACAAATTTTTCCTTGTGTGGGATTATTCATGTTTCGTTGACATAGTCAACAAACATTGGCCAAGGTGAACAAGCCATTTCAAACTTCTTCAGGCATTCATCAAACTGCTGCTCCGAAGGACAATCAACCAGACTTCCCCAAGTATCCATGACATACTCCCAAGCATTTTTTGACCAATTAATGATTTACATTTGACCTTGACATTCTTGTTTATGTGAAAGCTACACAACAAATTTGTACACTTAGGAAATACAATTTTCATTACATTCATCAATGCTAGGTCTCTGTCAGTCACAATAAGTCCAGGGAGGGCATCACGTCTTAAAAATATATCTCGAAACCGTTCTAAAGCCCATATCACATTATTAAGACGTTCACCCTCCAGATATGCAAAACCAGCAGAGAATGGCATCCCTGTTGGTGTCACCCCAACAAAATCAAGTAGTGGAAGTCTATACCTGTTTGTTTTGTAGGTACTGTTTATCAAAAACACCAAATTATATGCATTGTCTAACTTCACTGCATCAGGGTGACACCAAAAGATATCACGTACCATGCCTTCATCATTTAATCTATGTCAATGAATATATTGATCCCGTTCAAGAAACTTCATTAGATGTTGCATTTCAGTATCACTTCCTCTAATGGAAGAACGATATGCACTTCTTACATTTTATATTTGTTTGATGGTTGTACAACTATTGACATTGTGCTCCTTCAGAGTTAGCAGGATGTTTCTTGGTTTCACCATTGACTTGGTCATATCAACAATAAGTGTTTTTTCAGCTTTAGTCAATTGGCCAGCATATGGATGTCCAACTAATGACTTGGCCAATTCATGATTATGAATGTCACACATCAACTTCACCATCCAACCTTATCCTCCAACCATTGGTTTGCCATGAAGCTTGAAGGGACACCCACATTTCCTAGTCCCAGTATCTCTTCTAACAAATTCTTTCTTCCTACACCTATACTCGTCACTCCTTTCACAGCCAATTAACACAAACAAAGTCCTTCCTCTACAACCAGTGTTTGTGTCAGACCTTATAATGATCGTCACAAATCTGTTTTCATGAGCAACGGATCGAGCCCAATGCAATACATCATCTCGGCTGTCAAACACCTACAATGCAATCCAGACAATTTTAGTTTTCTACCACACATTCATTTTATTAAATCACTCACAATAAAGAACATTATTACCTGAGAAGTATTGAATGCATCCGAACAATCAATTCACATCACATTCTTGTTCATTTTGATCATTCATATCAACTTCTTCAGACATTATAGTGTCATACATCCATTGATCTTCGTTCATCTTAACAATAAATCATAAATTTCAACACAGACATACAACACCTAACTGCACTATACATATAATACAAAACTCTACATAATAACTCATGATTAGTAATTGCACTATACATATAATACACCTAATCTTTTACTATCAGTCACAATAACTCATCATTAGTAAAATGCAAAAACCCTATATCATTCTACACGTATAAACAATTAAAATGCAAAATGACAATACAAACAAAGTAATAATTAAAAAAAATTAATCTTAAAAAAAGGTTACAATTTCAAAATCCGTATAAGCTTATGGATCAAGTTGATTCGTAAGCCTTTTACGGATCAAGTTGATCTGTCAGCCATTTACGGAACAACTTGATCCGTATGCTTAATATCAACATACGAATCAAGTTGATCCGTAAAAGGCTTACGGATCAACTTGATTCATACGATTTATGAACCATCCTCTCACGCACACCCAACACAAACCTCGTATGTCGCCAACGACGAACCAACCACCGCAACAATGAACACCGACATCTTCACCTTCACTGAAGCTAACCAATCGTAAGAAAACGAAGAAAATACGACGAAGCACTGCACACCTGAGAGAAAACGAAGAAGAAGCATTGTGCTAACCTTTTTTTTATAAAAAAAAAAAGCTTTTAAGAGAAGACCGCGGAGGGGCAGTTTTGGCATTTTTAAAAAATACTGAAAGCACCTATCACGTGCCGACAAGCAACCAAGACGCTGAGTTTGCTACTTAAAATCCCTTATCCAAACACGTTTAGGTTTATTACTTTTCCTTATGCAATAAAAACATCAAGGATTAATCTTTCTTTTTTTAACATTATTTTACAATTTTTTATTACCTATAAAAAGCTATTCATTTTTAATCTTTGTATTTAAGAAAACGTAGTTTTAATCCCTCACTAAAAACTTATAAACACGAGAAAATAAAACATTATTTTATCATATCAAATGTAAAAATAAAAAATAAATTTTTATAAAGACTAAAAATTGTGATATATTCAAGACGAAAAGCATTTAAACCCGTCCATAATCCAAAGGAAAAAACATATTTAAGTGAAGTCACCCTATCTGATATTCAATAAACGGTCGTAGCAAATTTGTAAACCAAGCAAACTCCCCATACGCACTTAAAATCAAAGAATAATAATGAGGCCGAGAAACCAATTACTACAATAACTTTGATGATTTACTAACCATGCTGATCTAAAAGAAAAAAAAAAAAAAAATGTTTAACTCTCATCCAGATGACATTGAATACACCAAAAAAGGAAAAAATTATTATAATCTCATCTACGCTTGTACAAACAAGGTTTAAGCATTGGCCATTCAATTTCCTTCCGCTTAGAAATTTGATTTTCCTACGCACAAGAGTAAGCTGAATCAGTAATGATGACCATACACTGCTAATATTAAATAACAAAAGCTAAATGAAATCACATTATTCACTGCAATAAGCAGTACACCTTTTTTGTGAAGAAAAACAAAATAAACATTTTATTTGAGAAGTCCTGCACGGAATAGATATCAGTTAGCACAACCTAATTCCATGTTTATTTGTTGTGGTAACGAAATGAACAAATCCACACCTGTTTTACAGAGCTGAAACCTAGCTCGGAAATAGCATTTGAGAACTTTTTAGGGTCTGCTCCTCCAGTATTTGGATCAAACCTGCTCTTTACTTCTGCTATCAAAAGCCAGCCACTGTTCAAAAACTATACTAAGTCAAATCCTGAGTAGGGAAGCAATGTCCAGCCTGAACAGCTAAAATCCATACGAAAGAAAACAAACCCTGGCTTGAGCAGTCTGTACGATTCTTCGAGGTAACTTTGGTAGTTGGTTCCCATCAATGAAAGACAGAAGATGGCGACGTCAACAGATGAGGAGTCAAGGGGAGTCTGCCAATAATTCACAGCAGGAGTATGTACACTTGTAAGTAATATAACCATGAAATGTTAAAATAAAAAGCTTTAAGACTGTTCTTCCTTATGGGATGCACTTCACATATTTTGGAATTCATGTACATGGAATTTGACACAAGGCAACTGTTAAATAGACATCAAGTGAGCCAGCCCATTAGTTAGGCATTTTTAGTTAGAAGCAGGCCTTAAAGGAAAACTGATAGCAGTTAACCTGCCAAAAACAGAAGCACAGAATTTAAGGGAAGGCAATTAGTTTTGGGTGGGACTGTGGGAGAGACCAAGTTCTTGAGTACTACTTAGGGGAAGACACCATTGTATATCATTCTTGCTCTTTTTGATCCCAGATACCCATTGATCTAGTGTTGGAGGAGGATATTCAACAAAAATTTCCAACTTTCAGTTATATGTTGAACCAATATCTATCAGCAATTTACGAAAAATTTTCATGCTTGAAAGTATCCAAAATTATAATTAGGATAGCAGGAAACAACATAGTTCTTGCCGTTTAGTGTATAATAAAGGAGTCAGCTTGGGCCTGGCTCAATTAAATAACTGAGTCAATATCAAACTTGAGTTTGTTTACTATCTTAAACAAATGAGTTTGATCGAACATTTGAAGAGCCAAGCCAGAATTTTCACAAATGGCTCAGATCATTTACACCCTATGTAAAACTGTAAATGCAATCCCACTCACAAGAAATATATGTCAGCCTATTATTTGACTAGGAGGAATGAAAGATACAAATCTCAAGCATGACCAGTTGCATTAGTTTTGTAACATGTTACCTGTAATAACAGCATATCATAATCTTTATATTTCATAAATATAATGAGCAGATAACGCTTTTATTTTCCAAATAAACGAAACTACACACTATACACTCATGTGAAATAAACAGCAACAGAAGGCATAAACTGTCTTTCTACATAAATTGTGATTTATAAAGGAAAGGATGGCAAATAAGATTACTACTGTAGGATGACAAACAAGATTACTACTGTCCAATTGCTATGAAAGTCTACTTCAATGTGCACTACTATTAGCCTTACAATAAGAAAACATACATTTTCCATGTTGCAAGCAATTACATTTGGATAATTGGAGACAAGATCTAGAGAGAAGACTTCATTCTTCACACTTATAGCAATAAGTCATAAATTGTGATTTATAAAGGAAAGGATGACAAATAAGATTACTACTGTCCAATTGCTATGAAAGTCTACTTCAATGTGCACTACTATTAACCTTACAATAAGAAAACATACATTTTCCATGTTGCAAGCAATTACATTTGGATCATTGGAGACAAGATCTAGAGAGAATACTTCATTCTTCACACTTTTAGCAATGAGTGCTTCCCCTAAAATGGAAACATGAAAGCAGTAGCAATGAGCAAAAAGAACTTGGCTATCAGGTAAAAGTTATAATTAACAATAAGATCAGAGTAACTTCTCACCACAACCAAAATCGGCAACAACAAAAGAAAGGCTCTGTTTTTTCAGCCACTTAATAATTACATTAACTGGCTGTTCTGGCCAATTTGACATTTGTGTTTTGTATCCTGTATGATACTAGACAGATAAATGAAAGACAAATTGAGACAAGCCAATAAAAATGAGATATTCAAACCATTACATCTCAATGTTAAGTTGGTGAATGCACTAATATGCCAGAAGAACTGAAACAAGCTTAAAGGATTAGACTAATATAGAAGAGGATATCGAGTTCAGTCACTATTCTATCAACGCAAACAAATATGGCCTGAAAAAATGTTTGTGTGTGAATTTTAAATCCAACTTTTTTTTTGTTAATTCCAAGCCCAATACCCCTCCCTTTTTTTGACCCTACACACACTTCTTGTAATTTATTTACAACATAACACCCTATACCGTTCCTACTAAAACAAAAGGACTGAAGTAGGTCAATGTAATGTCACCAGGCAAAGTTTCAATGATCCTCAAGGAAAGTGAGTGTTATTCACCCATTTTATTTGTATTTTATACTGCAAATGCGGGTCATTAAAATTTCAGGAGTCTACAATTGTTATAAACTTTCAGTTTAATGTTCTTCCATTAATTCAAGTGTATTATACATTTTGAAATAGGGCCTTAGATGCAACATGAAAGTAACAAAATAAGAAGGAAAAAAAAAAAACTTTTCAGTGTATGCAAGTGTAAAAGTACTTGTCAAGGTGATATGCTTGAACATTTTGCCTTAACAAAGGAGCAGCCAGTCTTGGTTCAACGACACGGAAACAATGACACAATAATTTATCTTTAAAGAATGTCAATCAAAACAGCCCTTACCACATCAAATAGCGAAGGTTCTTCCTTGAAATAATCTAGCGCCTCCTCCCCACTGAAAAGAACCCTTAACTTTTGTCAAGACTCAACAATCAAAATGATACAAAAACACAAATTTATATATAAAAAAAAAAGTAACAAAACCCAAAGCGTTGAAGCAATAACGATTAAAAAGCATAAATGGTCTAAATTTATGGGTCTAAAAGCATTCAAAGTGCAGGAAGCAAACTAAAAAAAGAAAAGAAAAGAAAAAACACAACACAGCATACGTGCAAGTGTAGAGCTTTTCATTAATCATCCTGAAATGCCCACCAGACAACCTTGCTCGCATCTGCGACAAACAAACACCATTCTCATCAAACCTTAAAATAAAATAAAATAAAATAAAATTTAATAAATATATGAATGGTTGGGTTTTTGGGTATGCGTGCCTTTTGAAGAAAGGAAGAGGGTTCCTTCAGCTTTGTGCGCTTAGCACAAGGAGAAGGAAGAACCGGTTGCTCCTCCTTACCACCACGTTTGTTTCTGTGTCTCTTTCGTTTCTTGCTCTCACCCATTGCTACAATTTTGATTGATTTAGTGCTTCAAACCTGAATCGTAACTCTCCTTTTCCTCTTTGACAAACCTGATTTAGTCACCGCTGCTCTCAGACTCAGTGCGTCTCCGGCGACGGCTAGGTCCCTGCTGCGATGAGGGCGTGAGGCTGCTAGGTTTCGTCGTGCTGTCTGTTTGAGTCCGAGAGTTTGAGCTTTGCAGAAGTGCCAAACAGAAAATATTTTGTTTTCTATAAATTTTATTTAAAACTTAAAAAAAAAAATTATATTCTTTTTATAAATGTTAAAGCTTAAATTTTAAATTTTGATTTTGGATCAGATTTTGATTATTAGAAATTTTTTTAATCTAGATATAAATAAAAAAATAAGTTGGATTAATTTTGATATATTGAATTTTGAAAAGTAATGAATAATCATTAACTATGTATGCAATTAGATGGATGGATTGAATCTCAAAAATTAAAATTCATCTCTAAAATTTTTTGTTACAACCTAATGTTGTCATATTAAAAATTTTAAACAATAGAAAAATTATAATTATTAATTAATATTATGCTTATTATTATCTTTATTCTGACTTATGTTTGTTTTCTTAATTTTTTAAGTATTTAATAATCAATATTATGTTTGTTATTTAAATTTTCATCTTTCGAAGATGAATCTCTAAACGTTCAGGAATGAAAATAAATATTTATCTTAATAAAATAATATTTTTATATTAAACTAGTGCATGCATATGATAAATTATGTGTGGAGTAATATTTTTTATTATTTTAAAAAATTAAATTTAAAACTTAAAAGAATAATAATAAATAAATAATTTTTTTAATAAAAATTTGGCATTACAACATAATTATTTTAGTCTCTCATGTTCACTTAACCTTTAAGTACAATTACTCACTTACTTTTTAAAATGCTTCACCAAATTTGCTTCTTGACAACATCAATGATTTATTTGGAAGTAAATAGAAAATTTAAAATTATAAATAAAAGAAGAAAATCAAAATCAAAGTTATAATTTTATAATGGTAAAGTAAAATTTTGGTCTTATTTATAAATTTTTTTTATCCAATTTAGTTTGGTTTAAAAGTTTTGCTTTGATCCTATATAATGTCTTTGTAAGATCAAATTGGTCCCTCCATCAACTTTTGGCACTAATGACTTCAATTTTAGTTAGCGTGAGATCTCTCAGTTTGTCATGTATTACCAAGTCAATTTAGTTAGTGTGATAAATTAACAAAAGGACAAATCTTACAACTTTTAATGGATCAAGGTGAAATCCTTAAAATTAAAGGTCTTTTTTGGGGTGGTTGTGAGTTTCTAATTTTTGGTTTTTAAATGCAATTTCAAAACAAAATGCATTGGGCAAAAACGAAGCTGAATTGATTTTTAACTCAATTTCAAAATAATTTCACTTATTATCAAAGCAAAGATTTTTTTTTGTCTGAATTTGGTTTTTAGTTTTAAAAAAACACATTCTAACCACCATCATCATACCACCGTTGTCGCTCGCTGCTACCTCCACCATCACCATTTCACCACAACTGCACCTCGCCTTTGCCACTGTTAGTCAGTGAAAACGACTAACTTTTGTGTAAAAAACTTGTACAAATTGTATCAAACTCACCCAATTTATGGTTATTTTGTAGTGTTATAAGTATTTTCTGTTAACTATAGGTAATAAATACTTAGTATTTTCATTTTGTGTGTTTAATAATCATTTTCTCTCAATTTCAGTCTAATTAGGCAAGCCTTGTAAAGTGTTGTTTTCACCTTCTCGCTAAGCCAATCTGCTGGCTTAGCGAGCGTCCGCTAAGCGCAACACTCCTGGGCTAAGCGAGAGGAAGAATCCAGAAGAAGATGAGTTGTACTGGTTTGCTAAGCGCACCGCTTCATCTCACTAAGCGCATCGCTTCAGTTCATCCACTAAGCAAGAAAGGCGCGCTAAGCCAAAACTCACTAATGTGCGCTAAGCGGTCCATAAGTGCGCTAAGCGCACGAGCACGAACAAGGCCACCTATTTAAGCCTGAAATCAGATTTTGTGAAGAGAGTTTGGACTGGGATTCAGAGCTTTGCATGTCTAGGGTTTCTCGAGAGAGAAAGGTCCAAGTTTCAGAGAGTTTTGAGAGATTTTGCTGTGTGAAGATCTGCAGAGACCAAAGCTTGAAGCAGGAGCCGGTTTGAGAGCTTGAGATGAGTTTGTGAGTGATTGTGAGATCCTAGAGGTGAATGAGACATCCTCACCACTTGTATTTTTGCAATCTTTCATCTTGTTCTTCTCTTTGTTGTTAAGAAGGCTTCCTGGTATGGAAAGCTAAATCCTCTGTTGGTTCTTCCCTGTAGGTACCTAATGTAAATATATTTCTATCTATTTAATGATGTTTTGTGTGTTCTCTGTGCTACCTGCTTTTCATTCCAATATGCCTTTACCTTGATCACGTAGATGCATGTTTTGTTATGGTCATTCAACAATGGAAATTGGTCTGACTATAAAGTCCTTGATAGTGCAGGGTTGAGTTGTCATGCTTTCACAAGGAATCGGGGTGGAATAAGTTAGTTGAGTATGTGTGTCTTAATGCAGTCCTGGTTGAGTTTAGTCTTACAAGAGGAATATGCAGACGATGCTTGATCAGGATTAGGCTAAACTATCATGAGCAATCGGGGTTTAGTATCTTAGGAGACACCATAAGAACACATGAGCATTGTTAGATAGAGAATATCTTTTTAGCATCAGGCACCTATTAGGAAGACCAACATGTTCTCTACTTGTTTTTACACATCATTTCTCTCGCGTGATTTTCTTTCTTTTTGCACAGATAATTTATACACCTGTTCATATTCACACTTACTTTTACACACCAGACACCTATTTGCTGAAATAGCTTACCAAATAACACAAGTTCCCCGAGTGTTCGATGCTCGGTTCTTACCGTTTTATACTACTTGTGTGATCCGGTGCACTTGCCGGAAGCCGAACAAGTTTTTGGCGCCGTTGCTGGGGAACTTTTTTTTATTTGGGAAGTTAGCTCGTTTTTAGGTGTCTATTCTTTATTTGATATTCTTTGATTGTTTTCGTGAATATTTGTTCTTAATTCCTTTTTGTCTTTTTTTGTTTAATTGGAAAACTGTTGTTCTGTTAGTATTGTATATGCATAGATCTCCCATAGGAAATTTAGTTCCTTTGGACTTAGAAATTGAAACTACATTGCGAAGGAACAGGGCCGAGAGGAGAAGGAAACTTCTGCAAGACATAAATAGTTGCATCCATTCTTGAGGAGGAGACTTATTATCACCTGGTTCACCATCATCAAAGGAATCTACCACTCAATTACCTAAAGCCATTACCATGGCAGAAGAGCATGACCAGAGGATTACCCTTGAGGATTATTCAAGTAGTTCAGTACCACAATTTTTCACTAGCATTGCACGTCCTGAAGTGCAAGCTAACAACATCAACTATTCATATTCCTTAATTCATTTAATACAGGGGAACTTATTTCAAGGATTACCTAATGAAGACCCCTATGCACACTTGGCAACATTCATTGAAATATGTAACACTGTTAAGATTGTCGATGTACCAGACGAAGCTATTAGGCTCAGCCTATTCTCATTCTCATTGGCAGGGGAAGCTAAGAGGTGGCTCCACTCATTCAAGGGCAACAGTCTGAAAACCTGGGAAGAAGTTGTTGAAAAGTTCCTAAAGAAATACTTCTCGGAGTCCAAGATTGCAGAAGGGAAAGCTGCAATCTCTTCATTTCATCAGTTTCCTGATGAATCTCTGAGTGAAGCATTGGAGAGATTCAGAGGCTTGTTGAGAAGAACTCCCACTCATGGGTTTTCCGAGCCAATCCAATTGAATATGTTTATAGATGGGCTGACACCACAAACCAAGCAACTGTTAGATGCTTTTGTAGGGGGAAAGATAGAACTGAAGACCCCCGAAGAAGCAACTGAGCTAATTAAGAACATGTCAGCCAACGATCATGCCATTCTACAAGACAGAACCCACCAACCCACGAAGAAAAGCATGATAGAGTTATCATCACATGACGCTTTATTGGCACAAAACAAGTTGCTTTCAAAGAAACTTGAGATTTTAACAGAAACACTTGGTAAGGTGCCAACTAAGTTGTCTATGGGTCAACCTACACACTCTTCTGTTTTGCAGGTTACAGGTTGTACCATCTGTGGTGAGGCTCATGAAACAGGCCAATGTATTCCCACTGAAGAAAAAACTCAAGAAATTCATTATATGGGAAATCAATAGCGACAAGGGTATACTCAAGGAGGATTTTCAGGCTTCCAGCAGGGTTCATATAATCAACAAGGACAGTGGAGGACACACCCTGACAATCAGTTCAACAAAGACCAGAGTGGGCCTTCAAACAAGCCAATCCAACAAGGACCTAACATATTCCAAAGAACTACTAAGCTGGAGGAGACCTTGACTCAGTTTATGCAGGTAACAATGTCAAATCATAAAAGCACTGAGTCAGCACTAAAGAACCTTGAGGTCCAGGTGGGACAACTAGCCAAGCAAATAGCTGACAAGTCATTCAATAGTTTTGTGGCAAATACAGAACAAAATCCCAAGGAGGAATGCAAAGCTGTGATGAAAAGGAGTAAAAGGTTTGTGGAGGTTGAGGATGAGGATAGTGTTGTGCATAAGAAGAAAACTGCTAACAAAAAAAGTACTGATGGCAAGAAAAATGAGGTGAGAGGTGAAAGTAATCAAGAAAAAGAGGAACAAATAATGGTCAAGAATAAAGAATTGAAGGACCAAGAAAAAGAAAAAGAAGTAGAAAAAGAAATAGAAAATGAAAAAAATGAAAAAGAAGAAAAAAATAATAAGAATGCAAAGAAGAGTAGGAGTGAAAAAGCTATGGATGAAGGTGTGGAAGTACCATATCCTGTGGTACCTTCCAAGAAAGAAAAAGATCGTCATCAGGTGAGATTTTTAGATATTTTCAGGAAACTGGAAATAACCATGCCCTTCGGAGAGGCTTTGCAGCAGATGCCACTCTACTCTAAATTTTTGAAAGATATGTTAACAAGGAAGCATAAATATATTCATCAGGAAAACATCATAGTGGAAGGAAATTGCAGTGCTGTGATCCAGAAGATCCTTCCACCCAAGCATAAAGATCCTGGGAGTGTAACTATTGCTTTTTCAATTGGAGAAGTCAATGTGGTAAAAGATCTTATTGACCTGGGAGCCAGTATCAATTTGATGCCACTCTCCATGTGTAGAAGATTGGGAGAGTTGGAAATAATGCCCACTCGAATGACTTTACAATTAGCTGACTGCTCCATTACCTGACCATATGGAGTAATTGAAGATGTGTCGGTCAGAGTAAAACATTTTATCTTCCCGGCAGACTTTGTGGTAATGGATATCTCTGAAGATACTGACATCCTTGTAATATTGGGAAGGCCATTCATGTTGACCGCAAGCTGCATAGTTAATATGGGGAAGAGGAAGTTGGAGCTAGGTTTTGAAGATCAGAAAATTGATTTTGATTTGTTTGTTGAAGACAAGCCTGCTCTAGAACACAATGTTTGCTTATAGGTAATAGAAGGAGGTCAAGAGGTTTTGAAAATAGGAACCAAAACATAAGATCACCCAGTGAGGTAAAAGCGTCAAGCTAATGACGTTAAAAGAAGCGCTTCCTGGGAGGCAACCCAGTTTTAATTTTTATTTTTCATGCATTTAAATCATTTGGAACTTGCTATATAATCTGTAGATAGGAGTATATCAGCCAATCTTTGAATGTTTAACATAAGGGTTTCGATTTCTTGGAAAAAGGACTGAAAAATAACTTAGAAAAATTTTCTGAAAAATAGTCCTTTCGCTAAGCGCAAGCCTCGCGCTAAGCGTATCTTTGTTCATGCACTAAGTTGCGAGTCTCAAGCGCTTAGTGCCCAACCCTTGCATCTGAGGCTGATTTGGTCCGCTAAGCTGGCCAAGATTGAGCTAAGCTAACTTCAATTTGATCTGAATTCAGCTAAGCTTTAGCCTGATCGCTAAGCGACAGCTTATCCGTGGCTAAGCGTGACCTATTGTCGCCAAGCGCAATTCCTTACAGCCATAACTGAGGTTGATGAAGCTAAGCGCCAGTCATGGCAGCTAAGCAAGATTCATTGCGACAATATGAGCGCTAAGCGAGTCCTTCTCAGCTAAGCGCATGCTCCTCTGTACTTAAGATGCATCATTTTAGCTAAGTTGGCCAGAGCTTGGCTTAGCGAGAGTTGTAGCTTTTCTAATCTGCAGACCTCGCTAAGCGGATGTACCCTCGCGCTAAGCCAAGTTTTTGTTAAAAAAAAAACTGATTTTGAATTTGAAACGCCGGCTAAGCGCACGGGTCCGCTAAGCGAGCCTTGTTGAGAAACCAAACGTCTCTCTTGCTTGCTTAGCGCAGCGGTCCACTAAGCGAGAGTATTGAAAAACTGCTTAAGTGAGTGTAACAACAGTTACACTCACATTTGCCAGATTCTGGAAACTTCATCTCTGCATTCTCTCTCTCCAAAAATTTTCACATTTTGCATCAGTGCTTTCTTTGTGCATTTTCAACTTCGAAGCATCAACCATACACTATCCAAGTAAGTTCCTTGATTCTTTTTCTATTTTTCTTGTCTTAACTTTAGGGTAGAAGACTTCAACTGTAGCTTTAGATTTATAGGGTTTTTATGTTTTGTTAGATTTAGTTTAAGATTAGGGCTATATATGCTTGTATACTGAATTGAGTATGAGGCACACATTGCATGTCTAATATGCCTTTTGGAGGCTTAAAAAGTGCAAGAAAGCGAACTACGTTTTCTGTGTTTTCTAGAAAACGCGATGAACTCGCTAAGCGAGCATGCTACGCTAAGTGAGTTCATCAATACTCATTGTATGTAAGCGTTTCTCTAAAGAACTCGCTAAGCGCGCTTACCGCGCTAAGCGAGTTCATCTTTTGAGGATGAACACTCATCCTCTTGCTGATCTACCTGTGGCTAAGCGAGGCTGAATCGTTAAGCCCAGGTAACTCAATCAATTTTTTTGTTGATAGCCGCGCACTAAGCCGAGCTTTCCTGAGCCAAGTGCAATTGGTTGCGGCATCCGCTGAGCTAAGTGAGCTTCACTCGCTAAGCTCCCAACACTTAGTGGAATTTTTGAAGAGTTGGTGTCGCTAAGCGCAGCCTTTAAGGAGCTTAGCGCATATCCTTGCGGCAGGTGTTCAGCTTAGCGGGCGCTTTCCCACTAAGCTAATTCTGCAGAATCTAAAAATTCTGCAACTTCCGCTAAGCGACTCCACATTTCGCTAAGCGGTAGTGTTTTTTTTTTTCAAAGGCCAGCTAAGTGGACCATGTCCCGCTAAGCGGCCAGTGTCCCTTTCAGTTTTATTTTCCAGTTTTTGATTTTGAATAATTGGTGTCCTGATTAATTTTTTGGTTCCTTTGTCTACAGATGGCTTCTAGAAAGAGAAAGAGCATTAGTACAAGGCCCACATCTCAGTATGACACAAAGAGATTCTCTTCATTAGATGCTTGGACCAAATACACTGATAATGTTATAGGGAGAAACATTTTACCTGAGAGGAAGCTAGAACTATATCACACTGAGCTAAATGACTTTAAGGCCGAACTAGAGAGGCGTAATTTCCATAAATGCCTCACCAATTTAGTCGATGGGAGCATAGACCTGGCTTTGGTGAAAGAGTTCTATGCAAATTTATACAGTTCTGAGGATCATCCACCAAAGCAGTCCAGAGTCAGAGGTCATTTGGTGAAGATTGATGCTGACAGTCACAACACATTCCTGGAGACACCTGTGGTATTAGCTGAGGGAGAGACTCTACCCGCCTACTCTAGATACTGCAGGTTGCCTACAGACTTCAGAGAGATAGAGGCTGCCTTATGCATACTTGGTCGAGGGTTCATCTTGAACTCTGAGGGCCAACCTGGGAAGATTCTTAGGAAGGATCTGACTACACTAGCTCAGGTGTGGAGTGTCCTCTTATACTCCAACTTGGCCCCCACATCACATACCTATGATTTGACAGTGGACAGAGCTAGGCTGATCTTTGGCCTAGTCTCTCACTTGGATATGAACATAGGAGTACTGATCTCTGGCCAGATGACCTCTATAGCCCAGTCTAACACCTTTAGACTTGGGTTCCCTGCTCTAATCACCGCATTATGCAGAGCTAGAGGGGTTGTCTCTGACAGCCTTACCTTCAAGCGCCTGAGCCCAGTCATTAACCTGGCCTATATCAGGAAGAATTGTTGGAACCCTGAGGATCTAACAGTCTCTATCCAAGGGGCTAGGAGGGCAAGGGTAAGGCCAGCTGAGCTTCCTTCTACTATTGCAGCTCCTACTCCAGCATCCACTTCAACAGCCCCTTTTGTCCCAACTCAGACAAATTCTTAGCACTTTGAAGCCATGCTCCAAAGCATTCATTAGGGACAGATAATTTTACTACAAAGTTTATAGATGATGGAACCTCCAGACTCTATTCCTACAGTAGAGCAGTTTAATGAGATGGTAGCCTGGCCCGGAACCCAACCTTCTCTTCATAAGGAAGACGAAGGTCCCACAGCCCAGGTACCTCAGCATATGGAGGATGAGTCATCTGAGGCCACCATCCCAGAGCCATTTGATATAGGAGAAGAGGCAGAGGAGACACAGGTGAGACAGGTAGCTGCTACCACTCCTGAGCGATCCCTTGAGGCTACTTCAAAGCCTTATGCACCAGTGGTAAACCTACCCTCACCTCAGTCTGCAGCAGACCCCTCCACTCCTCTTCTACAAATGCCAAAGGACCCAACTACACTAGTCCTAGTTGTGGACACTTCTCCTCCAACTACTCCAGTGCTTCAGCTAACAGATGAGGAGGATGGTTAGACACAGGACACACATGACCAGTCACAGGAATTTTGATTCCTGATGATACTTTTTGCTTTTTGATTTATTATTATTTTAATTATGATTTTCGTACAATATTTCCTTTATATTTATATACAATGTTAGTTTTATTTATAAATAGTTGGTTTGCTCTTCCTGAAGCATTTTGAATAGTTTAACTTGGTCTTTAATGATATAGCAGTGAAACACTTATATCTTTTTGTGAAAAATGGTTGTATGCTTTTATTTTGAATTGAATGCATGATTGTGATGAAGTTTGTGTTTCTTATCATGAGTTTGAGCAAGTGTGTATGTTAGACAAAGAATGAACAAGAATGTGAATTTGTAATTAGAATTGTTAGTCAGTAGATAGATTGATTGTGAAAGAAAAGCTTGAACCAAAACTGGTGAGAGTGTGACCTTAAACTGTGAGTGAACGACTAGCTATGAGTAATAATCTTTGCATGAATCTCTGAATTTTAGAATGAAATGTATAAATGAGAACATGACGAAGGCCATGATTGTACATACACAAGTCTTTTGACCAAATAGCTTACCTTGAATGATAATTGCATCCTTTGCTCCCGTTTTGAGCTGAATGATATTGTCAAAAATTTGAACCCTGAACTTAAGTAATTATCTCCTGATAATTTGTTTAGATTTTAGGAGAGCATATGGTTCAAGGAAAATTTACTCTAAATTTGGGGGAGGGAAGTCAATTAGAATGAAAAGAAAAAGGTTAAGCATCAACACACACAACAAATAAGTTGTATGTTAAAAAAAAGAGAAGAAAAGAAAAGAATAAAGTGTGCTGATGTAACAAGGTCAAAAGCAAATGAAAGTGAAAAGCTAGTGAGCAAGCTAAGCGCATTGAAAAGACCATTGGGATAAATCTGGGATTTGTGCTCTCTAAGAATCTAAACCTTTGAATCCTAGAAAAACCAATGAATTTTAGTAGCCAAGCCTCACTACAAGCCTGAGAAAGCCCTTTTGATTCTGTTTATACATTTCTGACTTGATGGCATGAGATGAAATTCAAAGATTGGACTTCTTGCTAGTTGTTATTAATGAATAACTTAAACACTTGTGCTTGAGTGAAATAGTAGCCGTGAGACTGTGGTTTAAGCTACTTTTCTTGATATCTGTCTTATGATTAGCTCCATCTAATTGTTCAAGTTACATTTTATTCTTCTTTTTGGATAACTGCATATCTTGTGAAAGACAAATGATGAGGGCATTTTACTCCATTCTCTTATCATGCAATCAGTAACTTTTGTAGCATACACCTTTGTATATAGTCACTGCATGTCATTGTCACTTGAGGACAAGTGAGTTGTTCTCTTTTTGCTTGAGGACAAGCAAAACTGTAAATTTGGGGGAGTTGTTAGTCGGTGAAAACGACTAACTTTTGTGTATAAAACTTGTACAAATTGTATCAAAATCTCCCAATTTATGGTTATTTTGTAGTGTTATAAGTATTTTCTGTTAAGTATAGGTAATAAATACTTAGTATTTTCATTTTGTGTGTTTAATAATAATTTTCTCTCAATTTCAGGCTAATTAGGCAAGCTTTGGAAAGTGTTGTTTTCACCTTCTCGCTAAGCCAATCTGCTGGCTTAGCGAGCGTTCGCTAAGCACAACACTCCTGGGCTAAGCGCGAGGAAGAATCCAGAAGAAGATGAGCTGTACTGGTTCGCTAAGCGCACCACTTCATCTCACTAAGCGCATCGCTTCAGTTCATCCGCTAAGCAAGAAAGGCGCGCTAAGCCAAAAATCACTAGCGTGCGCTAAGCGGTCCATAAGTGCGCTAAGTGCACGAGCATGAACAAGGCCACCTATTTAAGCCTGAAATCAGATTTTGTGAAGAGAGTTTGGACTGGGATTCAGAGCTTTGCATGTCTAGGGTTTCTAGAGAGAGAAAGGTCCAAGTTTCAGAGAGTTTTGAGAGATTTTGTTGTGTGAAGATATGCAGAGACTAGAGCTTGAAGCAGGAGCCGGTTTGAGAGCTTGAGATGAGTTTGTGAGTGATTGTGAGATCCTAGAGGTGAAGGAGACATCCTCACCCCTTGTATTTTTGCAATCTTTCATCTTGTTCTTCTCTTTGTTGTTAAGAAGGCTTCCTGGTATGGAAAGCTAAATCCTCTGTTGGATCTTTCCTGTAGGTACCTGATGTAAATATATTTCTATCTATTTAATGATGTTCTGTGTGTTCTCTGTGCTATCTGCTTTGCATTCCAGTATGCCTTTACCTTGATCACGTAGATGCATGCTTTGTTAGGGTCATTCAACAGTGGAAACTGGTCTAACTCTGAAGTCCTTGATAGTGCAGGACTGAGTTGTTGTGCTTTCACAAGGAATCGGGGTGCGATAAGTTAGTTGAGTATGTGTGTCTTGATGTGATCATGGTTGAGTTTAGTCTTACAAGAGGAATCTGTTGATGATGCTTGATCAGGATTAGGCTAAACTATCATGAGCAATCGAGGTTTAGTATCTCAGGAGACACCATAAGAACACATAAGCATTGTTAGATAGAGAATATCTTTTTAGCATCAGGCACCAATTAGGAAGACCAACATGTTCTCTACTTGTTTTTACACATCATTTCTCTTGCGTGATTTTCTTTCTTTTTACACAGATAGTTTATACACCTGTTCATATTCACACTTACTTTTACACACCAGACACCTATTTGCTGAAATAGCTTACCAAATAACACAAGTTTCCCGAGTGTTCGATACTCGATTCTTACCATTTTATACTACTTGTGCGATCCGGTGCACTTGTCGGAAGCCGAACAGCCACCACCACCACCATTCTATCTCCTCCATTATCGTTGTTGTCACCACTACCATTATTCCACCCCACCATCATTGTTGCCATCTCCCCCACTATCCCACATCTATTACTGCCATCACCACCACCATTTTGTTGCCTCCATTGTCATTGTCGCCACCATTACCACTAATCCACCCACCATCACCCATAATTTTTAAAATTGAACCGGTGATTGACCCAATCAAGGCATTGGGTCACTGGATCAATGATTGAACTAATGTGTCACTAATTGACCCGCCTGACCTCGTCTTTATTAAAAAGATTAAAATTTTATACCCAACCTTAATTGACCTGCATGACCCAACACGTTTCCTCCCTTGGGTATGACCCAACACGGGTAAGTGGGTTAGTAGTTCAACCACAAATTCGATTAGGTCATACCAAGTTGCATGGTCGATCCGATAGGCAACTCAACTCAGACAAACCTATGGATCACGATTGACTAGTTAGTCAATTTGGTTTTTAAAATACTGCCATCACCATTCTATCGCTATTATCATTACCATCATCATTTCACCACCACCGCCACCATCGTTATTATCACTATTTCATCCCACCATTGTTGTCAGTGTCACCACCACCATTCCACCTGCATCACTACTATTCTTACTTCCATGAGTTCTCCCACTTCCATCCGGATCATGTATTTTAGTAATAAATGTTTTCAAAAATAAATTGAAAAATAAAATATAAAATAGGAAAAAACGTCAATTAGGAACCTTGTTAGTAGGCAATGGTCTTATTGAGTTGCGTATATTGTTGAACCTGAATTGTTCCATGCCAAAGAAATAATTGTCATGATATCCACCCAATTATTATCGTTCCGTGCAAAATAAATCATCATATATAATTATTTATAAAAAATCATGATAAATTAAAATATTGGTATATGTATTTCAATCAGGGACTACACCTTCAACATATCTAAAAGTTAACGCGTTCAAACATAAATAGTAAGAAGTAGTATAACAGATGGAAGTAACATTCCCATGGTACTTCACCAAAAAAAAATAAAATTCCCTGGGTGTGGTTTTTCTGTAACAACGGAGAAATAGAGTTGAGAAAAAAGTTATATCAAAGTATTATTTTTTGCACCAATCATAAATTAAGAAAATGAAAAATGAAAATGAAAGTAAAAGTCACCTTAATTGTCAAGAGACTGAAATCGTGCCTAGAGAAGAGAAAATGACGGCAGGGAGAGAGATTTTTTCTATGCTACACTCTCAATATGCAGAAATTGATTCCATAAGAAGGGTAACAACTTAATAGGGTTTTTGTAGTGTAGGAAATTTATTTTGTGCATTTATCACTTATTAAAAAATTCCACAATAGAACTAAAAGCCAAAATTAATTTTAAAAATTGGGTTGTGGCAATCGTACTATTTCTTTTATCAGACGTGTTACTTAAAAAACAAACCAAACTATTTTAAATTACTATATATGAATTGAATTTTTTTTTGAAATTTAATCGAATTGATAAATAAAAAAATAAAAAACAACACTTTTTTAGTTTCTATTATTAAAATTGAACAAAATCAAATTAAACTGATATAATTATATTATTTGTTTTATTTATCCCATATAAAATCTCAATATTTTCTTTATTCAACCCCTTTAATATCCCATTTTATTTTAGACTTTTATCTATGTAGTAGTATTTTTGAAAATATGATTATATTTTAAATTTATGATAAATAATTTATGTTGTGATATATTCTTATTTTCAGGGTTTAGGGTATACTTTTATATATATATATATATATATATATATATATATATATATATATATATAAAATATAATATAATATAATATAAAATACTAGTTGAGTCTGGACAAAAACCCTAGCGAATGGAACACAAAAATTCTCTCTCAGGTTCTCCTGAAAACTCACAATTGGAAGCACCAGATGGAGGTGTTGGAGGCCTCAATTTTAAGGAGAAACCGCTAGGGAAATAGTCTAACCCTAGTCCACCGCAAAATCTTTTGTAGGAGGGAGGGAATCATCTCTTCCCCAAATTTGTTATTTAGTCCCATGCTTTTGATCTTTTGTTAGCTTTGGAAAAATGTTTATTGGTAAAACTACTTGACAAGAATGTGGCCTTTGTCACCATGAAGGAGAGGTTGAAGGCGATCTGGAAGTTGGAAGATGGATTTGATCTAATGGATATTACCAATGGCTATTATCTAGTTAATTTGGATATGGGAAAGGATCAAGATAAGGCCATCAATGGAAGGCCTTGGATGTTTTTTTTTATCTCTACCTAATAGTCCGACCTTGGACTCCTAATTTCTCTACCACGAACACTAGGGTTGATAAAACCCTAGTTTGGGTTTGGTTCATGAGTTTAGGTGTAGTATTTTATGAGGAAAGTGTCCTCTTGACCCTAGCTTCGGCTATAGGGGGACCTATAAAGGTGGACCTTCATATGTTGAATATGGCTCGAGGGTGTTTTGCACAAGTTTGTGTTGAAATAGACTTAAATGTTCCTGTAGTGGGACATTTCTATCTAAATGGTGAATGGTACAATGTGGAGTACAAGGGTCTCCATATGTTGTGTGCTTCGTGTGATTGATATGGCCATGTAGCCAGGAATTGTGTGAGTCCGATGGTGGAAAAACGTAGGCCAATTCTAGAGAGGTGGCAGTGTAACAAAATAAGGGTTACATAAAGATTGGGGAGACTTCCACAACCTTTGGATAAGTTGAGTGGAAAAAAAATCCTATTTTTTTATTCTTAAATGTTGTATTTGTTGGTATAATTGGGAATCTAGAAGAGGGGGGGGGGGGGGGGGGCTTAAATAGAATCTCTTCAAAATTTGTTCTTTAAGATTCAATTAAAACTAACCCCTCATAGTAATCAAGGTTTTCTTAAAAACTAGATAATAAAGTTTTTTCAACAAAGAAAACAATGAACACACAATTCTATGAAAAACAAAGTACTATGGCCCTTTTACAACAATTCCATTACTAAGATTGATTATCAAAGCAAAGGTGTATAGAAATAGAGAATCACACACAAAATTTATATTGTTTCATTCCCAGAAGGATATACATCTAATTGTTCTAAGACCCTTTAGAACTTCCACTAATAGAGAATCAAGTACAAACACTATGCATAAGCAAATACCATAAAGTTCTACTCTTTTCTTGAACCCTACAAGAGAAGGATTAGGAGTTGAGTCCCTATCAACTTCACATAAACCCTTGATAACCCTAATCAAGGTCAAAAAGTAGAAAGAAATTGAAATATGATTGAATACACCTTGAATGTATGTGCATATCAAAATATCTTCAAGCCTTTCTTTCCTTGCTCAAACCATGATGAAGAATGGATGAATCTTAATCATCACGAATCTTTTGTTGAAATGCAAAGTGGTTCCCTTAGATGACTCTCAGAAAGTATTTTTTTTCAAAAGATAGGATCTAATCATGAGTCACTAATGAGAATGAACAAGTGAGGGTATATATAGTTTTAACAAATAAAACAGATTTAATCGATTAACAAATGGGGTAATCAATTAATTCATTCAAGTCCCTCTTTGTTCTGCATTTCTAGAAACGTGGTAATTGATTACAAAATGTGGTAGTCGATTATCTCGTTTCACAGAGAGTTTCTCAAGCTTCTATGGTTTATGCAATAATCAATTATCAAATATGGTAATCAATTATTTTGAAACACACACAAAGCTCCTAAGTTTTTAGATGTAATCTAATCGATTATAATATGTGGTAATCAGTTATCTTGAGCTACAAAAGACTCTTTTTTAAAACTAGCTTGGGTAATCGATTACCATTCTTGGTAATTGATTAATTCGATGAAACTTGCCAATATTTCAAGAGAAGTAAGTTTTGTTACTTGTTCTAACACTTTGTAATTGATTACTTAAACTTGGTAACCTATTGCATAGTGTTGAACTTATTGGTTCTTAGAAACTTGAGATCAATACATATATATTCTCATGTTTGATAACCACTAAACATGGATAAAGGAAACTAAGTCTAAAACACTCAACATGCCTAGTTTAAAAACATGCAACACAAATGCCACATATTTAGAAATTTGTTTAGCATTGCAAAATTATTAAAACCAAAAGATCCTAAAACTAGTCTTCAAATTGTCAAACTCTTCGATTCAACAATCTCCCCCTTTTTGGTTTTGATCATGCCAAACCAATTGATGTGTATTGGTGTTTTTCTTTGATATTGTACTTGTTCTACATCATGCTTAATAAAACTATTAGTAGCATCTATTCAAACCATAGAAGTTAGGTACATACACAATCAATCATATCTTTCTCCCTGTTTTGGCATTACAAAGCCAAAAATATATGTGCAACATAATAAAACCACAAATGAAAGAAGCACACTAGGTAGAGAAAGGAAAATGTCATTCATAAAAGCCAAAAGCAACCATTACATATCATTAATCAAAGTTACCAAATAATAGGGAAAAAATCTAACATATGAAATATCACAACTGAAAAAAAAACTAGACTATGTTCTAGAGAGCTGGGATGCTAACAATCCTAGACTCTAAAGTGGTCCTAGGAGAGATCATCCACATCGGGTGCTCCTATAGCATCTAGCCTCTCTATGAAATTGTTTCAAAGCACTCTTTTAGATCCCTGTAGTCTTCTTTGTGCATCCTCATGAGCTCATCCATCTTTGCCATCATCATCAGCTCAAAAAAACTCATTGGTTTTTCTTCAATTGCTGTTGTTCCTTCACCTTCCTTAAGCTTCTCAATCCAACCTCCTCCTTCTTCATCTGCTTCAATGTAGCCCATCTATTTGAGAACCTTGGACTTTACTTCAAAGTCTAGCTCTAAAAATGAAAAATCTCATCATGGGTATTGTAACATCCTATTTTTCGTAGACTAATTTGAAAGGAGTTGTTATTTGTAAATAAATAGAGTTTTATGATAAGGTTTTTGTAATTAAATAAATAAAGAGAAATAAGTGTATTAAAATAATAGTTGAGAGAAAATAAAAAGGTATTTTATTTATGCATTTGATAACAAATAAAATAGAGTTTGTTTTTATAAAATAATAAAAATAAATAAAATAATAGGTTGTGAGTATCCTAGGTATAAATAACAATATGTTAGGTCAGACGGTAGCTTTTACGACTGTTCATCCTTTCAATTTCATTTCCCTCTCCTCTTCCCCAAAACCCTTTCTTTTTCCCGTAGCCCACCAAACCTGTCTCAAAAAATTGACGATTTTGGACTCATTTACCGTTGGATCATCATGAAATTTGAGCATCACGTTTGCAACCCAATTCCACGCATTCTCACCATTGGGAATTGCAAAAGAATATCGGAGCTAAGAGCAATACCCTTCGCACCGTAGCTTTCTCTTTTCTCGCAGAAACCCAAAATGGTCTCAGTAAAACTACTATTTCGGTTTTGTTAACCGTTGGATTTTCATGAAATTTTGATATGTAGTTTGACATTCAATTCTGCACACGTTAACTTGGGATTTGCGAGATAATATTCATGGAGAGAGAAAAAGGAATCACACGAAGACAATACATATGGAGGCTTCAATCCCTTCTCCGTCTCTCTAACATTTGGGAACTTTATCGGAGCAGTCAGAGGAAAAACTAGAGGAATCTCAGGGAACCGCTAGAGATGCCGCTATCACTATCAGAAGACACGTGAGTCCGCTTAGAGGTAAGGGATGAGTTATTCACAATTGGTGGTTAGTGAGAACATGTGTAGGGATCCTTAGAGGATTAAATTGGGGTTTTATTTTGGGATGTTTATTAAATTTCAAATTTTCCTTTATGATTATAAATAAAATATTGATGTTCTGATGAGAATTGCTTGATAAATTGTGCTCATGATATTTGTATATTTTGACCTATGATTTTGATATAATTGTGTAATATTATTTGAGGGGTTTTAGTCTCCAGGTTGTGATAGTCTTTTGTATAAATTGTTATATTGAGGATATGAAATGATGATTCAAATTGTGAGTATGTGGTGAATTGAACATATGATGAATTATGGAATACATGTATATTGACATGTGTATTGTGTTGTGAGTTATGAATTGTGCAATCACACAACAGCAAGACCCTTTAAGGGCGACTAGTTTTGCGCGACGAGTATTGTGATGGGATCCATTGTGGGAACCCGAGGAGTTTAATCACAATTAAAATGATTTTGAAAATAATTGAGTAGTTGTGTGTGTTGCGTAGTTCATAGGTAAAGTGAATATGATTCACGAGGTGTGATAACATGCTATTTTGAGATTATACCACTGTAATTGAGATCGAGTGTATGTGATAAACTGAGTATGCACGTGATTGAGATGTTGTGTGCATTGAGTTGTAAATTGTGGATTATACAATCACACGACTATAAGATCCTTTAAGGGCGACAAGTTAATGCTAAGTCCCTTTAAGGGCGAGGAGTTAAAGCTAAGACCCTTTAAGGGCGACGAGTTAATGCTAAGACCTTTAAAGGGCGATGAGTTAAAAATAAGGAGTTGTGTGTTTTGTACAGTTCATAGATAGAGTCTATGTGCTAAAATGTTTTCTGGGTTGGACTTGAATTAGGAGGGAAAGGCCCTGACGGGCTCTTAGGAGTGTAGGCCTTGGGGGTCACCCGATTTGAGTGCTCCTTTAAGCCTGTGCCGATCCCACATGGTTAGAGCATTCTCGCAAAACACTATGACCCTGACTGGTCTCCCTATGATATTACCTAGTGAGAGTGACTTGACTTGCTAGTGTGTGGTTTATCTTGTCATGTACTCCTAGGCGCCCGACGAGGTTTTTCACTAACATAGTACCACATTGCATATAGGATTGAGTCTTAGTGTATCTACTGCATAACGCTTGTGTATTGTTCTATATTGATTGATTTTATGGTATTGTGTTTTGACTATTGAGTATGCGAATGTCGTGAAAATGAATGAGATGTGTGGTGAAATAACGTGAGCTATGCTTAAGTAAATTGTATTTTGTTATTTAATATTTATACCTATATGTTGTCTTATTTTTCTCTATTAGTTAGGAATGTGATAACTCACTCCCTATGTGTTGTTTGTGTTTGGATCCTGTGATGATCTTGAACTTTGTGTTCGGGGGAGTAGATGACTAGGTGGATTTGTTTAAGGAACCTTGTGCTGAAGGACGTCAGGACACAATGCTCTGATAGGATGTGACATTAGGGTATAAGTTGCTATATTAATTGTATGAGGTCTTGGACAACCTAGTTTTGAGCCGAAATGATTTATTAATTATTTGAACAAGTTTATTATGGGTTAGAAAAGTGAATGTGAGCCTTTTACCCTTTTGAAAGGCTTGTATTTAAATGCATTTTAAATTTTTTTAATTAAATTTGATCTCTTATTTCTTTTATTTATTTATATATATGTCGGGGTAGAGGGTGTCACAGGTATCCACCTTGATGTGATCAAGGATCCTAGAAATTAGTATTGCATAAGGACACTTGAAGGATCCAATCCTCTTGGTCTTGAACATGTTGTCAATAACAACATTGACCAAGTCTAGCTTCATCCTCCCTTGCATAAGACTGATGACAAAAAGATCTTCCTCTGTTAGTTGTGTATGATTGCTCCCCCTAGGAGTAATGGTCCAGGCCATCACATAAGCCAAAAGTCCGTGTTCTAACAACAAAGGGCTTGTACCAAATCTTTCCTTGCCCTTGCCTCTGGACATAGTAGCAATGAAATGTAGAGGGATAGTTCATCAAGGCCTTGTATTTTTGGACCTTGTTGAATTTCACACCAAGATCTTTTAGAGCTTTATCATTAGCCATTGTGTCTTTCGATGATAAGCCAACAATATCTTCCTAAACTTCAGGGGTCATTGAAAAAGATTATGGGACTCACCAAACCAAGAAGTGTGTGTATGGGGGAGGGGGTGAATTGGTTTTAAGATCAAATTGAAAAAATAGAAGAAGGAGTGAATTGGCTTTAAGATCAAATAAAAAAATACAGTTTTAAAAACTTTTGCTTCACAAGGATTGTATCACAAACTTTTTGTTTAAAATCAATATTGAATCAATCACTGGTACACAATATCCTTTTGTTAAAGTGCTTCAATTTAAAATATCTTTAAACTCAACAAATTGATAAAGAATGCAATAGAGAGATAGATGGGAGTTAAAGAAGATAGACAACAAGATTTATTTTGGTTCACTCTCTATTTCTAGAGAAACTACTCCAATTATCTAATTCAACTTGAATTAGATTTTCACTATGCGATGTGAGTCTTACAAGAAATTTCAAATTCTACCTAGAAAATGAAACTTAGGCACTCAACCCTAGGGTCATTTGTGAATCTGAGCCCCTTTGTGAATCTAAGCCTAAGAGAAACCTACCATTAGCTTCAAACCAAAATCGCCTATTCTAGCATGTTGTAAAACTCATGCACATGCAGCAAACATATGTAAAAACCATATGAAACAAAGTCAAGGAGAGATGAAACCTTTTTATTCAAATGCAAGAACAAAAGACTTGATTGAATGAACCTCTCTTGATCTCAAAAGTGTTTACAACTCACTTTTGCCTATGAAAACTTCAAGAAATGAAAACAAAAGTCTTGAGTTGTAAAATCTCGTTCAAAAACTTATTTTTTGAATGCTTGATAGTGAGAACACAAGGTGGGTGTCAGACCTTAATTTCATCTGGGTATAATGCTTTTATCATCCGGGTAGAATGTTTTTATCATTGCCAATTGAATTACGGCGTTTGGCACCAGTTACAACGCAAGGCCAAGGGGTCGCTCAGGGTTTTGATGGTTGTATGTGAGATCCAGAAATAAAGCCACAAGGAAGGGCAAAATGGTCTTTTCATGAAGATTTATGATCCTAAATTCGCCCAGGCTAGCATCCAGCTCGCTTGGGCTAAGAGTTAACTTCAACCCTAAGCAAGCCACTCGCCTGGGTGAGTTTCCTTGCACTCCATGGTTATTTTCTATAAATAGCCATGCAGGGGAAGAGGAAAAGAGAGGTTCGGAGCTTAAGAAACAGACAAAAAATGCAGAAGAAGAAGAGGAAAAAGAAAAGCGAAGTCGAGGCACTACAAAATTGTGACCGTGGATCACTTCCTTTGCCATTTCTCTTGTTAGTCTTGTTCCCTGTGCAACGATTTATTAGTTTTTCTTAAGGATTGTGATGCAATCCTACCCCGCAAGGGTATTGCATAGAAGACTCCAAGAGGATTGGGCTAGAGTTGCTAAAGAAGGCCTTGGGGTTCTCATGAATCCCAGGGTAGATTTCTGAGCCCATGGACCAAGGTTGGGTCCTCTCTTCTTTGTAAATATTAGAATAGATTTTTCCTTTTTTTAGGCCTTGTATTTTGGCCATTCTAGTAGTATAGGGTTTTAGCCTTGTATTTCAGGGCATTTTGAGTAGTCTTTGTATTAGGGACTTTTTTTTTATATTTTCATGTATTTTGGCATGGGGGTGAGCTTAGCTATTATAGGGGGTATGTGTAGCTAAGCTCTAGCTTCTTTAGGAATCTTCTCAAGGAAGCTTCTCAAGGAGGTGAGCTTAGTTATTAGAGGGGTGTGTGCAGTTAAGCTCTAGCTTCTCAAGGAAGTTTTCTCAAAGAAGCTTCTCAAGGAAGTTTTCTCAAGGAAGCTACCTAGTCTATAAATAGAAGCATGTGTAACACTTGTTGTAACTTTGATGAATGAAAGTCTTATGAGACACAATTCAAAGTTCAACTTCTCTCCCTTTTTCTTCCTTCAATTTCGTGCTCCCCCCACTCTCTTTCTCTCCCTCTTTCTTTTCCTCCATTGAAGCATCCTCTCCAAGCTTCTTATCCAAGGCTCATCTTGGTGGTGAAGCTCCTTCTTCCTTGGCTTATTCCCTAGTGAATGGTGTCTCCCCTCTCCTCTTCTCCTTTGCCTTCCGCTGCATCTCCATGGTGCAAAATCACCGTTGAAGGACCTCATTGAAGCTCAAAGATCTAGCCTCCATAGAAGCTCCACAAGCAAGCTTCCATCAGATTGAATGTAATCTTTGTACCCTTATGGGTCCCCTTTTGATAGTATGTATGTATTAATCTTTTCTATTAATTATTGGTAATTTCATTCTACTCATAGTGCTTGATTCTAGTTGATCATTAGTGTCATGGAATTGGTTTTTAAGTGAGATTAAAAGGTAATCTTAGAATCTGAACCGAATGATTTTACTCTTTACGTTACGTTGCTAGGAATAAGGCATAACGTTTTGATTGCAAAAAGCACAAGAAATGTAATTGTAATGTCGGGGTATTTACCGCATATGCGAATTTAATAAATATTCTTAGGTTCCAAGTGCGAGGAATCAACTTGGGATAACTATGTGTGCATCAGTAATGTTAGAAAACGACTTATATATGTTAACCTTATTAGGATACTAAGGGTATGAGCGACGAAATCCAATCCTATGTTTTTCTTGAATTAATTTATTTTCGTTTTCATAATTTACGTATTTTCAATGCACTAAATTCTGGTATTTTCATTTCTGTAAATTTATGATTTTTCAATGAACTAAATTCCGTTATTTTCACATTTTCTGTTATTTTTGTCTTCCATTGTTCCTGCGATTCCGTTATTTTTACTTTTACTTTAAGTTGCCACACTAAGTCTTGGACTTGCTTGGTAATTCTCCTAGAGCATTTTGTTTTTCATAGCACACGACGCTGGGTCTTGGACTCGCCTGGCGCGCTCAAAGATATTCATCATATTCAAAAATAGGTGGATACGAAGGATATCTGACCAATAAACAAAAAAAAATCAATTCAACACACAAACATTTTTGCCTAAAGAACTACGTAGGTCTGATTTCCTCATTACACTTGGGGATACTAGGAGCAAGGGCAACACCATTGTCGATTCAAAAAAAAAAATACAAAAAAATTCACTGCTCTTGGGAAAATAAATAATTTTGAAGTCACGTTATTTTTATCACACACTCGATTAAAGGTTGTCGTTCTTTATGATGGGTACGTGCGGTGCTAGTACCTTCCCTATGCGTAAACAACTCTTGAATCCCTTCTTTTCAAATTTGCAAACCTTCTTTTTGGTTTTTCTAACATTTCCCTTAAATAAACGTTGTGGTGACTCTTTCTTGTTTTCTTCTTAGAGAATGAAATCGCACTTTATTTTCTTTTGACGTGTCGTCTCCACTGGGGAGTCATTAGGGAGTGAAGTCATTTAATCGAGTGTGCGAGTTCATCATGATTTATTCTATTTTATTAATCTTTTTTCTTTTATATATTAATGCGCCTTGCTTCCATTCATTATTGTTCTCGTTTTGTTCTTTTTCATAATTTCGTTTTTAATCTCACTTCTTTTATCCGTTGTTATGCTATCGTGTGCATATATGTTGCTATGTTGTTTTGTCCGAGTGTATGATTGTGTTTATTTATTGCTTTGTGGGTAGTGTAGAAGCAAAGCTTCATGATGAATCAAGATTGATTCAAAGATGTTTTGATGATAACAAAGATGATAACAAAAGATGATGACAAAGGTGATGACAAAAAGATCAAAGATCAATCAAAGAATGAGTTCAAGATATTCAAGATAGAATCAAGAACACTTCAAGATTCAAGAGGAAAGTTGATTTCAAGAATCAAGAATCAAGATTCAAGAGATCAAAATTTCAAGAATCAAGATTCAAGAGATCAAGATTCAAGACTCAAGATTCAAGAATCAAGAGAAGGCTTAATCAAGATAAGTATAAAAAGTTTTTCTTCAAAATTGAGTAGCACATGATTTTTCTCAAAACATGTTTACCAAAGAGTTTTTACTCTCTGGTAATCGATTACCAGATTGTTGTAATCGATTACCAGTAGCAAAATTGTTTTGAAAAAGTTTTCAAATTGAATTTACAACGTTCCAATTAATTTCAAAAAGCTGTAATCGATTACAATGTTTTGGTAATCGATTACTAGTGCCTTTGAACGTTGAAATTCAAATTCAAATGTGAAGAGTCACATCCTTTCACATAAAAGCTTTGTGTAATCGATTACACTGTTTTGGTAATCGATTACCAGTGATTGTTTCTGAATAAATCAAAAGATGTAACTCTTCAAAAGGTTTTTGACTTTTTCAAATTGGTTTTAAGTTTTTCTAAAAGTTATAACTCTTCTAAATGGTCCTCTTGGCCATACATGAAGAGTCTATAAATGCAAGGCTTTGATTTGCTTTTCAATACACTTTTACAATTATTCAATCAATCTTTTACAAGCCCAGAATCTCTTTGAACTTCTTCTTCTTCTTTGTGCCAAAAGCTTTCCAAAGTTTTTCTAGTTTTCTAAACCTTGAAAACTTGTGCTATTCATCTTTTCATTCCCTTCTCCCTTTGCCAAAAAGAATTCGCCAAGGACTAACCGTCTGAATTCTTTTTGTGTCTCTGTTGTCCCTTTTCCAAATGAACAAAGGACTAACCGCCTGAATTCTTTTGTGTCTCCCTTCTCCCTTGTTAAAGAATTCAAAACGACAGTCTGAGAATTCTTTTGATTCTTCCCTTTCCCTAATATAAAAGTGTTCAAAGGACTAACCGCCTGAGAATTCTTTTGTATCCCCATTCACAAAGTATCAAAGGTTTAACTGCGTGAGATCTTTGTCTTAACACATTGGAGGGTACATCTACTTGGGTTGTTGACTGAGAACAAGAGAGGGTACATCTCTTGTGGATCAGTTCTAGTGGAGGGTACATCCACTAGGTTAAAAAAGAACAAGGGAGGGTACATCCCTTGTGGATCTTTGCTTGTAAAAGGATTTTTACAAGGTTGAAAGAAATCTCAAGGACCGCAAGTCGCTTGGGGACTGGATGTAGGCACGGGTTGTTGCCGAACCAGTATAAAAACTCTTGTGTGTTTGTCTCCTTCTTCCCTACTCTTTTACTTTCCACAGTGCATTTAATTTCCGCTTTTACTTTCTGTTAAGTTTCTCTTCTATTCCTTATTCTCTTAACAACATAAGTAAAATCCTTAGAAGAGTAAATTTTTAAATTAGTAAAGGTTTAGGAATAATTAATTCAACCCGCCTTCTTAATTATTCTGAGGCCACTCGATCCAACAAGTGGTATCAGAGCAGGTATCTTGTAGAAAGTCTAACAACTTCAAGATTAATGGCCTATTTAGATTCTTTGTTTTTCAAAAGCATTTTCAAGAATAGGTCAAATCTGAAGTCATCTCAAGATCATGATGAAGACCAAGTTAATTTGTGTCTCATGACAAAATCTCATGAAGAAAACAAAGAAGAATCTGTGAGGAAGAAATGGTACATTGACAGTAGATGTTCCAAGCATATGACGATCCAAGTTTACAACCATTTCCCCCAAAAGTGGACATGTTACATATGACGACAGCAATATTAGTAAAATCTCAAAAGAGGTAACATCTAAGCCATCTCTATGAGTTAAGGTATGATTAGTATTTACAATTAAGTTATTTTTGTGGCAAATAGAAAATAATTGTTAAAATTGTTTGATTGTGTTTACAATGATTAAATAACTATATTTAGTATGTATGATTAATTGAATTTTGTTTGAATTGATTAATGATTGAATTGCTTATGTTTTGTTTCTAAGACGATTAGATTTTGTTAAAAAGTTAAAAATGTTTTGACATGTTAAGATAATTGAATAATTACCATGATATGTGTTGATGATTGTTATTTGATTATGTTAAAATTTATTATGATTAATTAACCATACTTAGTTTAAAGAATTTCTATATACATGATGGATCTTTTGTCTTTGGTAATTGTGTTCAACTTTTAGAAATTTGAAAATTAAAATTTGGAAGTTATTGGAAGTTTGAAAATTAAAATTTGGAAGTTATTGGAAGTTGAAAGTTGAAAATAGAAATTGGAAGTTGAAAATGGAAGTTACTAGAAATTGAAAGTTGAAAATGGAAGTTGAAAGTTGGAAGTGGAAGTTATTGGAAGTTGGAAGTTGAAATTTGAAATTTAAAATTTAATATTTGAAATTTGAAATTTGAATTTTTTTTAGAAAGTATTGTGCATAGTTAGTTGATTGTTAATTAAATTTAATTAATTTGAAATGTTTGATGATTGATTGTACTTGAAAGTTATTATGATTTTTTAATATATATTTTAAAATAATTATGCATGATTTTTGATGTGATATGTGATTAGTCATTTATAACTGGTTATGTATGGTTTTATATCTCTTGTATGATTCTTGCCTAATTTTTAATATGACATGTGAATTACTTGCTTAAGGTTCATTCATAAAGTTTTTTCAAAATTCATTATGTTATATTTATTTATTTTTATAAGAATTTTCATATATAAAGTATCTTTTTGATTCTGAAAAATGTGTTATCAAGCATGAGCATAATAAAGATATTGAGCATGTAAGTTTCAGAGAAAATAATGATTACATGATTGACTACGTTCTTTGAACTTTCTAAGTTTTTAAATTATCTTTAACAAATCTGAATGTTTTTTTAAATTATCTTTAACAAATCTGAATGTTTGATAATGCCTGTGATCTATATCCTTCAATCCTTGTATAATTCTTGTTTGATATATTTGAATTACTTGATTGATTGTTCAAAATATTTTTTATGCTTTTCAAAATTATTATATTGTATTTCAAATAAAATTATTTTGATATGATAGAACCTTATATATTAATAAATACTCATCTTGGTAAGTGTTGGTAGTCAATTAACACTTAGTCTTAAGAAAAAAGTGACTGTATTTTTTAAAAATTTGTAGATACTAAAAACCAACTTGCAGACATTTTCACAAAATCACTAACCAAAGACTCTTTCTACACCATTAGAAGAGAATTAGGATTTCTAGATGCAAGTAACTTAGACAAATGATTTGTGTTTTGATGACTTATGACTTATTTGTTATTTATGCACATATGCTTCTATTATAATGTGAGGATAATTTATTATCGTGTTTGATTTCTATAAGCTTCTCTTTTCTTGTTGAATGATTATATTTTGTTTCTAATCCTTGTATTTGGGTATGTTTTTATGACATTTGAATACTTAGTATTTCTTTTATTATTTGATTAGTATGACTGAACATGATGATTATATTTACTTGCTCTTGGTTGTTTATGGTTATGAGTTTTAAACTCAATTATTTTGATGATATATGATTAGTGGTATGTATTTTTATTTGGTTATTATGAATGAATTTCTGGATTATATGACATTCTATGAAGTATTATATTTCTAGTGTGATGAATGGTTATGATATCTTATTTGATTGTTTTCTATTCTCGTGTATTTGGCTATATTATTATGACATTTGAACAAATTAGTATTTCCTTTATTTGCATGGTATGATTGAACAATTATGAATTATGTTATATGATTATATGATTTTTCTATATATTTGATCTAGTTATGTTTCTTGCTTCATGATATGGTTTATATTTTTCCATGAATGTGGTATGAATGCTTAGTTATATTTGTATGCTTCAAATTTATTATGCACTTTGGCTTTTTGTTGATGCCAAAGGGAGAGAGAAATAGGGATTAAATCAAGAACTCACATAAGTAATCAACTTAATTTTAAGATAAGCATAAATTCAAAAACAAAGGGGGAGAATGGAAATTTATATGAGTGAACGACTAGGAAAAAGTGTGTGTGTGTGTTTCTTGATTTCAGAAGTTGTCATCATAAAAAAGGGGGAGATTGTAGAAGCAAAGCTTCATGATGAATCAAGATTGATTCAAAGATGTTTTGATGATAACGAAGATGATAACAAAAGATGATGACAAAGGTGATGACAAAAAGCTCAAAGATCAATCAAAGAATGAGTTCAAGATATTCAAGATAGAATCAAGAACACTTCAAGATTCAAGAGGAAAGTTGATTTCAAGAATCAAGAATCAAGATTCAAGAGATCAAAATTTCAAGAATCAAGATTCAAGAGATCAAGATTCAAGACTCAAGATTCAAGAATCAAGAGAAGGCTTAATCAAGATAAGTATAAAAAGTTTTTCTCAAAAATTGAGTAGCACATGATTTTTCTCAAAACATGTTCACCAAAGAGTTTTTACTCTCTGGTAATCGATTACCAGATTGTTGTAATCGATTACCAGTAGCAAAATTATTTTGAAAAAGTTTTCAAATTGAATTTACAACGTTCCAATTAATTTCAAAAAGCTGTAATCGATTACAATGTTTTGGTAATCGATTACTAGTGCCTTTGAACGTTGAAATTCAAATTCAAATGTGAAGAGTCACATCCTTTCACATAAAAGCTTTGTGTAATCGATTACACTGTTTTGGTAATCGATTACCAGTGATTGTTTCTGAATAAATCAAAAGATGTAACTCTTCAAAAGGTTTTTGACTTTTTCAAATTGGTTTTAAGTTTTTCTAAAAGTTATAACTCTTCTAAATGGTCCTCTTGGCCAGACATGAAGAGTCTATAAATGCAAGGCTTTGATTTGCTTTTCAATACACTTTTACAATTATTCAATCAATCTTTTACAAGCCCAGAATCTCTTTGAACTTCTTCTTCTTCTTTGTGCCAAAAGCTTTCCAAAGTTTTTCTGATTTTTTAAACCTTGAAAACTTGTGCTATTCATCTTTTTATTCCCTTCTCCCTTTGCCAAAAAGAATTCGCCAAGGACTAACCGCCTGAATTCTTTCTGTGTCTCTCTTCTCCCTTTTCCAAATGAACAAAGGACTAACCGCCTGAATTCTTTTGTGTCTCCCTTCTCCCTTGTCAAAGAATTCAAAATGACACAGTCTGAGAATTCTTTTGATTCTTACCTTTCCCTAATACAAAAGTGTTCAAAGGACTAACTGCCTGAGAATTCTTTTGTATCCCCATTCACAAAGTATCAAAGGTTTAACCGCCTGGGATCTTTGTCTTAACACATTGGAGGGTACATCCTTTGTGGTACAAGTAGAGGGTACATCTACTTGGGTTGTTGACTGAGAACAAGAGAGGGTACATCTCTTGTGGATCAGTTCTAGTGGAGGGTACATCCACTAGGTTCAAAGAGAACAAGGGAGGCTACATCCCTTGTGGATCTTTGCTTGTAAAAGGATTTTAACAAGGTTGAAAGAAATCTCAAGGACCGCAGGTCGCTTGGGGACTGGATGTAGGCACGGGTTGTTGCCGAACCAGTATAAAGACTCTTGTGTGTTTGTCTCCTTCTTCCCTACTCTTTTACTTTCTGCTGTGCATTTAATTGCCGCTTTTACTTTCTATGAAGTTTCTCTTCTACTCCTTATTCTCTTAACAACATAAGTAAAAGCCTTAGAAGAGTAAATTTTTTAATTAGTAAAGCTTTAGGAATAATTAATTCTACCCCCCTTCTTAATTATTCTGAGGCCACTCGATCCAACAGGTAGAAATAACTATTATTGAATCCTAGGGTGGATGACACTTGCTATACCTGTCTAAGAATTTTCTGGTTGTTTTGCAGGTAGGATTGGGTAGTCATCTAGTTTGCTCCACTCACACACTTCACCTACACCTTATCACACACTTTGAGATGATAGGTCCTATACCAAGGTCTGAGTGAGCCATAAGGAGTGGAGGTCTAACGAGTGACATGCTGGGTCTTGGGTTCGCTTGACTATCATGAACCCTCATCTAGAGTTTCCCTCTCGAGTAACGCATCACCGCTGGTAGGTCGTCTACTGCCGCGTATGTTGTTACAAAAGGGGTTGCTCGCTCTAGAAGCCGATGAGACTTGTTTAGAGCTACCCATGGAAAATGTCATTGATAGTGGATCCATAGATCTATGCCGTTAGGCTGCCGAATTAGGGACACAAAGCTTTCGTGCCTTAAATTTTTTCTTGCCTTACGCATTAGGTTTCTTTCTTTTGCGTACAATGCATGCCATATAAGTTAAGATTTTGCATATCATAGTTAGTCATTCACGTCATATTCATTGCATATCTTATAGCATCATGTTAGTATGATTCAATGCATTTTGTGCATCTTCCTCACACATATTGCTCATGCCTTGTATGTCCATACATTCTCACGATCATGCAACATTTATCCATGCGATGGAAACATGGGCATCCTTTTTCATGATGGTGCACATCGGGTTAGCTAATGTTAGCTCATCACCTGTTAAAAAAAAGGGAAAGACCTTTTGTGGATATTAAAAATGATGTGCACAATCAAGCGAGGAATCTTTGTTCCCATCGCTCTTCGTGTTCATTAATCATAGCTCTGGATCATTCATTGCATTCTTTCCTTAAAATCAGAAAAGTAACCATTGTAATCAACAAGAAAGACAATGCTTTACGACACTCTTACTGGATCCGTGCCAAGACCAAGATAATGAGTGAAATAAAGCAAGTGCAAGAACAAATAAAGGCCGATATGGAGGCCATGAAGGAGCAAATGACGACAATGATGGAGGTGATGATGGATATGACGAAGATAATGGAGGTTAACATTGTTGCAGCTGCTACTGCTAGTACCGTTACTGAGAGAGACCCAACTCACCCGCTCATTTTTAATCAAGAAAGTCACCTAGTGACGGATGTGGAAGGTCAAGGAGGTGTGATGAGGGTAGCTGCATATGGGCCTCAGTACACACATAGCCATAATAGATATACTTTTCCACCATATGGTCTGCCTCCTAACTATACACCACCCATGGCTGTACCGGTGCCTGTCAAGAACGTTACTAATCCTATCCCTGTTTGTACTAAGAATCATCCAACTCAACCAAATCAGAATCAAGCCTATAACTTTAATGCCAGGGAGGAGGCACGAGAAGCTCCCGTAGACCACACTGTAATTGGTTTCGGGCCCCATCCAGGATATACTACTGAAGGACATGTATTTTCTGGCGTCCTTATGCTGAACGCTCCTGGAGCCTCTCAATATCGCCCATTATCACAAGCCTTGCATTTTGTGAGGGGAGAAGGGCCTCCCTCAGTATTTGAGAAGAAAAAGATTGAGCATATGGAGGAGAGGCTACGCGCCATCAAAGGGGGGGGGGAGTTATGGTTTTGCCGACATGTCAGGGCTATGTTTCGTACCCGATGTGACTATTCCCCTGAAGTTTAAGGTTCCAGATTTTGATAAACACAAAGGGATCGCTTGCGCTAAAAATAACCTAAGGATGTATTGCAGAAGGATGGGAACTTATGCAAAGGACGAAAAGCTGCTGATGCATTTTTTTTAGGAAAGCTTAGCTGGGGCGGCTATTATCTAGTATACTAATCTGGAACCCTCTTGGATTCGTTCTTGGAGGGATCTAATGGATGCTTTCATTAGGCAATACCAATACAACTCTAACATGGCACCAGAAAGAATGCAACTGCAAAACCTATCCATGAGAGACAATGAGTCATTCAAAGAGTATGCTCAGAGGTGGCGAGACTTGGCAGCTCAGGTAGTGTCCCCTATGGAAAAAAGAGAGATGATCACGATGATAATGGACACATTGCTAGAGTTTATGAAAAGATGATGGGATATATGCTTGCAAGCTTTGCGGATTTGGTGTTTGCAGGGGAAAAGATTGAAGTTGGTTTGAAGAAGGGGAAGTTTGATTATGCTGCTTCCACGAATTTTGGTAGTAGGAGGCCTGAGATGAATGGAGTCAAGAAGAAAGAGGGAAAAGACCATGTCGTGGATACATTTCCCACATGGCCAAACTTCCCGCAAACCCCTTATAACCCCATGTATCAGTATCCTCCACACCAATACCACTACTCGGCCAATATCAGCCCTCCCCCCCTGCTCAATACCCCTTTAACCAAGAGCACCCAATCAACCACAGAGACCACCCGAAAATCACCCACAAAATCCATCCCCTATACAACCTAGACTAAACACTACTCCCAATCCCAACCTAAACACTAACCCAATGAGAGATTTCCCAGAAAAGAAATCAGTCTAATTCACCCCAATTCCAATGTCATATACTAACCTGTTACCATACTTGCTCGATAACCAAATGGTAGTAGTAAGCCCAGGAAAGATCTATCAACCTCTATCTCCTTGATGGTATAATGCCAACGTTACATGCGCCTATCATGGTGGTGTCCCAGGGCACTCTATTGAATAGTGTGTGGCTTTTAAGCATAAAGCATAAAGCTTGATTGATGCAGGGTGGCTTTCATTTCAAGAGGATAGTCCCAACGTGAGAACTAATCCCCTTTCAAATCATGGAAGCTCATCTATGAATGCTATTGAAAAATGGGAGTTTCGGGAGTTGAAGAAATTAGAGGATGTGTCGACCCCAAAGAGATTCATTTTGGGGGCATTACGCAAGGCTGGTATGGTTGAATACGATGGTAATGAGGGGGATCAGTGCCCGCTACATCCAGGGGAGTTTCATGATGTAGAAATATGCCAAGTGTCCAAGGAGTTGTTGTAGGGGTTGATAAATGGGGGTGGGTTGAATTAAAATTTGCCACATAAGGGAGGAAGGTGAGGTGTTTATGCAATCGAGTGACGCTAACCTAAATAAGCCTAGACCTTTGGTAATTCATTTTACTAGAGATGTTACCACTCACATGCCTCAAGATTTCCAGCCCATTGTGGTGAGGACACCAACACATTCCCTTATGAGAGTAATAAGGTAGTGCCATGGTGGTACGACATACGAGTGTCTGACGGAGGGCAGGACGTATCTGTCATGCATGTTGGGTCTAGCATGCCGACTGCTAAAGTCACAAATATTTCTGGCATGAGTGGCATGACTCGCAGTGTATGTGTTCTTATTCCTCCCAAGCTACTAGCAGGGTTGAAGGACAAAGGAAAAACGAAAGAAAATGTGATTGAAATGGAGAAAATGGGCCCTGTAATGAACAATAAGACCTCTATCGAAAAGCCTGCAGAGAAAGAGGAGAATTCTAGCAAGAAGGAAATATCTGCCGAGGAAGCAACAAAATTCCTGAAAATCATTCAGTAGAGTGAATTCAAAGTGATCGAACAATTGAACAAAATTACAGCTAGGATCTCTTTATTGGAGCTGCTCGTGCATTCTGAGCCTCATAGGAAGTTGTTGATGAAAATCCTAAATGAGGCACACGTAGCACATGACATCTCGGTGGAGAAGTTTGGGGAGGGGGGATAATCAACAATATCACTACAAGCAATTACTTGACTTTTGCTGATGAAGAAATGCCAGTTAAGGGTAAGGGACACAACAAAGCTTTGCACGTGTCTTTCAAGTGCATGGACCATATAGTAGCCAAGGTGCTCATTGACAATGACTCTTCTCTTAATGTCATGACGAAGACGAAGTTAGATAAGTTACCATTTAATGCATCATATATGAGGCCAAGCTCCATGGTGGTGAGAGCTTCGATGGTAGCCGACATGATGTAAAAGGGGAGATCGATCTCCCAATTCAAATTGGCCCGTACACATACTAGATAACTTTCCAAGTCATGGACATAAATCCTGCCTATAGTTGCTTATTAGGTCGACCCTGGATCCATTCTGCTGGGGTAGTCCCATCAACCCTACACTAGAAATTAAAGTTTGTGGTAGGAGGTCAACTCATCATAGTCTTTGGAGAAGAGGATAAATTGGTTAGTTGCCCGTCTGCTACTCCCTATGTTGAGGTGGTAGAGGAATCTCTTGAAACAACTTTCCAAACATTGAAGGTTGTGGACAATGCCTATGTGGAGTCCTTCGTGATACAACCAAGAATGTCTAATGCCTCCATGATGGTGGCTCGGATTATGTTGAGGGATAGATATGAGCCCAAGATGGGGTTAGGCCGAAATGGTGATGGCATGGTGACTTTGCTGGAAGTTGCCGAAAATCGTGGGAGGTTTGGGTTGGGTTACAAGCCCACCAATATTGACAAGAGAAGAATTGCTCTGGAGAGAAAAGAAAAGTGCTTAGCTTGTCTTCAAGGGCATGAACCACGGGTAGAGAGGGTCCCTATTTTCCATATTAGCAAGAGCTTCAGGAGTGCGAGATGGATGTATGCGGGACAGGTTGCCATGCTAAAAGAGGAGGTCAGTGATGATATGCCAAACTGGGTGTAGCCACGCCCTCCAAACTTTAACTTGGGAAATTGGCAGAGCATTGGGCGATTGAATATTTCTATTTCAGATTTGATGTAATCGAATAGTTTTGGATCCTATTATTGTGCCTAAGGCTTTAGGAGTTACTTTTTGTCGGTGTACTTTTCTTTAAAATTCTAGTGATCGTTAATATACTACATTTTATAGATATATTCCCTTTTGCATCTTTGTCCATTTCATCTCTATGCATATTTATTTTCGTTGCGATGAAATGATTTGCTGCAGATCTGATAATGAGTTATGTGAAGGTAGTGATACTGAGGCTCTGGATGTCAATTTTGAGCGGCCAGTTAATCAAACTGAAGAGGAAGAAGATGAGGATTAGGGATTGCCTCCTAATTTGTTGAGAATAGTGGAGCGGGAAGAGAGGGAGATAAAACCGCATCATGAGGAAACAAAGGTTGTTAATTTGGGCACTAGTAAAGAGAAAAAAGAATTCAAGATTGGCACTTGTGTGTCACCTAATGTCTGAGAAGAGTTGGTGGCCCTGTTGTGAGACTACCAAGACATTTTTGCTTGGTCTTATCAGGATATGCCTGGTTTTAGCTTAGAAATTGTGCAGCATAGGTTACCGTTGAATCTCGAATGCTCCCCGGTGAAACAAAAATTGAGGAGAATGAAGCCTGAGATGTCCCTAAAGATAAAAGAAGATGAGAAGAAACAATTTGATGCGGGATTTTAGGCCGTCGCCCGGTATCCAGAGTGGGTGGCCAACATCGTGTCTGTCCCAAAAAAGGATGGAAAAGTGCAAATGTGCATGGATTATTGAGATCTAAATCGAGCCAGTCCAAAGGATAATTTTCCTTTACCGCACATTGATGTTCAGGTGGATAATATAGCCCTTTTTGCCTTATTCTCTTTTATGGATGGGTTTTCAAGGTATAATCAGATAAAGATGGCACCAGAGGACATGGAGAAGACGAATTTCATTACTCTATGGGGAATCTTCTGTTACAAGGTGATGTTGTTTGGGTTGAAAAATGCTAGGGCAACATATCAGCGGGCCATGGTGGCATTGTTCCATGACATGATGCATAAGGAGATTGAGGTCTACGTAGATGACATGATTGAAAAATCAAGAACGGAGGAGGATTACTTAGTCAATTTGCGGAAGTTGTTCGAGCGACTATGTAAATACAAGTTGAGACTCAATCCCATGAAGTGCACGTTTGGGGTAAAATCTGGAAAGTTGCTCGATTTTGTTGTTAGATAGAGAGGAATAGAGGTAGATCCAGATAAGTGAAAGAAATCCTCGAGATGCTTGAGCCACGTACAGAGAAACAAGTCTATGGGTTCTTGGGAAGGTTGAATGAATTACATCGCTAGATTCATATCACAGTTAACTACCACTTGTGAGCCACTTTTCAGGTTGTTGCGTAAGAATCAGTCTATTAAGTGGGACGAGGATTGTTAGCTAGCATTTGAGAGAATTAAATAGTGTTTGATGAGTCCTCCTATGCTCGTACCACTAGTGCCTGGAAGACCTCTTATTTTGTACATGATAGTGTTAGATGAGTTGATGTGATGTGTGCTGGGGCAACACAATGAATCGGGGAGAAAAGAACGAGCCATTTATTACTTGAGCAAGAAATTCATAGTGTATGAGATGAACTACTCATTACTAGAAAGGAAATGTTGTGCCTTGGCATGGGCAACACACCGTTTGAGGCAGTATATGTTGAGTTACACTACTTGGTTAGTGTCCAAAATGGATCCAATCAAGTACATCTTCGAAAAGCCTGCTCTTACTGGGAGAATAGCTCAATGGCAAGTTTTGTTATCGGAGTTCAATATTATTTATGTCACCCAGAAGGCAGTAAAAGGGAGCGCCTTGGTAGATTATCTAGCTCAACAACCCATAAATGATTATCATCCTATGCATCTAGAATTCCCTAACGAGGATATCATGGCCCTGTCTAAGGAAGATGGTGGGGATGAAGACAAAGAGAAGTGGATTGTATGGTATGATGGCGCGCCTAATGTATTGGGTCATGGAATTGGGGCAGTGTTGGTTTCGCCAGATAAACAATGTTTGCCTTGCACAGCCAGATTGTGTTTTGATTGTACAAATAATATGGCAGAGTACGAAGCATGCATCCTAGGAATCCGAGCAGTAATCGACTTTAGGGTTAAGTTGCTTAAAGTGTACCGGGATTTAGCTTTGGTAATTTTTCAGTTGAAAGGTGAATGGGAAACCTTTAACCATAAGTTGATACCTTATTAGGTTTACATCAAGGAATTGATGGAGCTCTTCGATGATATATCATTTCATCGCATTCCTAGAGAGGAAAACCAAATGACTGATGCTCTTGCCACTCTATCGTCCATGTTCCCAATAAGCCCTCACAGAGGTTTGCTGTGCATAGGCATCAAATGTCACATTAAGCCTGCACATTGTTGTTTGTTAGAAGAAGAAGAGGATGGTAAGCCTTGGTATTTCGATATCAAACGATACATCAAGGACAAGGAGTACTCGCCTGGGGCGTCTGACAATGACAAGATGACATTACAGAGGTTGGCAGCTAGTTTCCTTCTGAATGGGATGTCCTATATAAAAGAAACCATGATATGGTATTACTCCAGTGTGTGAATGCAGACGAGTGCCAAGCTTTTACAGATAATGTTGATGCTCCACCTGTATCGTTGAATGTGTTGTTGGCATCATGACTGCTCTTGATGTGGGGCATAGATATGATTGGGGCTATCGAGACCAAGGCTTTGAGCGAGCATCGTTTCATCCTAGTCACCATTGATTACTTCATCAAATGGGTGGAAGCTGCCTCATATGCTAACGTGACTAGGAATGTGGTGGTTAGATTCATCAAGAAGGAGATAATTTACAGGTATGGCCTGCCCAGAAAAATAATCACCAATAATGCCACTAACTTGAACAACAAAATGATGAAGGAGATGTGTGACGATTTCAAGATCCAACACCATAATTCGACACCTTATCGGCCCAAGATGAATGGTGTAGTTGAGGCTGCCAATAAAAATAGCAAGAAGATCATTTAGAAGATGACAATGTCATGCAAAGATTGACACGAGATGCTACCATTCGCATTGCATGGTTATCAAACTTTTGTGCATACTTCTACTGGGGCAACCCCGTTCTATTTGGTGTATGGGATGGAAGTTGTGCTCCCTTTTTAGGTAGAGATTCTTTCTTTGAGAATTCTAGCAGAATCAGGGTTGGAAGAAGTGGAATGGACCCAGGTGCATTTCGACTAGTTGAATCTTATCGAGGGAAGGAGATTGGTTGCCATGAGTCATGGGCGGCTATATCAGAGAAGAATGAAAAATGTGTTTGACAAAAGGGTGCGCCCGCGTGAATTCAGCGAAGGGATCTTGCTATGAAGGACCTTTTATGGTGAAGAAGGCTTTCTCGGGTGGAGCACTAATACTCACGAACATGGATGATGAAGAATTGCCTTTGCCTGTGAATTCTGATGTTGTCAAGCGATAATATGCATGATGCTTGGGCCTGTTTGAAGGGTTATTGTTAGGGCATCCCCAAGGACTCATTAGGGTTTTCATGTTTATGCTATCATTGTAAACAACAATCGCAATGTTAATAATATGGATGAATTGATGCATTGTATCTCTTCCTCTCATTTGTATCTTTTACACTTTTATTTTAATTGTTTAGCTGGGATATAAATGTATGCTCTCGCTTTGCTCGCTTACATGACCTGCACCCCAGAGCCAACTTCCAAGTCTGCTCGATCAGAAATTGCACATTCAGCATGTTTGGTGGGGGTGCCATAAGCGTTGAGTAAAATTGAACAAAACACTTGATTGACTATTTCGCTAAATGAATGTTAAATACAAACATGCATGCGACCTTATCTTATCGTCTTCAAAAGTTTTGCAAAAATTGAGAGTCATTTGGGTTATGATAGACACCATGCGTGAGCCTAGGCAAAGTTAGGGTTATAAAAGAAAATGATAATAAAAAAAAGGAGGGGGGGGGGGGGGGAGAAGAAGGAAAGGTAGTGCAAGCGTTTTATAGATATTTTTAAACAACTACATATTAACATTATATTTTTCTAAGGCATTAGAGTAGATGCCAACATATGCTAAATTCATGATCGGATTTGCTTATGATCAAAGAAAAGAATTATGGATGATGAGATAGTGAAGCCTCAGCCACAGCAATGGCATCCAGCTATAAAGACATTTAAGAAGCGCTCCTGGGAGGTAACCTAGTATTTTTGAACTTTGCTTTTTAATTTTATGTCTTATACTTCCTCATTACATGTTTGTGTTGTTTAATTACTTATTTGTTTGAACTATTTTTTTGAATTTTTAGGATTATACTTAATTATAAAGTTTATTACAAGATTATAACTAAAAAAATTGTTTTTATTTTAAAAAAACCTCCATTTAATTTTGCATTTCCCTTGTGATATTTGGTGTTTTTGTTGCTTTCTTTTCAACAAATTGCAAGATAAATTTGTGTGTAAATGAATGATCAAAGTGCTCCAATTTGTGGCTGTTCTGAATGGCTCTAGGCCTACCCTTTGTTTTTTACACGTTTGCATATCATGCTTGCTCTTTATCCTTCATTTTATGCATGCTTAAACATGTGCACGCCAACTATTTGATGAAATGTCACAACGGCTGGTTCATGTGTTATTTTGAAATCTGAATGAATGATAATCTTTACACATGTTCAGCTATTATTTTGGGTGTATGATCAACTTAGGTTGTTGAATTAAATGCCAAAAGTGTGAGCCAGCCTTGAAATTTCAATATTTCCCTTTATGCAAGCACATTAGTTGTAGTTGAATGCTTAAAATTGTTTGAATTTCAATTGGCCTATTTTTGTTGACTAACTTGCTGCACTAGGATGGGTACATTGCACGTGAATCACTATTGAATATCAAAATTCTTTCTTTTAGAATACTACACACTGAGTTGTTTTTATTAATTGTATGGTAAGACATGCAATTAATAGAACCACACAAAGATTGACTTCTAGGTTGTTATACTTGGGGAAGCTAAAATGATGTGGCTATGTGTTTCATGAAAAATAATTTTTTGTGCTAAATGTTAGTTAGATATGTCTTTGTTGCAGATGCTCCAAAGAAACTCACCTGTAAGAGAGCTAGGAAGACCACTGCAAGAGAAGGGTCTAGCATAGCTTTGCTTGTAGAAATTGAATTTGATGGACACCACTTTCGTAGTGAGGAACATCAGTGCTGCTTTGAAGTGATCAAAGATTGATCTTTCCTCAAGGAAAGAAGGGTCTAATTAGCTGAAGGTGAGTATATTGGATTCTAAGCAGAGATTGCTAGAAGGTGCTGGACACAACTTGCAGAGCCCATGCCTAAATATGACCCTGAGATTGTCATGGAATTTTATGTAAATGCTTGGCCTACGGAGGAAGGTGTTGTGGATAAGCGCTCCAAAGTGCAGGGCCAATGGATTCCTTATGACATAGATGCCATCAACCAATTTTTAGGGAATCCATTGATCCTAGAAGAGGGGGAACAACGTGAATATATTGCGAGGAGAAGTCAGACTACAAGTTTTGATGAAGATCCTATGGACATGATTTTGTATGGAGCATGATAGGGAGGTGCTTGTGAATCATGCGCACCAATATGACGACTTTGACTCAAATCTGGATGACTTTCCTTCTCAATAATATCCTTCCGAGTGACCATAATTCTGATCTTACCCTACCTAAATGTCAGCTAGTCTACAACATTATGGAGCAAATAAATGTTCATGTGGCCCAACTCATTTCGGATGCTATCCATCAGTTTGTTGGTATTGAGCCTCCTAGTGGTCCCATTAAAGTTTAACAGGGCACTGAGATTTCCTGCCTTAATTATAGGTCTTTGCTAGTTCTATGGAGTACCAATCACACCAACAAAACATATCCGACCTCCGATTAACAGGTCATTTATTGAAAAATATTGCATGCCAAGGCAGGTACAACAGCCAGAGAAAGATCAACAACATCAGCCAGCAACACATGCTCCACCACCACCTCCACATCAGCCTCCATCCTTGGAGTCCATCTCAGCCCACTTGCAAAGGAGGGAGCTCCAGATGCACACATACATGCATCATTTGGCTGAATAGCAGACGATAAATCATAGGGGATAGATGTAGTTGAATGATAGCTTCTATCATTACACGCTGCCCCAGCATCGCCAGGACCCCAACCCTTACCCTTGGTCTACTCTCGAGCAGTTTAGAGCCATTGTTGCATGGCCTAGAGACAACCCTATTTTTCAGGAGGAGGTGGGACCTACAGGTGCTCAAGGAGCTGCCCAAAGAGATGGAGGGAGAGTTGAGGATGATGAAGACATGATGGATCTGGTTGATTTTCTCATTGGAGGAGACTGAGCTCCTCAGCCATGATCTTTTAAAATTTGAGAACTTGTCTTTATGTTTATTTATCACTTTAGCAAATGACAGTCCCCAGAGGAAATTAGGGTATGACAGTATGCATTTTGATATATGTCATTCTAAGGCTTAGAATGTTTTGATGTAGATGTAGTATTTAAAACAGTAAATGGCTTAATGTAAAAGGAAGGGATACATACAAATTACATACATGGAGAATGTATTTGAAGGAATTTTCTAGCTTAGGAACACTCGTGGTGATGCAATCCTCCCAAGGAGGGGACACATCACCTGAGCCAAGGAGACTCTAGGAAGATTAGGCCAAGGATGCAGGAGAAGGCCCTAGGGTTCTCATGAGCCTTAGGGTAGATTTTGAGCTCATGGACTAAGTATAAGCCCACTTATCTTTGTACATATTAGATTAGGGTTTCATTATTTTTTGGGCCTTGTATTTAGGGCTCCATAGTGTGGGGAGGGCATTTACCCTAGTAAAATATAGGACTTTTTAGCCCTTTTATTTTATGGCATCTAGACTAGTTTTTGTATTAGGGATAGTTCTGTAATTTCACATGCATTAAGTGCACTATTTGATGTGTGTGTTGGGAGAGAAATTTAATTGAATTGGGAGAAGCCCAATCCAATTAAATTTCAGACCAGCCTAAGGGGGAGGTGAGCATTTGCTTGCTTCACCCCATTACCCCATCATGTAGTCACACTTTGTGCATGTCCTTCGTGCTTTACATGCCTTATGACACCTAAGCACACTTAGTGGAGAATCTTGGATTTGATCTTGGATTAGTGGGTTGAACCATAGCTGAAATTCACTAATCATAATTAGTAAAATTTTGGCTCCAAATTTCGCTCCACATGAATAGAAATTCAAATTTCCCTCCAATTTTGTGTGACACTTAGGCTATAAATAAAGGCCTTGTGTGTGCATTTTGTAGCTTTGATGATTTGAGAAATTAGACTTCAAATTTTAGACCTCATTCTCCCTCTTCTCTCTCTCAAAATTTCGTGCCCCTCTCTCTCCCTCTCCCTTCACTCATCTTCTCCTTCCTTCAAGCTCTTATCCATGGCTTCCTATGGCGGTGAACTTGTTCTTGACTCATGTTCTCCTTGAAGTGGCGTATCCAATCACCTTTTCCTCTTCTCCATTCCGCTGCCATTGATCTTCATGAAGCAAATGACTCTATTGATGAAGAAGATCCAAGCCCTATAAGCTCTACATGGAGCTACATTACGTAGGTTGGATCTTCATTGATGCTCCGACTATAATTTACTCCATTTTCTTCCTTTTTGGTCATAGAGGGATTATGGAGGGTGGAAAGGATGTGTTTTTTCATTTTTGCATTGTGTAGGTTGTCTCCTACCTTCTCTCTCATGTTTTATAGGCATCCTCTGACAATTTATAGACCCCACAGGCCAAAGTAGTCATTATGACAATTATGTCTTCTTCTTCTTCTCTCTTTTCAAAAGCTTCTTTCAAGTCAAAAATACCCTAAGAAAATAGCTGCTACAAGTGGGGCCCTTACCTTTGAAAAAACTTAAAGAAGTAGAAATATATCATTTGTACTTGACTTGATAGATTTGAATTCATTCAAAAGTTTTCCATTCTGAAGAACAAATTTGATATGCTTTTGAAGGTACATCAAAATTGCATTATGATGTTGCATAGAAAGGACTTATTCTGATGTAGGTTCTTTCTGATGAACATGATATGGCATTGTAGATAACTCGGCTCCATTAATCCAAACGCTTCATCAAAGCATATATCATTCTGAAGTAGCATATGCCAACATAGGTAACACATGAAGGTGGTGGTTGTTGTTGTTGTTGTTGTTCTTGTTGTGTTAGTGTTTTGTCCTTGGTTCAGACTTCACAAAGTCTTTCTAGTCTTCTTTATGATGTTGCTCATCAGATCTTGTTAAGGATATTCTCAGCTTTCAACTTGTGCATCTTCTAATGCAATTAGCATTCACTTTTTGACGTGCCATTAATGTGTGTGGCAACATATGGAAAATGATATGCTATCAACCTCAGTATTTTTATGTGCCCTCAATATGTATGGTAACATATGCGAGACATGATGTTGCTTTGTATTCCATTCTAATGTCAACTCCAGTTTTCTAATGAGCCAACTCTCTTTTGTGACTTCATATGGAAAACATGTGGTTATTCTACCATTCTAATGAACAAATCCTTCATGATCTTGACTTCAATACATCATTCTGATATAGTCATCTCAAAATCTTTTTTGTTTTATTTCTGGTGTATATTTGGTGTATCATTCTAATGTTCTCATTCTCAGAGTCTTCAAATACACCATTTTGATGTTGTTTGCTCAATGTAGCCTTTGATAGATTTTCTAAGACCTTCTTGGTTTCTTCGCAACATGATAAGATTGAGATCTTTAGAGATAAGCTCTGACTTCATAAATAGATGGTCTGCTTTCAAATTTTTTGAAGCTTCTCACATAGCATAATTGACATCCATTTCAAGCTTGTTCTAAACTTTTTAGATGGACTCTTTTTGTATTCCAAACATTCTAGTGTAAGCTTGTTGTAGCATGTTGTGCTTGCTATTGTTTTTGGTTTCTTTGACCCTTTGAATGGCAAAGCTAAATTTCAATGTCTTCATGAGAATTGTAGAGAATTAAATCCTTGAAATTTAGGCATTGGTCTTGTGTCTGTTGGACTACTATAGCATAAGCAATCTTCAATACATTGCAGTTATGTTATATTGTGAGGACAAAATGAGATCTTTATCTTGATCATCAATTTTTCCCAAGACACAAGCCATATTTCTCACTACTTCTTTATGAAAGATGTAGATCTTTATCTTATATTTCAAAAGACACTAAGATTATCTTAAATGCATTTTTGTAGCTCAAGTAGTCTTCAAATTACTGCGCACATGTCAAGTTATCTTGGCAAATCTACGTGTGCAACTTCTAGCTCAATTTTGTCCATGACCCAGGTTGTTTCAAACCATGACTTGCTCATGAAAGTTGAAGATCTTTCTTCAAGATTTCTGTAGACACCAATAACCTCTCAAATGCATTTCTAGAACTCCAAATACGATGTCCAGAATGAATTCATCCTACTAATGAAATTCCATTCTTAGTTTGTTGCAACAAATTCGTTCTTCATGTCATGTTTATTGTGTAGATCTTCATGTTTGCAACATTCTTATCCTTTAGTTGTTGATTACTTCTCATGGCATGAAGTTTTCTCTTCATCTAGTGAGTATATTGACTTCTTCATTGCATCACACAACTAAACACACTTTGAGTCTTCTTTTGAGATTTCAAGCCTATCATCCTTTCTGAGTGACTCATGACAACCCTGAGTTTACTTCAATTGTTGTTCTTCAAAACTTGTCTTTTCTAAATAAACATAAGCAAACTCATCAGTAGGCATAAACTTGGAAGACTTATGATTTGTGTTCAAAATGTTTGTCATAATTAAAACACAAAGAGTTTTGGACTCAACATTATCTTATAATAATAAAAAAAATTGGTTTATATTAAAGAGTGTTGCATTTAGCATTTAAAATTTACTAAGGAAGTGACAATTTATGTTTAATATACTATTTTTGGATTAATGAAAAACAAAAACTATTATATTTTAAATACATATAACTACCACAACTGATAATTGATTTTCGTAATTTTTCTTAAACATAGATAAAAGAGAGACAAAGTCTCCAAGAAAGCAAAACAAAGAGCAAAAGTTAGAAATAAAAGATATAAAAAAGAAACTTGGTTGGGAAAATTGGAAATGATAGGTGAATGCTTATGTCAAAACTTGCACTTTTATTGCTCTCCTTGATCCTTGGATGAGTTTGATTGTTAGAAAAACAAAAAATTGTTATAAGCCCAACCAAGTTACAAGCCTAAAAGACCTTAGTGATTCATGTTTTTATGAGATGTTTTTGATGAAAAATAGGATGAAAAACAAGATTGAGATGGGGCATTTCAATGTGTGAATGAGTGAAAGTGATAACCTTAGCAAATCATGCCTTGAGTGAACACTTGACCTGTGAGGGCCAATGCAAATTAGTGAGTTCTCAGTCATAAGATGTTGTACTTCTCAATCTTAAAGATTTGCTTCCATGATTTTGATGAGTCCTTGTAAATAATCTTGCACATGTAATTCCCTTAGTTTTGCATGATTTGATAATTCATTGCGATGATGTATGTGCTTGATGATTTTGACTGTTGTTGTTTGTGTAAATAATTTTCTTCACCGTTTGTTGGATTTTGTGTTGCTTGTGGACAAGTAAATGTTTAAGTTTGGAGTATTTTGATAATTGTTTTTCACACCTTATTTTGTGAACAATTATCTTAGTATATTTTTTAGATTTTTACTTGTGGGATTGTGTGTTTCGTGTTCACTTGAATTTTATTTATTTACAAAATCTCAACATATAGACAAGTGTACCTAGTCTAAGTTGTTGCAAGAAACAAAAGGTATAAAATAGTTATCATATCCAAAGAGACTATGTGTAATACCTAAGAAATTGGAAATATTTTGTTATCTAAGTAAAGAAAAATATTGCAACAAAGTGTAATTTTGCCACAGTGAGTTGTCAATTCGTTGTGGCTAAATGACCACAAAGAACAATTAAAAGATGGAAGATGATATTGATATTGAAAAGTAATTTTGCTACAATGAGTTGTCAATTCACTGTGGAAAAGTTAGCTAATCAATACCAATATACATTCACTGTAGCAAGGCATCAATTCACTACAATGAATGGTAGAGTATTTTGGATATTTCAGAATTTAAAAAAATAATGACAATAAGGTGGAGAAAGTCTTGCTAGATCTGAATTTTGTGGATTCCTTCATATGCAACCTCGAATACTGATCATGCTTCCCGTTTCAATGCAACCAAGATTTAACTAAAGCAATCTAATCCTAATTCATTAGGTAAGAGATCCTCAATTTCTTGAATAAATTCCTAATTCCTTAGGTGATCTAATCCTAGAAATTGGAACACAATAAGAAATCTCAGCAATGCATAAACTTACTTTATTCCTAGCAATAGATTCATATACATTCTACTTCAAATATGAGATTTGAACATGTTTCCACATAACTCAAATCCCTAAAAGTTAGGTTGATCATTCCTAAGCATGGAAATTAAGAGAAGTAGTAGAAATGATTGCATAAACCGAAAGTTGAACAACAATGAATCACATATGCCGAAAAATCACTTCATTAAGATCAACCACAAAAATCTATATGTAGAAATCATGGAAAATTTCGTGGTTAAAGAAGAATCTATCCTAAAAATTGAAAAAAAAAAGGAAAAGAGAGAGAGAAAGTCACCCTCAAGCTTTTCCCAAAAACAAAAAAGCATATGTTTTTTGTCCCATAAAATACCTAAAGTTTGTTATTAGTCCCGTGCAAAAAAATTTGTCCATTTTTCATCCTTGCAAAATTAAAATGTGTGACGTTTTGACCCAAGGCTAAGTTTGAACGAATCCGGATCTACATGATTTTTTTTAATTTAAATTTTAAAATGTAATTTCTAGAGTTAAAAACTGACCCAAATTAAAAAAATATATAAAAAATCAAAACATACTTTGTTGGGGTTACAAAAGGCCACAAGTTGAAGGAGAAAAATAAAAATAAAACTAAAACCTTCTCCTACGAAGAATGCGAGAGTAGTGCAAAAACTAGACACAAAAATGTTGAACAAGAAACGCTTGTAAAAGAACCATCTAAGAAAAAACCAAACCAAACCCCCCACACCCCACCCACTGTACCCTTTTTGGGGTCGATGCGGTTTTTTCTATATGCTAATATATGAATTTGTTTTGTAATATGTGCAGTGTGAACTTCTTGCTAGTAGGAGCTTACGTTATTTAAATTTATGTCTAATTATTGATACATTATGATGTTGGGGGGGTCGATGTGGTTAAGGGGTCGCAGAACTTGCTAGGGGTGGGGGGGGGGGGGGGGTGAAGGAGAGGATGTTGTCACAGATTGGGGAAAGAGAAAAAAAAAAGACAAAAAAGTTAGAGAAACACATGTTCAACTTTTAGTGATTAGACATGAGACATGGAGGTTCGGATATAATGAAACTTAACTCTGAATAAAAAATCACACATATTAATTTTGCGGGAATGTAAAATGAAATTTTTTATTTTTGCAGGACTAAAAACAAATTTAGGATATTTTACAGGATGCAAAACATATTTTAGTCAAACAACAAATACGAAATATGAACTAATGAGCAAAAGCTACCTATTTATACATTTTCATTTATGCAGAATACTCACTATAGAGAAGACAACACTTGCTATAGCGAACATGCATGTCTTCACTTGATCTATCTGCCCTTGAGTCTGTATAAATGAAGTGGCACTTTCTCATTGTGGCGAAGCTAGCACTCGTTGTGGCAAGATAGTGCTCTTGTCTTGCATTTCAGATTCTCATCTCGTTGTGGCAAGAATAGGCTTTGCTAAGGTGAATGAGCTTTCTCAAACCTTTGATTCTATTTTGAATTTGCTATAGCGAAAGTTGATTCTGTTATGGCGAGCTTGGACTGCAAAAAACTTCTTTTTATGACCAGATTGCCCCTGTGATATGCTAATCTGCACTAAAAATACTAAAAACAACCTAATTATTTCCTAAACTATAGTTTTAAATTTTATACATAAAGCAAGAGTAAAAATCTAAAAACATACCAAGACTCTGGTATCATATGAAATTGTCACGTGTGATGGGTACGGTTTTGACATGTACGATTTAGCACCATCAAAAAGTTTAACTGTTTAATAGGTAATTTTAAAATTTTCATTTCATTTGTATCATCGTTACAACTTAATTAAATTTTAGGAATCAATGTCAGTTATCTCTTCTAATCATGTACTTATGGCATAGACTCTGGTAGTCCAAATTTAATAATGTATGTCATGGTATTTTTCATTACATGTATTCATAGATATTGTTGGCCTTATCACTGGAGTTTCTTCAGAGCGAGAGTAATTCATGAACGGGAGACCAGTCAAGAGGATTTATATGGAGTTTATTGACGAATCATTTGTATTTATTACTAATCAGATTAATTATTTATTAATTTGAGTGCCTTTTTAAGTAATGTTCTCACAGTACACATACTAAACTATTTATTACTAATCAGATTAATTATTTATTAATTTGAGTGCCTGTTTAAATAATGCTCTTATAATTTTATTTTGATATCAATCATTTTGGATATGACTGAATTAATCCTTGTTATATTTTGTTTAATTTGCCTATTAGATACTCCATATGGATTAAGGTGGCTGATGAAACTGGTCAGGCTTGGTTGGAATTAACAGATGTAGACCTCCAAACTCCACGCAATGAATTATACTCAAACTCTTAGGTGTCACTACTAAAAAATAATGTTTTTACGACCCAACCGTCTTAGAATGTGTATCGGTGGTATTTTTGTAATTAATGGCAACATAACTATAAGACGGTTGTTGACACCCGTCTTTGAAGGTAGGGCGCGACTTCATTCTACGACGGGTTATAGTCGAAATCTGTCTTTGTTAATTTACAAAAATAATTAAAATAAAAGTTGTACGTATGTCGCACATATCGTTTGAACATGTAGCTAGCTGCGTGTGTTCGATCTGAACCTAAAGACGAAGCTGACAAACTCAAAGCTGAGATCCTGTGTTGTGTCGTCCCGCAGTGTGTCAGCGATCAGTGACATCGTGGCCGTGCCGCCTTGCCGAAGTCAACCCTAAACCCTAAACGAGCAGGTCGTACCGCGTGCGCCCTTCTCTGCCCTTCCCTGCTGTCGAAGGTGTGTGCTCTTTTTAATTTTTGGCTTTCACCTTGTACCATGATGGAGTGTCAATACGTTTTCTACCATTAGTATTGCTTGTTTGCTGAAATGTAGTTAACTTGGTTAATGTTTGCTTGTATTTCCATACCCAACACCTATACTTATATCATTGGTAGGTTTTTCAGAGAAATTGATTTCTGACCAAGACTAATGGTGTCATGTAGTTTAATCTCACCTAGTGAGATTAAATTATTATTGTTTTATAAAATGGAATGTAGAAAATAGCGAGTATATAGCATGAAGTGGTAGTAGGTTTCTTAAGCAGACTGCAAACTTGTATAAAGCTAGGTAGGAAACAAGGTCTCGAAAATTTAACTACACTACACCTTTCATACACCAACTTATTAGTCAAGTGAATGTTACAAATGTTGGGTCATCTTCCTTTCCCAGCATTAGCAATTGGCATCCTGCAACTTGAAAACTTTCCCTAGTTTCTTGAGAAATCAGTCCAGATTAAGCACTGTAGATCTCTCAGATAACCATATCCAAGGGACAATGACCAACTGGATTTGGAAACCATAGATTCTTAAAAGCCTTAATATTTCTTATAATTTGTTGACTCATTTGGAAGGACCTTTGCTGAATCTTTCTTCCCATTTGTTTTACCTTGACCTTCATCAGAATAAACTTCAGGGGCCAATACCTGTTTTTCCTAGAATTACGTGCTATTTGGATCTTTCAAGCAACAATTTTAGCTCTATTATCCCACGAGACTTTGGTAATTATTTGTCTTTCACATCTTTTCTTAGTCTCTCAAACAATACTTTGAGTGGCAGCATTCTTGATTCCCTCTCCAATGCTTTATATCTTGAAGTGCTTGATCTTTCCAGTAATAACATTTCTGAAACAATTCCCTCATGTTTAATGACAGTGAGTGAGAACCTTGGGGTGTTAAATCTAAAGAACAACAATCTCTCAAGCCCTATTCCTAATACAATCATAGTTTCTTGTGGTTTGTGGACTTTATATCTTCGTGGAAATCAATTAGATGGACCAATTCCAAAGTCTCTTGCTTATTGCTCAAAGTTAGAGGTATTGGACCTTGGTTCAAATCAAATCATAGCTGGCTTTCCATGTTTCTTAAAGGGGTCTTACCCACGCTTCGTGTCTTGGTTTTGAGGAACAAAAAATTTCAAGGTTCCCCAACAAATTTGGCATTGTACAATAACTATCATAGATAGAAAACAAAAAAAAAAACTCACAAATGATTTGCTCATTGCTCTTCTTGTGTCCTCATTTGCATCTTGATATATTTCACAGAAAAATTTGTTCAACGCAGCATCACCATCAAGTTTTTCTTCTTTCTCCTGAAATGAAGTGTTAGGGCAGGGGAACCACGTGTACCAACCTATAAAGAACAAAAACATTTTATATATGTACAACTAACAAATCTCTTTCTTAGGTTGAGGTTCAAGCTTATCCCAATCTGTCTTTTTGCTTTTGAAGATGGATAAGTAGGTTTTTCACCTCTTGCAACTGCCAAATTCATGGTATGAAATAATCCATGTTACATGAAAGCCGTGATAAAAAGGATTCAAGGACAGTAATATGAATCCATATGCCTACAGGCTACAGTCAACCACCCTATCAGAAAGCATAACTCATTTCAAATCACCAACCCAATATCAACACTGTACTCCTATCAGCATGCAAAACACTGCCTAATCAAATAACCTAGGATGTCAATTAATTATTAAAATGTTGACACCACTCCTTGCCATAGAAAGTTCTACAATACTATAGCTAGGGTTTCATAAAACATAAACAGAACTAGAATACCTTGAGGAGCATCCAACCATATGCCAAATGTGAGTAGTTGTAATGTGGTTTTTATTCACTAATCAACTAAATTCATCACACCATTCAACAAATAAAAAATTAGATGACTAAAAGCGAGTGAGAAAATACCTTGAGGAGCATCCAACCAAAGGCCAAAAGTGAGTAGTTGTATTGTGGTATATATTCACTAATCAACTAAATTAATGACACCATTCAACAAATAAAAATTCAGATGACTAAAAGCGAGTGGGAAAAGTAAACAACGAAATAGAATTAATATCAATCAATATTAGAAAATTTCACCACAAAAATGCTTTCATATATGCCACATTAATGAAAAGAACACCAGTTTTTCTGTAGTCACTAAAATGTAAGGAGGGGGAAAAAGAGCTAAATACTGAGTCTTAAGTTTCCTGGCCAAACACTAACCCTCTGTGCAACTGTGCTACCCTTGTTGAATTCTAGAGATGTCCATTGGATATGATCCATTTTGCAAGGCGCATTTCAATTTTGGTGGACAAACACTACTAAAAAAAAGGCTTTCTACATCAGGCAATTAACATTGGTTATTGTAAGAACCGATGTTAACAAAAGCGCGGTGGTATTTTTGTAAATAAATGGAGTTACTTAACATCGGTTTTAGAAAAATCGATGTTTACTATTTGATGTTAACATCGGTTATTTAAATAACCGATGTTAACATGATGTTAAGATGAATATGTTAACATCGGTTTTGGAAAAACCGATGTTAACTTCATAGAGTTAACATCGGTTTTGACAAACCCGATGTTAAGGAGTTGAACTTAACATTGGTTTTTTAAGAAACCGATGTTACCTTGTTGATGTTAACATCAGTTTTCTAGAAACCGATGTTAACTATATTCAGTTAACATCGTTTATCCTTTAAAAACCGATGTTGTTATGTTTATAAGTTAAAACGCTAAAATTTCACAACCCGCGCGCTCGAAAACCTTGTAGTCTCTCTTCTCTTCCTCCTCACACCTGAAATCTGCCGGAAACTGCTCGCTCAACATCCACATTGTTTTCAATACTGCCAAAAATCGGTCGCTCGAAGCCTACACTGCTCTTGGAACTGTGCCTCGAAGAAAACTCTACATACACTCCTCCGCTAAGGACCAAGGGTGCTGAAACAGTCGTCGGTACTCAAAGCTTTCTCCGTGAGGTACGTAGGTCAACTTCGTGTTCTTTGTGTTCTCATCTAGCTTTCACCTTTTCCTTTCAAATTCATGCCTCATTCAAAAACTACGAGATTGAAGTGGAGTGTGTCCTTGGGTAGCCTATGGTGCTGTGTTACTTCAGCTGAACAACAGTGTAATTGATAATTTGAGATAGGTGAAGATGTAACTTTGATCAATATTTTTGGGATGTGGGACTTCTAGATTGAATTGTTGGTTTTTTTATTCCCTTATTTCTGGTTTGTGTGTTTTGTTGTTCATGTGTTCTCTATTGGGTTTCTGATGTGCCATTATTTTCTCCTATTTCTTAACCCTTTTTGCACCATTTTAAGTACTGATTAGTCTTAATTGTCAAATTAATTAGGCAGTTTTATTATTTGGGCCCATTCAGCTAATTTGATGTTTTTAATCTAATTTCAGGAATTAATGAAGCATTGGGCTTGAATCTAGAATTGGGCTTGGGCTTGAATCCAGAATTGGACTTGGACTTGAAGAGGGCAGACTATTTTATTCTACAAAATTAGATCTTATCTTATCTTATCTTATCTAGATATTATTTAGATTTGATCTCATCTAGATATTATTTCATCTAGATCTTATCTTATCTTATCTAGATTTGATTTTATTTTATTTATGCGCTTGGATTTAAAATAGATTTGTAAGCTTTGGGGTTGGAAAACTATATAACAGCACCAAGGTTCTAGTTTAGCTCTCTCTTCTCTCTTCTTTTTCTCCTTTTTCGTTTTTTGCAATTCCAGTTCTGACTTTTAGTTTTATCAATAAAATTTCGTTCTCTATTGATTAATGGAAGGCTAAGTCCCCAGCGTTGTTTTCTCTTGAGGATCAAGCACAATTCTCTTTGAGGTTCTATTGTTATTGTTAAATTCTGTTCAGTTTTTCCTCTTCACTAATTACTCTGAATTTCTTGCTATTAATTCATGCATGCTTAGTGCTTGATTAATTGTATCTGCGCTTAATTTACGTTCATGCTTAATGTTCATTTATGAGTAGTTGGTGTATGTGTTGCTTAATCACATAATGAATGCCTTATGTTAAATTTCGCTTAGTAATTTAATTTAGGGTTGGATTAAATGGTTAAACTGATAAAGGATAAATTCTCGCAACCCAGGATAAGAGACTTGCTTGTGAATCAAGGGGAAGCAACGTGATCGAGGCTGTACCCGAATCAAATAAACATGAAAATGCAGTAACTAGGAAGTGATCCTAAGTCGTTTCCCAACGAGCAGTGACAAGCCAAATGTTCATAATATACTTGCAGTAACAGTAACGATGGGGGGGGGGGGGGGTTTGGTTGTTTGGTAATTAAAGAGCAGAACAAATAAAATGGAATACGAAACTACTAATACTAAAAACGGGTTGTTTCCTCTGATTCAGAAGCCACTCTCTTATCCTGGGTTATGGAGAATTCGTCCCTAACAGTCAACCACTTAATCCAACCATATTTCAATTTACTTAGCGAAAATCAACTTAGGGTTTTCAATACGTGATTAGGCACCACATACACCAGTTAGCCCTTCGTCCATTAAGCATGAACGCAAGTTAGGCTCAGAGGCAATTAATCGAACACGAAGCGTGCACTGATTAATATTCACGAAATTGGGATAACTGGTGAAGGGAAAACTGCCAGGAAACCACATTACAAACGAAACCTCAAAGAGAGTTGGGCTTCGTCCTCAAAAGGAAACAACACCAGAAAATCTAGCCTTCCATGGATTCAAACAGAAAACGCAAATGAAACATGAAGCAGAAACGTAAATGAACAGAAACGTAAATGAAAGTAGAAGAAGAAGCAAGAATGAACTCGTAATTAGAGGCAGAAAACGTAAAATTGCATTACGAACTCAGAAACGTCAAAACAGAAAAACCAAAACCCTAAAACAAAGCTCTGAATAATGAATAGCATAACAGAATAGAATACCCTGCACGAATCCCAAGGCAGCTATTTAAAAAGAGTCACTCAGAGTCACTGGGCCCTATTACAATACTCTGGCCCAAAACGAAATAAACATTGAACAACATAAAATAAAATTGCGAAATTTCCTAATTAGAAATTAACTAAGGTAAGCGCTGCTTTATTTGCCCTCTTCAAGTCCACAACCAAAATCCGGATTAAGCCCAATGTTTCATTAATTCCTGAAATTAGATTAAAAACATCAAATTAGCTAAATGAGCCAAAATAATAAAACTGCCTAATTAATTGACAATTAAGACCAATCAATAATTAAAATGGTGCAAAAAGGGTTTAGAAAATAGAAGAAAATGATGGCACATCACAACTCATTTTAATTCTGATATTTTCTCATTCAATTTTACTTGTTGTTTAATTTACAAAAGCAAACAACTTCCCCCCCCCCCCCCAATTTGTTACTATTTCCTACTATCTGTTATGAACATTTGGTTTATCATTGTTCGTTGGGAAACGACCTAGGATCACTTCCTAGTTACTATGTTTTAATGTTTATTTGATTTGGGTACAGCCTCGATCAAATTTGGCGTCGTTGCCGGGGAGCAATGTCCAAAGGTTCATAATAGCTAGTGATTCATGTTTTATGTTTAGTTGTTTTAAGTTTTCGTGTTGTGTTAGTGTTGTTTAGTATCGTTTAGTGTCTTGTTATTTTGTTTAGTGTGGTGTTTTGTTGTAGTTTTTCTGTTCAGCGCTTTCACTATTTCAGTTTTTGTGTTTCGCTGTGAATAGTTCTTTGCGACGGATTTAGCGACCACTTTTGCTGATCTGGAAAACAGAGTAATAGTGCAAATCCCTTAGCGACTGAATTAGTGATTGTTGCTGACAATTTAATTGGCGATTTTTGTTTTGATAGTTAGGGTTGTTATTTTTGGCTGAATTTTGGTGTGGTAGGTTCTTTAGACTCATATATTGTGTGAAAAATACCAGAAACACTTGTTGTGGCCAGATTTGAGAGATTCAAAAAAATTTGAGAACTTGTGTTTACCAAAACTTCGAACGGCCATAACTTTTGCTCTGGGTATTAGAATAACTATTATTATATATACATTTGGGGTAGAAAAAAATTTCCTATACTACGACAATTGGCTGAGGCTGGTTGGGGACTCCCAAACTCCAAAAATCAGCCGTTTACTAAGTTTTTATTTTTATTTTTTTAAGTATTATTGTCCTATTTTTCAAAACTTTGCTTAGGTAGTTTTCATAGTTAGATTTTGAATTTTTGTTTGAAATTTTTGGTGCTATCTTTTCATGATTTTAGGGTGTTCTTCACAAAATTTCAGCTCATTTTGATATCGTTTGAGTATAGTTGTAGTTTTACCCCCTTGTTAGGTGCTTGTTGAGAAACACATTATTTGCTGCATATAGTGCATCACTAGGGCAATCCAGGTGATTTACAACCCTTTGATCCTGAAATAGATAGAACCTTTCGTAGATTAGTTAGACATAGTGTGCATCCTGGTCATTCTGTGCATTTTGAGCATTCTGTTGAGGGTGATTCTGTATATTCTGATTTTGAGCATTCCACTACTAATTTTTATACTAAGAACATGGCTCAACCTCCACCTCGTGAGAGGACTCTTAGGGAGATGGCTGCACTTGATTTCACTTATGAAAGCTTGTGCATTCAATATCCTGATGAGGGTGTTCCATATGTTCTCAAGACTGGACTAATACATTTGCTGCCCAAGTTTCATGGTCTTGCAGGTGAAGATCCTTATAAGCATCTTAAGGAGTTCCATATTGTTTGTTTCACCATGAAGCCCCCTGATGTCTAGGAAGATCATATCTTTCTAAAGTCTTTTCCACATTCACTGGAGGGAGTGGCAAAAGATTGGCTATACTACCTTGCTCTCAGATCCATCTCCAGCTGGGATGACCTTAAGAGAGTGTTGTTGGAGAAATTCTTCCCTGCATCTAGGACCACTTCCATCAGAAAAGACATTTCAGGCATCAGGCAACTCAGTGGAGAGAACCTATATGAATACTAGGAGAGATTTAAAATATTATGTGCCAGTTGCCCTCACCACCAGATTTTAGAGCAACTTCTTCTCCAATATTTTTATGAAGGACTCAGTAACATGGAGAGAAGTATGATAGATGTTGCCAGTGGTGGAGCCCTTGGAGACATGACCTCTGCTGAAGCCAGAAATTTAATTGAGAAGATGGCTTCCAACTCCTAGCAATTTAGTGCCAGAAGTGATGCTATTGTCATTAGAGGAGTGCATGAAGTAGCCACGAATTCATCTCCATCAGGTGAGACTAAGAAGCTTGAAGGTAAACTAGATGCCTTGGTTAACCTAGTAACCCAACTGACCATGAATAAAAAATCTACACCTTTCGCCAGACTCTGTGGTTTTTGCTCCTCTGTTGACCACCAAACAGACCTTTGCCCTTCTGTGCAACAATCTGAAGCAATTGAACAGCCTGAAGCTTATGCTGTAAACATCTACAATAGACCTCCTCAACCTTAGTAGCAAAATCAGCCACAATAGAACAATTATGTCCTCTCCAGCAACAGGTACAATCCCGGGTTGAGGAATCATCCCAACCTTAGATGGTCGAATCCTTCACAACAGCAGCAACAACAACAACAACAGCCTTATTTCCAGAATGTTGCTAGCCCAAGCAGACCATACGTTCCTCCACCAATCCAGCAACAACAACAACAGCAACAGCCCCAGAAACAGCAAATAGTTGAGGCTCCTCCGCAACCTTCCCTTGAAGAACTTGTGAGGCAAATGACTATGCAAAACATGCAGTTTCAACAAGAGACCAGAGCCTCGATTTAGAGCTTAACTAATCAGATGGGACAATTGGCTACACAGTTAAATCAACAACAATTCCAGAATTCTGATAGATTACCTTCTCAATCTGTCCAGAATCCCAAAAATGTGAGTGCCATTACATTGAGATCGAGAAAGCAGTGTCAAGAACCTCAGCCAGCAAATGAACTTGTCCAACCTCACTCTACTCCAGAAAAAGATGATGCCAAAAACAAAAATGTAAAGAGTAAGTTATCTAACAATTTCTATGCAGGTGACTCTAAAGAGAAGTAGCATATCCCTCTTCCATTCCCTCCAAGAGCAATTTCCAACAAAAAAATGGAAGAGATAGAGAAGGAGATCTTGGAAACATTTAGAAAAGTAGAAGTAAACATACCTCTGTTGGATGCAATAAAGCAAATTCCAAGATATGCTAAATTCTTGAATGCGTTGTGCTAAATTCTTGAAGTAGAAGTAAACATACCTCTGCGGAAGCTTAAAGGAAGCGAAAGAATTAGCATGGGCAGAAATGTTTTCTCATTGATTGGTAAATCTGTTCCCTAAATCCCTGAAAAATGTAAAGATCCAGGTACATTCAGCATACCTTGTAGTATAGGGAACAATAAGTCTGACAATGCCATGCTAGATTTAGGAGCTTCTGTCAGTGTTATGCCTCTGTCTATTTTTAATTCTCTATCTCTAGGTCCTTTGCAGTCAACTGATGTGGAAATTCATTTAGCTAATGGAAGTGTTGCCTACCCTGCTGGTTTCATAGAGGATGTCTTAGTTAGAGTTGGTGAACTGATTTTCCCTATTGATTTTTATATTTTGAATATGGAGGAGGGATTTTCTAAAGGATCAGTTCCTATCATTCTAGGCAGACCTTTTATGAAAGCTGCTAGAACTAAGATAGATGTATATGCAGGCACACTATCTATGGAGTTTGGTGATATAACTGTTCATTTTAATATTCTTGATGCGATGAAACACCCATCTGAAGATCTTTCTGTATTTCGTGTTGAAGTAATTGACCATATTGTTGATGAATACATGACTGATCTTCATTCTAATCTGCATGCCTGTCACTCTTTATGCATTGAATCTGAATTTGTACTTGATCATATGTCTGAATTTGATGCTGAGTGAATCTGAATTTGATATTGATTACATGTATGATGTTTTACCTCTTGAGATTGATTTTATAAAGTCAGATAGAACTAACCATGTTTCAAGAAGTACACATACTTCTAACTTTCTTTATGAGGTATAGGCTGAGAAACCATCTCTTTCTACCACTATCCAGCCGGCCACACCAGAATTGAAGCCTCTACCATCAAATTTAAAATATGCTTACTTGGATGATAGAAAAAGTTTTCCAGTAATTATATCTGCCTCCCTTGATGATGAGCAAGAGGAGAAGCTGTTATCAGTTCTCAAGAAGCATAAGAAGGCTATAGGTTTGACCCTGGCGGACATTCCTGGTATTAGCCCATCCACATGTATGCATCGAATAAATTTAGAGGATGGGGCTAAACCAGTAAGACAACCACAAAAAAGACTCAACCCGGTGATTCTTGATGTAGTGAAGAAAGAGGTAACCAAGCTTTTGCAAGCTGGAATCATTTATCCTATCTCCGACAGCCAATGGGTGAGTCCTGTCCAGGTAGTCCCGAAGAAAACTGGCCTCACCGTGATCAAAAATGAGAATGAGGAGTTGATTCCTACTCGGGTGCAGAATAGTTGGAGAGTATGCATCGACTATAGGAGGCTGAACCAGGTTACCAAAAAGGACCATTTTCCACTGCCATTCATTGACCAGATGCTTGAACGCCTGGCAGGTAAATCTCACTACTATTTCCTTGATGGTTTTTCTAGTTATATGCAAATCACTATTGCTCTTGAGGATCAGGAAAATACCACATTCACCTGCCCCTTCGGCACTTTTGCCTATAGGAGGATGTCTTTCAGCCTATGCAATGCCCATGGTACCTTCCAGCGGTGCATGATTAGTATTTTTAGTGATTTTTTAGAAAATTGCATAGAGGTGTTTATGGATGATTTCACTGTATATGGATCCTCTTATGATATTTGTTTGGATAGTCTGGAAAAGGTTTTGGATAGATGCACTGAAACTAACCTTGTTCTAAATTTTGAAAAATGTCATTTTATGGTTGAGCAAGGTATAGTTTTAGGCCACATTATTTCCAATAAAGGCATTGAAGTATATCCTGCAAAAATTTCTGTTATTTCACAATTGCCTTACCCCTCTTGCGTGCGAGAGGTGCGATCTTTTCTTGGTCATGCAGGATTCTACATGCGCTTTATAAGAGATTTTAGCAAAGTAGCCCTTCCACTGTCCAACTTGTTGCAAAAGGAGGTGGAGTTTGACTTTAATGATAAATGCAAAGAGGCTTTTCATTGCCTCAAAAGAGCACTGACTACCACCCCTATCATTCAGGCACCTAATTGGACAGCCCCATGTGAGCTAATGTGCGATGCATCCAATTACACATTGGGGGTTGTCCTTGCTCAAAAGATCTCCTTACTTCAGCTTACTTCTTTTCCACCATGACTTAGAGAGTTTTTCTTTTCCTATCTCCTCCTTTACTTTTATTACATTTGTTCGATTCTATTTGATGGTTTAATTGCCTTTAACCTTTTAATGGTGCTACATTGAGGACAATGTGTTGTTTAAGTATGGGGGGGGGGGGAGTGTTCTTTGGTTTTGGTTTTGCTAGTTTTGTTAGTTTTGCTTGTGTTAAATTTGTTAGTTTTGTTGGGTTTCTAGTTTAATATTCTAGGTCAATTCTGTTTGCATGTACAACTTTGCATATTTTTCTTTGAATTATAGGATATGTTCAAGAAATGGATAATTGTTCTGAAAATAAAAGTCTCTTGACATTTTGTGATTTGAAATCCTTGTTTTTCCTCTACATGTCATGATAGTTTTGAAAGCTCAATTTGAAAGTAATAAGTTTACCTTTGTGAGAATTTGAGCCATCCATTATCATAATATTTTGGTGTGTTTTGCCCCATTGATTGCTTGCACAATAGCCTAGGCTTGATTCTTGTTAATGCTTCCTAATTCACATGCATATTTGGAAATGATTTAGGCAATTCTGTTCTTATAAGCTTCTAGCCAAATGGACTTACCTTGAATTAATTCCTTTGATAGCCCCTTTGAGCCTATGTTCCCCTTTATTTGTTTTGAAGCTCATTACAAGCCTTCAGTGAAAAACCATGATATCACCTTACCCTTAAGGAATTTTGGAGCTTTGGAATTGTTTTGGGAATAAGTTGGGAATAAGTGTGGGGGGTATGTTTCATTGGAAGATATGATTTTTGGTCATGCTTAATGTTTTATTTTGGCCATGCTTGATGTGTATATATATTGCCTAGTTCTTTCTTTAATCTTCAAATTCGTACTGTTTAAAAAAATGAAAATGAAAAAAAGAAAAAAAAAATTTCAATTGCTGCAAATTCTGCAAATTCATACTGTTTAAAAAAAAAAAGAGAGAAGAAGAAAAGAAGTGAAGTTGAATAAATGAGGTCTTGTTATGAGGACTTGATTTGGGAGCCTTGGTTGATTTTGTTGATATTAGAGGGTTTGGGTTTACTACTTGTGCTTAATTTCCACTTATTCCCCATTGCTCCTCTATTCCTTTGGGATTTAGCTACTTATTCCATATTTTTCTTCCCTACCTTGTCCTTGGCCCCATTACAACCTTTAAAGACCTTTTGATCCTCATGTACATGTGTTTGTCAAGTTGTTGTCAATTTTAGAATTTTTACAAGTCTATGTGGTGCTTGTTTTCATGGGTGCTTCGAGAGTAAACAGTAGCCTAGACACTTGAGAGATAAAGTGTATATCTTGTGAGGCTTTATCACTTTTCATTCTTGAGCTGATTAACTATTTTGCCATGATTGGGTTGCTTGGATGATTTACACGAATGTCTTGACTCTTTGGATCTCTTCATGTTAGATGTTACCCATTCCTTTCATTCCTTGATGTTCATTGAGAAATATGTAAATGTTTGTGTTTGTCTCTCTTTGATATCCTTGGCTTTTGTTCTTTATTTCATTTTTCCCAGGAGTGCAAAAGGCTAAGTATGGGGGGTTTTGATGTGTCATTATTTTCTCCTATTTCTTAACCCTTTTTGCACCATTTTAAGTGTTGATTAGTCTTAATTGTCAAATTAATTAGGCAGTTTTATTATTTGGGCCCATTCAACTAATTTGATGTTTTTAATCTAATTTCAGGAATTAATGAAGCATTGGGCTTGAATCCAGAATTGGGCTTGGGCTTGAACCCAGAATTGGACTTGGACTTGAAGAGGACAGACTATTTAATTCTACAAAATTAGATCTTATCTTATCTAGATATTATTTAGATTTGATCTAATCTAGATATTATTTCATCTAGATCTTATCTTATCTTATCTTATCTAGATTTTATTTTATTTTATTTATGGGCTTGCATTTAAAACATATTTGTAAGCTTTGGGGCTGGAAAACTATATAACAGCACCAAGGTTCTAGTTTAGCTCTCTCTTCTCTCTTCTTTTTCTCCTTTTTTCGTTTTTGCAATTACAGTTATGACTTTTAGTTTTATCAATAAAATTTCGTTCTTCAATCTATAATTTCGTTCTCTATTGATTAATGGAAGACTAAGTCCCCAGCGTTGTTTTCTCTTGAGGATCAAACACAGTTCTCTTTGAGGTTCTATTATTACTGTTAAATTCTGTTCAGTTTTTCCTCTTCACTAATTACTCTGAATTTGTTGCTATTAATTCATGCATGCTTAGTTCTTGATTAATTGTCTCTGCGTTTAATTTACATTCATGCTTAATGATCGTTTATGAGTAATTGGGGTATGTGTTGCTTAATCACATAATGAATGTCTTATGTTAAATTTCGCTTAGTAATTTAATTTAGGGTTGGATTAAGTGGTTAAACTAATAAAGGATAAATTCTCGCAACCTAGGATAAGAGACTTGCTTGTGAATCAAGGGGAAGCAATGTATTTTAATTCTGATATTTTCTAATTCAATTTTACTCGCTGTTTAATTTACAAAAGCAAACAACTTCCCCCCCCCCCCCCCCCCCCAATTTGTTACTATTTCCTACTATCTGTTATGAACATTTGGTTTATCATTGCTCATTGGGAAATGACCTAGGATGACTTCCTAGTTACTACATTTTAATGTTTATTTGATTCGGGTACGGCCTCGATCAGTTTCCCAGTTTGTGTTACTCGAACTGAACTGAGTGTTGGTTTTCCTGGTTGCAGCTATTGTTTCTGAGATGTATTTCTCTATTTATGTCCTCTGTCATTTCTTGCTGGCACTTGGTTTGTCTTTAGTAGTTAGAACCTAGAAGCATTTGTTTTCATAGAAGGCTTGTCTTGTCTTTGGTAGGTTAGACTGTTAGAGGCCTTTGTCTTGTTATAAGGCTCATACACATTACATGATTTTAAAATATTATCAAGCAAAATAATTAAATGACATAGGGAAAAGGACAAGTTTCAGATGTATTTGATTTGATGAATAAAGAGCCCAAATTTGACTCCTTAAATGTACTATGATTATAAACTTGTAGTTGCAATTGTGATCTTGTATTGTACACGTGGGTTGTTAATTTGTGTTTTGAACTTGTTAAAACATTTGTTTAGATACTTGTGTCATTAATATGTACCCTTTGTTAAACATGTGTTTAGCTAGTTGCAACAACAACAAAACCTTATTCCACTAGGTCCAATATATTTGTCTTGTTTAATATGTACCCTATAATATCATGATTGGGCAGATGCAGATTTGGGTTTAGTGTTATGTAAATGTCTTAGGTTTAAAGGTAATGAATTACAAAAGGGTACTGGTTAGACTACTTTCATCATGTTACCCCTTGTGACCCCTATTTGGAAAATTACAACACCTAGAAAGCTTTACTTGTGTGAAAATTACATGTTTCGTGAAGTGTCATGACCAAGTTGTGCTCTTTCATTGTCTCCAAAGCCAAATATTTGTCCCCTGCTAGTGATGAACACAGTGTGGTACAAGCCAGTGCTAATTTGGGAAACATGGTGACCTATCAAGGTATCTAAGATTCTAGGTTTCAATACTTTATCAGATACCCATCTATCCAGGAATCCGAGGCTGCCAAATCCCATTGAGCCAAAGCCATACATTGAACCATAATTAAATATAATTAACCAATTGATAAAAGAAAATAAAACTAATTAGCTTAACATTTTTCATATTTGACCCAGTGAAGAAAAATTTTAAATGCTAAATATTACAGTTGCTGCATGGGTTGTTCCAAGAGCACAGGGCACTGGTAGTCTATTCTGAATGCAGAAACCATAAACCAGAATATAGAATTCAGAAAATTACAAAAATAAATACATAAAATTCTGGGGTAAAATATTTCCAGTTTAGGAATAATTGGCTACTCATTTACTCGCTTCTTGTTATTGCTGCTTATTGTCTATTAATTGAAACCTGAAAGCTACATAGATACATAGATGCAGTTCAAACCTGAAAGCTACCAAGATGCATAGATGCACTTCAACAAGTTCAACTTTATATGCTTAGAAATACAGGCATTCATGAATTATAAAATTAACTATTGCTGCTTATTGTCTATTAATTGAAACCTGAAAGCTATGTAGATACATACAGTTATTGGCAAGTTCTATTCTTTCTTGCTCAGCTGAGATTCCCATTGACTTAGCGGTTGTATTCACAAGAGGACAAGGCAAAGTTAGAAAAATACTTAATTAAGAAAAATTCTTATTGTATGTTAATTGTTTTTTATTGTTGAGATTATTAGCTCTGATTGATGTATGTTTTTTTGTCTTTGTCATGACAAGTTGTATTCTGTGTTTGTACTACAGCATTGTAACCCACTGTTGTTCAGTACAATCTAGCCTCAACACAAGACTAGCCATAAGCAGTCTCTGCTTGAAAAGCACAGGTAAGCCTTGTACCCTTCAGTCTTTTCTTGCTTCTAAACTGTTAGTTTGTAATGATGCCTTTTCATTTTCAAGTAAGATGCAACCAATAAAAAGCTTATATATACTATGAAAGAACTGAAAAATTAACATTTTACAATAATTCATTTTCTTTCATAAAATACTCTAAATAATCTGCCAGCCTTTCTCCTTTTTTTCCGGTACTTGGTAGTTGCTAGCCCTTCTTTGTATACTAGGTTAAAATTACAAGAGCTTTGAAAAATATAGCGTGGCAAAGATCAACATAATATGAAATTTAAGTACCCTGATGCCTAAACATGAATCAACTTCATAAACCAGCACTAGACACCTCTAACACAATATGAAATTTAAGTACCCTCCCCATTTCATTAATACTGCATATACTTGAGGAAAGACATTTTGGTTGAGATTAAACCAGCATCACAAGTAAAGATGTAACAGACCATTATACCACCCCAACAGCACAAGGAATTAGAATGAGGTGCGTACGAATGAAACAATAGACCCATCAAGGAGCTGAACATCATGATGTATGCACTTTTATGTTAGACTTCTTCCACCCACTTGATCCATTGGATAAATAAATCACTAAACTTCTATTATATGGTACGTATTGATATAACAACGAGAACAAAAGCCTTATCCCACTAGGTATTGACACAAAGAAGACAAAATCCGAGTCATGCTTCATGTACTGAGGTATATATGATAGAACAGGGCAGCTGATACTGGACTTGACATTACTACTAAGCTCTTCCTGGTCACAGCTTCGAGTACTGAGTCATTTATGTGGTAACAGAACTGATATCAAAGCAAGAGAAAAATTACCATACGAGCTTTGTGTTCAAGTAACAGAACCATCGGTCAGCACCTTCCCCAGGACAATGAAGTACTTGTTTCCAGCCAAACTAAATATATATATATATATATATATATATATATATATATATATATATATATATATATATATATATATATATATATATATATATATATATTCTAGGAATTGGTATATTTAATTTTTTAGCTCATTCCACCATTGGAATACTATATGTTTATCACCAACCCCAAATGCCAGATATGGAAAAAAAAAAGTTGAAGCATTAATGAACCAAATATTGTCTCCCAACACCTCAGGCAGTGACATAAGTGCATAACCCATATTTATGTTAGAGCCCACCTCAGCTCAGAGATGAGACAATGATGTGAACCTAGTACTTGTAGCATTTGTCCAATCTAAGGAACATGACTTAATTAGCTCTGCCTGGATTATTTTATCTATTTTTTGTCCTTGTGTTTAGGGTTTGAACTTAATATGTTTTAATTGGTGTGAGTTGTGTGTCTGATTTCAGGAAAAACTCTATCAGTGGATCTTGAGGCAACAAGAGGGTGGATCAAGAGTTGCAACTGTTGATATACTCAACTACATTCAGGTTGATTTCATGCTTTGGTTATTCTCTATTTTGTATATCATTGTTTGGCGTACATTACAACGAAATTAGAGGGAGACAAAAAGCGGGTGGGGAATTATAGCTGTGGAAGTTAGTGAGAAGAAGGTGCCTTTGTGTATCTTTGAGATGATTTTCAATTTTACAACTTTAAGCCAAGCATAACAAAATCATCATTTTTTTGCCCAAACATGTTTTTAACCGAGCTGAAAGGTGTTGTGTAATCCATGTACTCGAGGTTGCTTGGTGGAATAAGGCTTTGTTTTTATTTGCCAAACCACACTCCTGAACAATAATGCTGATGGAAAAGAAAACAGAACAAGAAAATAATTTATAAAATATCATGTTAGTTTTGTTGTCTTGAGTGGAGCTTTTGACTATTTTTTGTAGAATTGTTCTCTGGTATTGATGCTTGCTTAACTGATTAGTTGTATTTTGTTCTGTAGGCTAGTTAATGCAAGCCTTCTTTTCTAAATTGCTTTCCTTTTTGTCCTGTTAGTGTTGCAGTTTTAACTTTTTATCATTCTTTCTTATGTCTCTGTTCTTTGTGGAATGTCTAATTAGAGTGTTTTTTCCCTTTTCAATTTATTGATGATTTTGTTAATGAACTGAAATTGAGAAAGTGAGTGTTTGTTTTAGTTTTCCTATATGCAAGTTGTAACAGAGAATGGTGGAAAATTTTCTTAACATGTTCCTTTATGCCATAGTAAAGATTTGTAGGATAAAAAACTTCCCACAAATTGAAATGGCGAGTATTATGATTTTGTTACTTGGATATCAACTCATGTACAGAACCTAGTTACATTGAGGAATTAAACTTAACCACAAAGTGATCATGAAAATTATTGTTGGATCGAGTGGCCTCAAAATAATTAAGAAGGGGGTTGAATTAATTATTCCTAAACCTTTACTAATTAAAAACTTTACTCTTCTAAGGCTTTTACTTATGTTGTTAAGAGAATAAGGAGTAGAAGAGAAACTTAACCAAAAATTAAAATGCATAGCAGAAAGTAAAAGAGTAGGGAAGAAGGAGACAAACACACAAGAGTTTTTATACTGGTTCAGCAACAACCCGTGCCTACATCCAGTCCCCAAGCGACCTGTGGTCCTTGAGATTTTTTTCAACCTTATAAAAATCCTTTTACAAGCAAAGATCCACAAGGGATGTACCCTCCCTTGTTCTCTTTGAACCTAGTGGATGTACCCTCTACTAGAACTGATCCACAAGAGATGTACCCTCTCTTGTTCTCAGTCAACAACCCAAGTAGATGTACCCTCTACTTGTACCACAAAGGATGTACCCTCCAATGTGTTAAGACAAAGATCTCAGGCAGTTAAACCTTTGATGCTTTGTGAATGGGGATACAAAATAATTCTCAGGCGGTTAGTCCTTTGAAAACTTTTGTATAAGGGAAAGGGAAGAATCAAAAGAATTCTCAGACTGTGTCATTTTGAATTCTTTGATAAGGGAGAAGGGAGACACAAAAGAATTCAGGCAGTTAGTCCTTTGTTCTTTTGGAAAAGGGAGAAGAGAGACACAAAAAGAATTCAGGCGGTTAGTCCTTGGCGAATTCTTTTTGCCAAAGGGAGAAGAGATGAAAAGAATGAATAGCACAAGTTTTCAAGGTTTAGAAAACTAGAAAACTTTGGAAAGCTTTTGGTACAAAGAAGAAGAAGAAGTTCAAAGAGATTCAAGGCTTGTAAAGGATTGTATGAATAAGTGTTCAAGTTGATTGAAATGCAAAACAAAGCCTTGTATTTATAGACTCTTCATGTCTGGCCAAGAGGACCATTTAGAAGAGTTATAACTTTTAGAAAAACTTAAAACCAATTTGAAAAAGTCAAAAACCTTTAGAAGAGTTACATCTTTTGATTTATTCAGAAATAGTCACTGGTAATCGATTACCAAATCAGTGTAATCGATTACACAAAGCTTTTATGTGAAAGGATGTGACTCTTCACATTTGAATTTGAATTTCAACGTTCAAAGGCACTGGTAATCGATTACTGAAACATTGTAATCGATTAGAGCTTTTTGAAATTAATTGGAACATTGTAAATTCAATTTGAAAACTTTTTCAAAACAATTTTGCTACTGGTAATCGATTACAACAATCTGCTAATCGATTACCAGAGAGTAAAAACTCTTTGGTAAACATGTTTTGAGAAAAATCATGTGCTACTCAATTTTTGAGAAAAACTTTTCATACTTATATTGATTAAGCCTTCTCTTGATTCTTGAATCTTGAGTCTTGAATCTTGATCTTGATTCTTGAGATCTTGAACCTTGAATCTTGATTCTTGACTATAAACTTTCTTCTTGAGTCTTGAATTCTTCTTGATTCTTATCTTGAACTCTTGAATTGTTCTTGATTCACTTGAATTGATCTTTGATTCACTTGAGTTGTTCTTTGATTGATCTTTGAGCTTTTTGTCATCACCTTTGTCATAATCTTTTGTTATCATCATTGTTATCATCAAAACATCTTTGAATCACTTTTGATTCATCATGAAGCTTTGCTTCTACAATTATCAATTCCATGGGGTTTTAGGGGACAAAACTGAACATTAAAATAAAATGTATGTCTAGAGAAATAAGCTAATTCTAACATGTAATTATAAGTAATCTTTGTATGCATCATTTGAGCACAAAGTAGGTTACACTTATTTTATTATGAATTGTTTTGGTACATGAATATTTAAGTCAAGGCATATTATAAATCTTAAGGAATTAATAGGATATATCATCTGCCCAAAGAAAACAACCAACAAAAACATCTCAGTTGAATTAAATTCCACTACCTAGTTAATCTCTTCTTAAAATAATTAAATAAAAGATTTGAATCAAGAAGTGTCCAAAATTGATAACCCTGTGAATGACACATATAATTCAAATTTTAGACCCTTTTTAGCTGAATGTGTCACTAGCCCTTGAAACTTGAAATTTCAAGAAAATAAATCCAATTGGCTCCTAAACCAAATGCACCTTGCTTTCTCTCAGCCATGATCCTTCATCTCCAGGCAAAGCTAGACCAACATAAGCATTGTTAGCAGGTTGAGCTCTCTTTCCCCTGATAAACAAGTTAAAGGATGGAATTTATTAACTTGTTTCTATATAAGTTAATACTATGTAATTAAAGAATAAAATGAAGTTAAATAAAGCATATACATATACCCATCTAGGACTAGTAGTCGTCCTGTCACTGTTCCCCGTTGATTGGGTGGAAGGAAATTGAGATGAATTGGCATATGCTATTAAGAAGACAGTTGGGGACAAATGGAGTGACGAGTTGAGCAGTGCTTGGGAAGTAGCCTATGATGAATTGGCAGCAGCTATTAAGAAGGCATTTTAGGATCTATAATTGCCGTAAAGTGTAATAAATAAATATTATTTCACTAAAACTTGTTATTAAACAAGTTCTCGATATAAATGTTGGTTAAAATAAGTAAATTATATGGTATTGGATAAACAATCTTAAGTTTTATATTTCCATAGATTTATGTTTGTGAATCATGCATAATCGATCCTTTATACAAATAAGTTCAAAATAACTTATAATCGATCCTTTATACAAATAAGTACAAATTCAAATAAGCTTAACTAAATGGGATAGATGTTTTTCAACGAAAAAAATAAAAATAAGTAACAGTAAAATGCTTTAGAAATAGTTATTGTGGTAGATAAGTTCAAATACATTGAAAATATTTGTAAGAATAGTAAGAGCAAGAGGGGGATTAGTACTAAAAAACTGACATGTAGCAGGAATGTTATCATAGTAACAAGCGATCAACTATTACCACATACAGTAAATCTAAAAGACTAAAATTAATGAGAAATTAGAAGCTCAATTACATTGCAAAATATACTAAAATCACAGTATAATAATTTATCACGTGTAAATATAGGGGAACAGATTGCTGAGAAATTTAGAAAGATATTCAAGGTCCACCTTTGTTATACATTTCCGCTACTAATGAAAGAACATTACTACGCAAATGCCTTATAGAAAATAAATATTTACCCTTCTGAATACTCATTTGCAGCAAAATCACACTTTTTAAGCTAATTGATTGATTAAACTGGTATAGAATTATAAATAAATTAATAAAAAGAGATCAATTCACTACTAAAAAAGATAGTTTTTACGACACCAATTTAAAGACGGTTGTTTAAAAGCTGGCATCGTTTGTGTATAGGTGGCAATTTTGTAAATATATTCAGCATTTTAAAAATAAAATCTTAAAACGACGACAGGTTTTCAAGAAAATCATAGTAATCGAGAGTGAGTACAAGGCGTGTGTTCTCCTAACCAGGTAACTCAATCGACACAGACTTCTTCTCATGTCTCTTTCTCTCTCTCCCTCTCCCTCTCTGTCTTTCTTCCACACACATCACACATCTTATAGTCTTGCTTAGTGTTAATGGCTCTTAGATCTAACAGTGCGAGCGATTCAAATTAGTTTCTTGAGTTTGTTCTTGAAGGCTAGGGTTTTGTAGGCGAATGACTGATGGATGGGGATGAAACGCAACTCAATTCGGAGAAGTCTGAAGCGGTGGTGTTGTTGGTGAATAGCCTCCACTCGTGAGACATGCTCGAACTCCTCGACGCATGATGTATGGCGAGACGAGCATGTGGCAATGGCGCTTCAGGAGGCAGAGTGTGAAGTTGCGCCTCTCCTCGAGGGAGTCCTGCACAGTCTCCACGTGGTGCGTCCATGTGATACGGTGGCCACGAAGGCGTTGTGGACAATGTGGTTCAACACAACAGAGAAGGAGACGCGATTCGACAACAGTGAGCGGGGGAGAGTTAATCGGCGGCACGCGGCGACAGGGATGTAGTTCGCGGAGTTGACTCTGTTCGAAGCATTATCGCTAGGTGCATAGGAAGTCCACAAAACCGTGGAGATTATTATTAGTAAGTCCACCTCGAAATCAGTGTTCATACTTCCCCTTCAATAGTAAATCTTATTTACATTCTCTTGATAAATCGTATTCTCTAATCAATATTCAATAATTTGGTAGCTATATATTTAAATTCTCTTGCTAAGTTTCATGTTCTATTTCTTAAAGTTGATTAATTGATTTTTGTCTTTTCCGTTTCAAGAAAAATATTGTAAGTTGTAAATCTCAGGCTCATCATGTTCTTCAATTCATTTATTTCTGAAGTTTGGGGTGAATCTTGTGACGAGATTTTTTCTTTATGGACCTCCTGGTTGTGGTAAAACACTGATTGCCAAAGCTGTTGCCAATGAGGCACGGGCTGATTTTATTCATATTAAGGTCAGTCTAAATACTCCACCCTTTCTCATTACTTTTGGTATTGCCTTGTTTTGAATAAATCATTTTTAAGAGAAATTAGAGATATCTAGTTAGCAGTAACTTCATATAATTTGTAAATAAAGCTATTGGTGTTATGGTGATGTTGACATGTTAACTTTCCTATAAAAAAAATAAAATCGAAGGAAATATTAAGATGATTAAATTGATGAAACAAACTGAAATTGATTAATTTTGTTTCCATTATTATACAATATAGGCTTGTCCCTGTATTTTTGGGTTGTATTCATGTTTTTCCCTACTTTTATACTGCATTTTTATTTGTCGAAAGTTGTTTCTCTTTTTCTTTTTAAGTTATTCAGTTCATTTAGCTTATATTTGTGGTTTCAACAGATTAAGTTGGGAGAACCTGGCTGGAAAGAGAGGTATTATGAGGAAAAAATTTCTGCCAAAACTCCTGAGGAACTTGAAGCTATACGTAAAGATGTCGTAAGTTAACAAATTGAAATGTTACTAATTTTGATTCATATGGAGATCTGGGTGTTCTTATTGCAATTTAAATTGAAGTGTTACTAATTTTGATTCATATGGAAATCTGGGTGTTCTTATTGCAATTTATTGTTTAGGTCTTGAAATACACTGAAGGCCTATGTTGGGTGATGCACATGGAAATTTGAAAGAAAATTTGAAATGTTATTAGTCTTGAAACATTTATTTTATGATTTATTTTTTAGCTTTTAGATTGATTGTTAAATCAGTTTAATCTCAACTTGTTTGATCCCGCAGAGATCAATTTATGAACTTATGTAGATGAATAAAGGCAAGTGATGATGAAGGGGGTGTGGCAGACTAGGGGAGCAGAGCTGTAGCAGAGGATTTTGATTATAGACTACTAATTAATTTCTGCTAAAGGTAAAAATAATACACCACTTTCTACTAATTAAATATATTTTTTTAATAATGTGTTGAATATATTTTTCAATTGATATTATGTAGACCTGTAAATTGAATTAAATTTTTTTGCTCGTACTGAAGGCACGTGCTGACATACAAGAATCACATTTATATACATTCTTTCTTTTTAACAATGTGCATTAGTGAGATGGATCTGTTTTGCTCACTTTCACTATATTGATTGCTTTATATATTTTGATTGCCATTATAGATTTTGGATGCACATTGTTTCAAAAGCTTTAGGTCGTCCTATGTCAAAATATACAAGTAATTAGGAAAGAGGAGTTATCCAGTTGTTAATTGTATAGTATGTATGGAATATTTTTCCCTGCATTTTCATTGTAGTGTTCTTGAAAGATTAATTCTCTTTCCTTGCATTGAATAATTAGAAATGTATGAGCTTGTTTTTATATAATAAAAGAAGAAATTCATTCAAACAAAGATATGAGTACAGAGAGTTAGGAGGATAAGAGATCTTGTTTAGAACATAAAATGAAAACAAGTAGAAGCCAAATGCCAAATTTAATTACCTTTTTCCTATATTGCCATGGATGTTTATTTCTCTAATAATCTTTGATGTGCTTTGTTATTTCTTGCTTCATGAAAAGAAATTTAAGGTATACTCAGCTTAGTAAGTGGATGTGCTTGAGAAATATTACTGAATATGCAGATCATCTTTATCCATGTCTTTTTCTGATTCTTGGTTCTTCAAAAACTTTTACTTATTTTTTTTGGGAAAAATGTAAATTAAATTAAACCCTAAATGATACAACAATAAACGGGGCATACCCCGCAGCTAGAGAAAATCAAAAACCTCCCTAATACAAGAAGGCCTATATCAAGATGCTAAAACAAATGCAACAGGTGCGCTTGTCTATACATAAGAAACTTAATCTTGCTAATAACCTCTATTACAGAAAATTGATAATCTTCAAAAATCAGCTTGTTCCTAGATAGCCAGATGCAGTAGACTGTAATTGCTATAGCCAGACAACGTAATTTTCCTTGAACACCTGATGTGGATCTGCCCCTAATTAAAGAGTCAGTAATGCGCTGTAAAGAAGTAAAACGCCTGCGGAAAGGAGCCAAACACGAATGTGAGCCCAAACTTGGAGAGATTTCCTGCAAGAAAAGAACAAATGAGCATTTGACTCAGCCTCATTTGAACATAAAGGGCAGAGGGAACCCTTTGTTCAAAAAAGCAACTTTGTCAAGAGTAAGCAGCCTGTTCCTTTTAGCAAGCCACAGAATGAAAGACATCTTAGGGGGATTGTTGGGTTCCATATAACAGAACACCAACTAACAGTAGGCTTGACACCTCTAATGTATTCATAGACTTTGCCAAAAACAATTGTTCATTGGTGCTCCAAGATTGAATCCTCTTTTTGGCCTCTTCCGTACTTAGCTCTTTGAAGATAATAAAGTCCCTTATTTGAATGATTTTCTTTATCAAAACTGAATCTGATGAAGAAGTCAATTGGAATTTTCTTGCATAAGCACAATGGTGAAGCAATTTCTTTTACTTTTAATTATATGTATCGTTGCTAGGATGGTTGTTGTAAAATATACTCTATTTCTTCTATAGATGAAGATAATCTAAAGTGAATGCTGCGATTGCTAACTTTAACTTTGACTAAGATTTTTATTTACTTATAAATTAAAGTTGCAGTAACATTGTTCCATTGCAGAATATTCTCCAAGATGTGGATGAGTTGTCTAGACCAGCTTGGTACGTATTTTCTCAGCCTTAAATATATAAGTTAGTTACACTTAGATCTCTAGTTAGATATCTTTTTAGATTAGAAATATACACTAAGAAGTTAGTTACATTTAGATCTCATCTCCTTTAAATCTAACCAAATAAAAACTAACTTTTTACAGCAATATAGAACATACTGAGCATCTCTTCTTTATTTAACAAAAGAAAAAAAATTACCTAATACTACGTGATCATGATTTCTATAATTTTCAGTTTTTTCAATTTTCTTCTTTAATACTTCAAATTATATAGTTTTAATTTCTAAAATCTCTCTCTCTCTCTCTTTTGTTATGTTAGGGTGCTCAATGGTAGCTTTATTTGAATCATATTTTGCAGCATATAATATCTGCCTAACTGAATTCACTCACTAAATAAAAAATGATATCATGTAAAAAGCATGCATAGAAAACGTATGCATATATCAATGAATAAGTTTTAGGTTGTGTAAAGTCTCATCAATGAATTAAAAATATATAAAAGGTATATAATTAAATAAGAGATTGATAAACTCATTTTTTTTTACTTATATAGCCTTATATTTGTTTTAAATGTATTAATATGATATTTGATTTCAAACATATGCTGTATTTAATATTTATATGTTCGATTAAAGTATATTTTTAATAGAGTTCTTAGTTACAATATAAATAAAACAAATCATGAAATAATAATTTTAAATCTAAATTTAAATTGAAGCAACACATGACATATTTTCGGTTAAATTTGATTTTAGTTTATGCAATTACTCGTTTCAATGAAAACTCTTCTATGCAGAAAGATAGCTTTTAGGTATATGCTTTAGTTCTTGGCCTACCGAGGGAAGAGGTATGCATTCTGGTTGTTATACTTCTTTTATCTGTATTAATCTGTGTTGTTGTGATGAAAATTTAGCATAGTGGTCTTGGCTATTCTCTGCTTCATCCTTATAAGAGCTTAGGTAATTAAAGTGGTTCATTCATGATTTGTTTTTCAATATTTATCTAGTTCATAATGAGCTTTTCCCGTACTAATATCTTCTCGAATAATTTCTCGAATAATTCTAACATGCGATCTATCTTTGAGGTGATTGTTTTTTTGGTCTTGGCTATTCTCTAGTGAGAGAGAAGTTATAGGAATAGTGTTTTTTCTTCTTCTAGTTTTTAGTGGAATGATTTATACGCCAATGTTTGGGTTGTGTGGGTTGCGCCTTATAGGATTTTCTGTGACACAAAAATTGATTTCACACGAAAATTTAGGGGTCATTCCCCAAAATTTTCACCCCCACTTTTAAATTTTAATGGTGTACCAAACTATCTTGGGGATATAATATGTGAAGGCAATGACTCCTGGGTTCCTCTTGTGATTAGAGAGAAAGCTCCAAGAAGTCGATGCGTCGTCTTGGTGTCTCTTCTACTTTGCTTTGTTTTTCCTCCAATCATACAACCATAATGGTTAAGATTAATTGGACTGTTTTGAACTGTATCCAAGCTTAATATATCTAAATATTTATAACACAATGTTTTGTAACTTTTGTAGAATTGACTAGCTTAAATGGCTTGTCCTAGATTGCCCATGCTACCATTTTTTAAAATCTGCGTGTCTTTTGCAGGATCGTTGGTTTTTGTCTTAGTACTTTTACATGCATCTTAATATATATGAGAGTAGGAATATTATTTTTATTCTGTCCTATACGTTGAATAGAATCGCGGAAGTTAATTATTTGCATTCTATCTCATACTTTCATGTGAATATTTTTATTCTTCATAATTTTTAATGCATGATTAATTTTACTGGAATATACTGTAACTCAAAAAGAAAAAAAAATAATGTGATAAATAAAAAATAAAAAATAAAACATAAATTATAAAAATATTATGACAAGAATAATATATTTTTCTTATGTTAGGGGAATATTTATGTAAAGGAATAATATATGTTTTCCAACCATCATTAAACCAATGAGATGTATTGCTTCTTTTTAGAGTTTAATTTTAATATATGGATAGTATTAGAAACTAATTTAAAATTCAATAAATTTAAGTTAATAACTTCTAAAGTTTCTGGTGAGTATTTCAATTAAATTCATACTTTATATTGTGAAATTATTTTATATAGTACTAGTAGTTGGCAAATTATAATTCCATTTGAAGTGTATGAGTTATGTTGATTTTGATTTAGCATACGTGAGACACATGAGTGTAATAATGTACCTAAAAAAAAATACAAACCAAGGGTGTAGCATTATTAGAACATAGTTGACATTAATTCAAGACTATATATAGCATTGAACATACATGATGAAACTAGCTAGAGAATAGAAACTGCGGATAATAGTACACTCCTTACGTAGGAGTGCAGGGAAAAGCAGATTATTTAAAAGTCATGTTGCGTAAACCATACAAGAAAGTACTTTAATTATAGTAGCAGCTAGTAATTTCTGCGATTGTCTTCATCATGCTGGCCCTAGCCAAGGGTTTGCTTCACAGTCTCTGTAGCACCTTGGGCTATGCCCTTCACCTTCTCCCCTGTCTGCTGCAGGAACCCTTTGGTGTTGTCCTTCCCTTCCCTGACTGGAGAAAAATATTTATTAACAAAAATATTTATTTTAAATAAAAACAATTTACACAAATACTAGAGAAAAATTGAAGATTTTTATTTTATTAAAAAAATTAAACAAACTCACCAAAGATGAAAAATAAGTTATTAATATATTTTTTATTTCATAGATGTGTAATACTAATTTTTTCCTTTGATAATATATTTATTAGCACTATTTGGGAATCATGTTGGAGTAATGCATGTAACAAATTTTTTTTTCTCAACAGCTTTTGGAGCGTAAGATACAGGAGGCATAGTCAAAGAAAGATACCCTCAAAGCAAGAGCTAAGTCTGCAAAGTTCTTGTAAAGTATAAGACTTGGTCGTGGTAGGTAAATTTTAGTGTTAATTAATCTTTCACAATGGCTTAACCTCAATTACTTGTCTTGTTGCTATGCTTGCTAGAAGGAACTAATTTGAGGTATAATAAAGGTTCTGGCCTTCTGGGTATTTATACAATTATGCAGCTGCTAGTGATGAAATATTTTGAAGGTAAGCCTATCAAAACCTGATCATGGATGTAGGATTCTTTTTTATCTAAATTGTTGTTTCTGATTGATGTTACATATCTCTAGCTTATTAATGCTGAGCCAATTACTATTTTTGTTATGCTGAATTGAAAATGAAATTTTGTGTTATATTAGATGCCCTTGCTACTTCAATGGTGTCATTTGAAGTTAATTGGTGAATGAGTTGGTTAGAATAAATCTCCAACCTCTGATATTTCTAGCTATTGTGAATTAATAACTTGATATCAAGCTCTTTATCATGGATAAATTTTCTTTATTATGTAGAAAAAGCAAAAAGTGGGTTCTCTCTAGGAGTTTCAAAATACAGAACCGTAGCAAGGTACTTGAACCTTGCCCTGTTCATTGCAAAATGGTTATGCAATTTTCCTTTTTTATATCTAAAAATAAATTATAATTATCTAACTTAAGTCTCGTAAGAGTGATGGAATTATAATAAATTATAATTATCTAAAAATATAACTTACTAATAGTATATTTCTTGAAAATAAAAAAATAAATATGTTAATATTATAAAGTTTGACTTTGATTTAATTGTTAAAATGTTTGTAATAACTTTTAATTCTTTAAATAAATTTTTACCATCAACACCATAAGAATTACTAGCATCATATTTTAGATAAGTTTTAAGATGTTGGCAATATAATTTCAAATTCTGATTATAAAGCATGATTAAAATCTTTCCACGTTAAACAAAAATGTAATTTTTTTTTTCGTATGTCATATAAGGCTCTAATCTTCCCTATTACATGTTTATTATCTTAGGTACATAACATATGTCAGGCAAAATTTTATTAAATTATAACAAAACAAAATTTAAATTAAATAATACATCTGCTATGTCTTTTATGAATCTTTTATATATTTAATTTACAATTTTTTAAAAATATTTATTCTGATTAATTTATAATAATATTTGTTGGGGATAAATGTCACTTATTAATTAATTCAATTTTTTTAATTTAATTTATAATAAATTAAAAACTATATCAGTCAAATACTGACTGGTCAAATGTGTTTATTGTCAAAGGAGGCTGATACAAATTTCAATTTTGGTGATAGAGGTTACTTATCTTTTGAACACATTACCTGGGTAAGTTCTAGTATGTTTATTATTAGTTTGTCTTTAGTTTATTTTCATGGGATGCTTATTTTGAATTATGTAAAAAGCTTCTGCACTTCACTCAATTAATTCAACTCATGTTGACGAAGTTGTCTAGAAGCCAACTGAAATAAAGTGGCTTTGGAGCAAGTTTATAGTTATTGTTATTATTTTTATTATTATTGTTTTAACATGTTTGTAATAGGAATCTCTTTATTAACTACTGTATTATTACAGTTAGTTACTGTCAAAAAACTTTATTAAACTTGGTTCTATCAAAATTTCTTCTGATGTTAATTAGAACTCTGTAACATATTTTCATTTTCCTTTTAAATTTATGTTAGTGCTTAGTCAATTATCAAGTTTAATGAATCAGCATATATTTCATGAATGTTGATTATGACCTGTTTTAGGTTGGTAGTTTATGACCTTTGCTGTTGTATTACTATCTAATTAAAATTGGAGAATTTTCCTTGATAATAGTGTGTTTAAATCATTCACAATGAAATACTATTTCTCATGGTATTTAAGAAGTTTCTAAGACGGTTATTACGAATAATCGTCTTAGAATGCATACTTTCTAAGATGATTATTTCTTAATAAAAGTCTTAGAAAGTATATATTTTAAGACGGTTATTTAGTAATAACCGTCTTAGAAAAACTTGTCTGACATCACTTTTTAAGACGGTTATTAATAAATAACCATCTTACAAAGTATATTTTCTAAGACGGTTATTTTATAATAATCGTCTTAGAAAAGCTTATTTAACATCACTTTTTAAGACGATTATTAGTAAATAACCGTCTTAGAAAATATCTCACTTTTTATGACAGTTAATATAACAACCGTTGTAAAAAATATTTTATTTTTAACATCATTACATACAATGACGGTTTACAACCGTCGTTAAAAGGTCTTTTTAACCTTCGTTAAAAAGCCTTTTGGTAGTAGTAATTCGAACAAAGTGGAGTTATTTTAGTAGTAGAATAATAAGGTGGCTTGAATAAAGTTTTGGATAAATTAGCCTGACCTGCCTATTTGAAATATGAGATTTATTATTTTTTTAGTCCTAAATCTTTTTAGAATTTTTATATTTGAATCCAAATTTTTAAGATTTTTAGTTTTAATTATTGATTTTTTTTAGTCTCATAAGGATGAAAAAAGAGAGTTAAAAAACTAGAAATAAAAACGAAAAAACTTAAAAAGATGTTGATTAGTAAAAAAAATTAAATCTAAGAGCTAAAAATAGAAACTTAAAAAAATTTAGGAACTAAAAAATATAATAAATCTCAAAAAATTTAAAGTTTAAGTTTGACATGCTATTTGTTAAACTTTTTTTAAGGTGTGACACTTTTTATACATTCAAAAATTAAATTTTTATTTTTATTTTTTAACATTAAATTATTACTGATTTATACATTTAAAGACTAAAATATTATTCATCCAATAATAAATATATTACATAAGTGAATTATGCCCTTTAAAATAATTTAATTATCTTATTTTAAAATATTCTTTATTATCTTAATTTCTCAATTAATATTTTTTATTTTTTAGCATTAAACTAACTAGAGTTAATGTAAGGACTTAAAAGGAATATTAAAAATCTAAAACCACACAACAACGTCATTAAAAATCTAAAAATCTATAGTGCATGTAGAAGTGGAAAGGCCATGTCAAGGTAAGATATTTCTATTTTGTTATTCTTAAAATACAGTACATCCTCAATGCTTCTAAATTATATGGTTTTTAGTGTGCTAATAAACTCTAAAATTAACCGTGTTTCTTATTAATATGAATTGTTAGGTATACTATAATTGGATAGGGAAGAACTGACATATTGAACATCGATAATTCAAACTACCAATTTACACCATGTAAGCTCCGAATTACTCATTATTATAGATGGCAAATTATGTGACATGATATGATTCAATGTGGTAGTGCTGAAGCCTATTATGAGAACGGGAAACAATTGAATGATGGAAAATGAAAGAGGAATATATGCAATTTGAGTAGGCATAACAGAGATAAATTCCAGGAGAGATTGGATTTCAAATTCTATGATTCCAAGAGGAATTGGCATATGCATAAACCACAGGCGAGTGCAGTTAAGGGTAATAAGTATATACCTGTTCTACAACATCTGACCAGAGAGACCAAAACTGAGATTTGTTGGGAACAAAGTTAAGGTAGACAAAAACTGGGCCAAAGAGTTATCTCTCCCTTAAATTGTGTCTCAGATGCAAGAGTTAAAAGAACAGTTTCAGGATACGACGATATGTGTTTTCAAATTGTAGAAAAAATTAAGGTCTGGAACAACAAAGAAGTCCATTTCATAAATATCAGTTGAAGGATCATACCTGAAGTAGAGTCAATAGTCAAGGACCAATATGTGTAAATTGAAATCTTCATAATCAAAGAAATTGAAAACATCATCAAACATGAGGGGAATGAATTCGAGAGGAAGGAATCCAAGAGTGAGACTCGACAATGTCATTTAAAAACAACATGTAATTTGCAAAGCCAGTAAAATCAATTAGACATACCATCACGCCTAAGACTAATTAACAAATCAACATAACTAAAGCAAGTCCTACTTCCTCAAAATCATCAAAAACAAATTTCATATAAGCGCCAAAGTCCAAAACAACAAAAGAAAATTTTGAAACTACCATATTTATAAACTAGTTAGCATTTGGTTCAAGTCAAAAGTGGAATGCAGCATAAAGGTAATACCGAGGAAGAGAGGTTGTTGGACTAGATTTATATGAATACTTACATTTTCTTGATCGGGAAAACAAAAAAGAAATTAGGATGTATGTTGAAATGTGTTATTTTATTTCACCCAAAACTTATTCTCAAGAATTATGCAATATTTCTTTTTATATATAATATCATACCATTATTGAAAGTAAGTTTTGAGTGATATAAAAAATTTGTAATGATAGAGTCAAGCATTTTCAGATGATAGACTTGATGACAACACAAATTTTCACTTTGACAGAAATTGCACTGACTACACAATGCCATGGTGCTCAATATTATATCATACTAATCTCTGATTTCATACAAAGCATGAATATTCACATTAAATTTAAAGTGTGACATACAATAGGCATTATGTGCAATTTCCTCATATAACTTACATCAATACAACAAAGAAAGTGTGTTCAACTCTGAACCACTAAGACCCTATAAATAGTCATCCCTCTTATCTTGTTCCTCTGCTTCCTTGTTAGCAGCTTAAACATACTTGAACCACAGAAAAGCCTAAAGAATTAAACATTAAGACATCACCACTAACCAACAAGTTATTACTATTAATGTTAATTGATTTCCTTGATTTTACTTTGGGCTTCTCAATCTGAACATAGATGGATAATAATTACCGATGAGGGAATGTCGGTGAAGACAAAAAAACCAAGCAAGGGAGCATAAAACAGGCTGTCAAAGCTTAATACTCCGAAAATAGGCTTTTGATATACATATTCGAAAAGGGAACCTATCTTGGAAGCAAAAGATAAATAATACAAAATACATATGAGTGAAAAGTAGGAAACAATCAAAAAGAAAAACAATTATATTAATTAGTAATAAGATGTCGGTTAGTTACAGTGGCAATTGCAGTGATAGCAGAGGCAAGCAAATAAGCATAGAACGGGATCTCAAATCCTTCTTGTTGTGAACTGTTGTTGTTGGGCTCGTCCTGGGCCCATGGCGGTGGTTCATCGGAGTTCGGTTTGGCCCACGAAGGGATTTTTTCATCGGACTTGCTTGATTCAGCAGAGCCTTGAGTCACCGCAACCACAACTAACCTGTGCGGTGTTTTCATTTTTCTCTGATTGTTCTTAGGAACTCCCAAAAATGCTGTAGGGTGTGATACATGTTGATTTTGCACTGCACCTGCACACAACAATGTTAAGAAGCTGTTGCAACCCCCACTTGCTGCCATTGGTGGAACCCTAATATAGTGCAACCAGCTTGAGGGGAGAGGTTTAGGGTTTGGAGAATTAAATTGGGGGTTGGAGTGATGTGGGAGAAGCTCAAGTTGAGGCATTGCGAGACGGAGAGAGCGTCCGAGTCTGGCTCTTTGAGAAGCTCTGAGGAGAGAGAGCTAGCAATCTTATCCGTTTGGGTTTCCGATGAGAAATGTCTTGTTATGAAGAACGAAGGGGTGAAGAGAGTTCGAGAATAGAAATGGGAAGAGGAATGTCAAGGAAAATAGAGGAGGGTGATGAATCAGAGAGGGAGATGTGAATGGTAAGGAACGAGAATGGAGTAAAGGCCTCCGAAGTTGCAAAGATGCTAATGGCGGCATGATTAGAGTTCTTCTTAGGAGTCCCACAAGAGAAAGAGAAATATAACATATATATAGGTGCAAAATATTCTAAGATGATTTTGACAAAACCGTCTTAGAATGACAATTTTCTAAGGCGGTTTTTGTAAAACCGTCGTAAAGCTGTTGCATTTAATTTCAAAAATGCCACCGTGTTCTTTCTAAGTCGATTTTTTTATCGACCGATGTAAAAAGAATGTCGTAAAAAATACTTTTTGTAGTAGTGTACGAGCATCTGCAATTGACAACAGATGAATATGTCTATCATTGGTAGAGGAAACTACCTAAACCTATTTATAAGTGGAATGCATATAAATTTAGCTCAGCACTCAAGCCTCATCATCTTCTTAAGTTGAATAATATATGCTTCGATTTCTGTCATAGGTGTTGTTCCTAGTGCTATTTTATTCGATTTTTAGATAAAAAGTTATTCAAATCAAATATAAAATAAAGATACAATTTAGGTATAACATCAAATTCAAATCAAACCAAACCAATTTTTTGTGGTTTGATATGGTTTGATTTATCAGATTTTTTTTAATATATTATTATAATTCAAAATCTATTAAGTAATCATACATAATAATTATTATGTTATATTATTTTAAAAATAAATTATATTTGTATTAAGTTTTAGAAAATATATTTTAGTTGATTTTTTTTTTGTTTTACTTTTATTTAACATTATTATAAAATGATATTATCAATTTTTTTTGTACATAATAGTAAATTATGCATCACTTGATACACTAATTTTTTTTTAAAATATTGGCACATTATTTTTTAACATATGAAAATAATATATTAGTCTTGATTACAAAAATATCATAAATTATTTACTACTTATTATTAATTACCACAACAAAAATCACATATTATAATCTAATCTAATACTATAATTATTTATTATTATAGAAAGAAATACACTATAAATCACATACTATAATCATTATAAATTTAAGATAAAAGTAATGCTAAACAACCATTAAATAAAATCATTACAATTATAATACCTAGTTTTGTTACGTTTTATAACAAGATTTGAAACCAAATCAAAATCAAACTACAAAAAATATATGATTTTTGAGATTTTTAATTTTTACAATTTTCAATATTTTTTTTGAATGGATCTGTTTAGTTTGGTTTTTAATATCCTTACTTTAGTATCAACACTTCATGTGTTTAATGTTATGCATTACCCTAAATCGCACTACTTATTCCTGTCCTATGATAACCGTATGTTACTATTATACAAACAAGTATATATAGCCTAAAACTTTATAACATTAAAGTATTCTTGAATTTAAAATTTAAAATCATGTCAATTCATGTGTAAAGTTTTATTTTTTTTCCAGCAGAGATGTGAGCATTATTTAGGAAATTGACCATGGTGAAGAGAAAAGGGGTACATTTAATTGTTGTTTTCTATGGTGTTTGGGTTTTAGTCAATATTCAACATTTCAATGTTTACTTATTTTTTTTTATAAATGTTTCATTTCTTTTGGATCAATCAAATAGAAAAACTTATTTGTCCAGTAAGAATATAATGTAGATAACTTTGGTACGAATGAAATAGGCAAAATACTATACCTGGGCAAGTATTGGGGAAGCAAGAATTGTAGTTATCATAATATTTTTTTAACGTCTATAGGATAGTGTCGTTTTCGGAATAAAATATATTTTTACTTATTATAAGGACCGTTGATATTTTTGAACATTTTAATTGTATCCCTAATTCAGATTTTTCTTTTTCTTTTTAATGACATGCATGGTAGAATGTAGTAGTCGACCTTTTTGTCTATCCCACATACAAGAAAAATGACCTATACCTACAGACAAAAACTGTCACTATAAATAAAAAAATTCGTAGGTAAATGTATGATAGACTTTGTCCTACAGACATTTTTTCTGTCAACTTTGAGGGGGCGTATAATGACGACTAATTGTCTGTCACTATAGATTTTACCTACTATGTATAGTGTGTAGGTAAAAGTCATTAACTTCTACTTACATTTTCTAACTGTAGGTAAAAAGTCTTTAATATGTATCTATCATCTTCAACTGTAGGTAAAAGTCATTAACTTCTACTTACATTTTCTAACTGTAGGTAAAAGTCTTTAATATGAACATCACTTGAGACCGCAAGAACCTTCTTTCCCATTAACTGATGCCACAAAACTGTACTATTTAGAAACAAGGCCAGAACCTAGGATTAGATATGTTCAAACATGATGTAATAATCACCAAAAATCTTCAAGTAACCTTCAAGGAAAAAAAAGTATTCTCTTTTCGTTTGTTGCAATTTTCAATTAGTACTTACCTGTAGTAGTCAGGATTGAGAGCAAAGGTGGTGGTATTGAGAAGACCATAGTTCCCTCCAATTAAAGTCTGCCTGCAATAGACTTTAGTGTTGTAGCAGGATGCTATTCCAAGTTGATCTAAGTACCCGAGCCATTTAAATTTCAAAACTTACAATAAATCACAACCAATTTAAAAAAGAACCAATTTTATATTTAGCAACATGATTTAGGGTGGATATTACCATATTCCTATGCCATAGTTCAAAAATTCAAAGCTCTCAAGTAATGAGGCAGAGAAATTACAATTTTACACTGATATTACCACTATCCGGTCTCACTAGCCATGTTTACCATCAGAGGAGGCAATCCAAGTACTTTTTTCCACATACAGGCAGTTGATTTACTAATAATCAGACATATGAGTACAGGTTATTCAAGCTCCTACTTGATAAAAAGATGCATTATCAGTTAGAGAGTGTTTGTATCATACTCCCTAGTTTTGAGCATGCCTCAAGTCCCTACATGCTGCAAACTGGACCTGAAATGACCCTTAAAGATCAATTAAATTCCTTATAGAGGACTTGTTAAATTAAAAGGTAGAAAGGGATCCAAAGCACAATTTTTAAAAAAATAACACATGATGATGGGCTAGGACCTGAAAGCATTGCCGCAGATGATCCAGCTTTCCTCTTACTATTCCCAAATGAAAGCAAGAAAACTTAGAAAACCAATTTATTAATTTGACAATCTAACTTCATCTGCATAATGACTATTAAAAAATGTTATAGAAGAAAATAGCACAAAGCCAGCAAATAAAAATTTGAGAAAAAAAAACAAGCAGCATAAGCTAATGATAAATATATTTAGTGTTGGTGAGGAAGCTGAAGCTGAAAGTGGTTAGTGGGGTCCACTTGAGATGGATGAGCATCGTGATGTGTTTCGGAGATGGCAGCCAGGCTGCTGTTGGATCTCCAATAGGTATCATTCATGAGAACTTGTATATATGATTAAAATTTAATACAAAACAAATCAGTCCAATTAAAAAAACAATTCTCTATTGCAGATGCCGAAAAGCATAAGGTCTTCAAAGGTTAGCATATGATGATCCTCAATTTTATATATTTTATAATTAAATTCTTAAATCATGTGACCTATTCATTTTTTCCAACGTTAAATAGCTTTTATTAAGATATGTTATTAAACTAAAAAAAAATAGTATCACGCCATTGTTTGATTTGAAATTTCCATATCAATAATATAAGAAATTTGATATGATTGTTCTCATGAAAAAGTTATAAATCAACATGTTTTTATGACTACAGTTAAAGAGAAATGTTTATTACAGTAATGATTATAAGAAAATTAAATTTAAAATATTTATTAAAAAAAGTGTTAATTATTTCAAAATATACATGCCATTACATTTGGAAGAAATTGCTTTAAGCATGTAAAGATAGATCACCAACAGAAAACTGAAGTTAAATTTTCAGTAGAACACTGCTCAATTTCATAGCAGAAATAGTCTGTTTAATGATATATTTGGAAAGGATATAATATACTATAGAATAGAACATTTCATATTTCTTTTAATTGGTTGTGCATCCTATAAACAGTAATATTCATACCCAAGTTTATGATATAATCCAATCCGCTTTAACAATTGGCTATACTTATTATTCATTCCAACCACATGACATGACCAGCAACATCTATCCGAAGCCAATCAAAGCAATAGCCACTTAACCATATCGAGGGTGCATTGGGATAAAAGATAATGAATTCATGTAACACATAATCAACAGGATTATATCAAAAGATACTCTGCCAAAATCACTGAAAATAATAAATATTATAATAAAGAATGGACAAAACCTGGTATGCCAAGTGTGCGTCAAAGTCCAGAAGCACTCATAATGGGTGAGAGAGGATTCGGCAGTTGAAGTTGACATAAGAGAAAATGTAATCACACAATAGAATAAAGAACTTGAATGAAATAAATAAGGAACTTGGCACATACAGGAGGCTGCAAAGATCCTAGAGATACTGGTGCTGGGGTCCAAAGCTATTACGCGATCTATCAGACAAAATCCGCAAACCAGCTTGTTCGTGTTCAATAGACTTTCCCATGCATCAACACTAAAATTTCATATCAGTAAACTTGATGATGGTTGCAAAGGAGGTAAGCTCATCACTCGATCCCTTTTTGTTCACTTTCCACGAGGATATTCTCTTCCTTTCCATAGCCTTCTAACTAGCACTAGCAGTCAGAATAGAAAGTTGCTTAACTTTGGAATAGGAATTTGTTAGGCTACATGATATGTTAGTATGGAATCCAGTATCAATCAAGGGATTTAGAGATGTATATCTCACCTGCTGTCTCAAATTGTTTATAAGCTCTGACTCAGCCATATCATTCCACCAACCATTTTTTTCTATCGACTTTCTAAATCTAACCACAGGATCACATACCATATCATTTAATTAGTCTGCCATGAAAATGCCTTAATATTGGACTACACACTACCACTTTTCTTTTGAACACACCCAAATATTTTCCTTAGAAAGTTATCACTTATCACTTTACTTCTATTAGAATTGGTCTCTCTTCAGTAATTGCCATTTGAAGAGCAGCTTGAATAACACTATAGATAGCCAGGGCACCCAAAATAATACTACTATTCTTTAAAGATTTTAAACTATAGCAATGAGGCCGCGTGTATCATGTAGTCCATATTGCATCTGGTGGGAGTATATGTGTTAGCTCTTAAATCTAATAGAGCTTTTTTCTCAATTTCAAAAATAAAAAATTATTGCAAAGACAGTGGTAGCATGAATCGCACAAGAGTGTGGGTGAAAAAAGAAAAAAACTATATATATATATACCAGAAACAGAGGCAAAGCAAAGAAAAAACTATATATATACAGGACAAAAGTGTATTGACAAACTTCAATTACCATGTGCTGAAAAGTGTATTGATTTGATTTTTAAATCCTTGATAATTACTAGATTGAAAAGTGTATTGACAAAGATTTGTTTTCAACTCAAAAGTTGGTAGCATTTGAGTTGAGTTTAGCATAGAAGCAGAGAGATAATCAGCAATTAAACTCTTTTTCATGAAGTTACTTAGGTGGCACTCCTTGACAATTCAAGAAAAAAAATCCTCTAAAATGAGCTTTCAGAAAAAGTGCACAAGTAAAAGTGTCTCCACCCTTGAATTTTAGCTGGTTAAGCTCACAATGTATGAAATTAAGATTAAATAAAGTCATGTATGTACTTATCCATAATCCAGAAATTCAAAACTGCCAACATTAGATATGATGCTAAATAATCTAATTAGGCAATCAGAAAGCTAATTTTCCATACAATGAGTCCAAAGTCCCTCACATATAATTTCTATTTAGAAAATGGAAGAAATGACATACCACTTCATATAGGTTCCAATCAATCCACGTTTATATATGGCACCAAGTGTGTTGACCTTAGCCGCAACAGGGACAATGTTCATCACCCACACAAGATCATCAATCAGTGCAGCTGCAAAGCCTCCACCTCTCTCTTTCTCTCCTCTTTCGTCGCCGTCAAATCCCTCTTGGGCCACTCCCCGCTGTCCACAGCCTCTCCATTTCCCTCATCTCCGCCACGATCTTCGTCGGCATCCTTCTCTCTGCCACCGCCGAGATTCGCAAAACACGATTGTTCTGGCGGCGCTCCAAAACCCCCTTACAGTGGCTCCTTTGCAGGGGATGACTGAGGCTGTGGGATCTGAAGCGGAATTGTGGTAACATCAGCTTCCATCTCAATCGCGTTCATATGAAGTGGAATCAGCGCTGGAGGATCACACCTTCCGTACACGTGCGGTTGGTAGCTCGGGATGTCGGGGTTGTCCACGATCCCTGGATCGGAGATCACCGCGTAGACCATCGGCGCCGAGGGGAGGAACGCGGTGGTCAAGCGTGCCATCGGTGACAGATGCTTCGACAGGGACACCACCCTGTCCTTCCCGAAGTATATGCGCTTGGAGAGCTTCAGCCCATCGTCGACCACTTTGGAGAAATCCTCAGGCCATCGCAGAGAGAAGAAAAATTGCAGTTTTGGTGAGTCAGAAAACTTTTATATTATGAAAAAATATGGTTGTGGTTGTATTGTAGTGTGTCAAAAGACATTTAATGTATTAAGAAAACTATTATCATATATTTTTTATAAAAAATAATTTTATTTATATAATAAGAGTAATTTTAGCTACACCAAATGATTGTAGGTATAAGTTTTTTGAGATTTTACCTACACTCACCATTTGTATGTAGAAGTCTTTATGATTTTACTTACACTAATTAGTTGTAGGTATATATTTTTTTGGAATTTTACCTACACCAAATGATTCTAGATGTAAGGAGATTTTACATACACTTACTATTTGTAGGTTGATTTTTTTTTTATTGAGTTTTTCCTACACCAAACAACTATAGGTATAAGTGTTTGATTTTACGTACAATGAGTATTTGTAGATAAAAGTTTTTTCTAGGCTTTACCTACACTAGATTAAACATGTAGTCAAAAGTGTTTATAGGTATATGTCATTTTTCTTGTAGTGTGTACGTATGGTTTATTTTCATGTGCATTTCAACATTCACATGTCAGATGTTTTGGCCTTTTCTTGTGAAGTGCATGCGGCATGTGATAGCTGACTTTTTAATATAACCTGGAAAATTCATACTTTTTGGTAAGTTTACTTTAATATGAACTATTTGATGTTAAGAAATGCTACATAGGGCGTCTCCAATGGGAGATGTTTAAGATACTTATTTTGAGTATCTTGGACAATATAAAATTATTTAGGTCGTCTACATAATACCATGTCATTCTTAAGATACACATAATGAAATTTCCTTCAATGATAAAGAAAGTTAATAAACTTTAAGAATCTCACACTTTTTATGTTTTACTTAATTATGATTTAAATGAAAATTTTAATTTTTTTTATAATTATATATAAAAATATTAAATATTACAGATTGATGAATTTTTATTCAATTTTTTCATGATAAAAAATTAAAAATAATAAAAAATGCATAATATATAAATTTTCATTAGCAGTGTGTCACAAGATTCATTGGATCACCTCTTTGTTTTTTATTTTTCAAATTTATGGGTTATTTTTTTAAGAAAATTGATATTTCCTAAAAAAAAGTTCCACAGTTGGAGATAGTCATTCATATGTTCTTTCTCTCACAAGCTCACGCACTCACGCCCGGGAAATGAATTGTCTCATTCCCAAACAACTCCTTACGAAAATAATGCCAACTTTCTCTCACATAGTAAATTATAATTTCTTTTATGCTTAGGGAACAATTTATTATATAGGATGCATATATTCAATTTAAGAAGCTTTGTTAGCCGCCTATGCTGTCTCTAATGGTAAAAAACAAGGTACCGTATATGCCCTGAAGAAATCGTGGAAGATACCAGTAATGTAGATGCTCAATGTTCCAAATTTTCAAATAAGATCTGCAACCCGCACACTCTAATGCATTTCTATTATAGGGTTGGTTCACTTGAATTTATTGCAGACATGAATTTTCCGTTTCATAAGGTATAGTACATTGGTGTTTACTACTAGCATACTACGAGGAAACTAGTTTCTCATGTGCACTAAGAGGTTTAAATGTATACATGATAAATAAAAATAGTGTATTGCATATAGCATCAACAAGCTCTTGCACGTTGACTAATGATAGTGCATCCCAACAGACCAACGCGTTTCACTTTCATGGACGCAAAAAGGGACACATGAATAAGGACAACAATGTTGTTTTAGATTTCAAATTGAAGAAGTTCACTATCACGATATCACATATAGGCATAACCTAGGCTTATTTGACCAGTCTGAAAAGAGGACTTAAAAGAGTTGGATATTTGCTTTGTTCCACTCCTAGTATGATATTTTGATGTGATCCAATGCGAGATAAAAGTGTATGTGCTTATATGTGAATATAATTCTTTTCATGTGACTCGGAATCGACATAATAGTCGCTGCCCACACTCCCCACCAACTTTATTTAATATTTACTCCATGAAAAGTTCATGACATTAATATTATTTATTTTAGAAAATTCTTCCTAAATTCTTTATACAGAGATCCCTGTGGATAGCATGTTATGCAATTGTAAATTTACTAATTGAGCATTGAGTCATCAATTAGTCACCAACCATCCTTCTTAATAGATTCATAACATTATTTCAACATAAAAAATGTTGTAAGTGAGGACTCTAAGAATAAGAACATCAGAATGATACTCTTAAGACATATTAGAATGAAGACAAGAGAGATTATGAGATGAATATGTTAGAATGATGTATGAAAATCAAGATCATGTAATATCTATGCATCAAAATGATCAAACAACTACATGTCTTCCATATGAAGTCACAATAAAGAGCCGACTCATTAGAAGATTGAAGTTGACATCATAATGGGATACACAACAACATCATGTCTTCCATATGCCACCACATATACAGAGGGAACATCAAAAGATTGGGGTTGACAACATCTTACTTTTCATATGCTGCCACACACACTGAGGGCACATTACAAAGTGAATGCTAAGTACATTAAAAGATGCATAAGTTGAAAGTTGAGAATGTTCTTAAGATGTTCTAGTGTGAAACATCAGAATGAAGACTGAAAAATACTTTGTGAAGTTTGAATCAAGGACAAAACACTAACACACCAACAACAACAATCTTCACATGTGTTACCTATGTTGAAGTATGTTACTCAAAATGATTTGTGCTATGATGAAGTGTTTGGATTGATGGAGCTGAGCTATCTACAATGTCATATCATGTTATCTTCATCAAAAGGAATCTACATTAGAATAGGTCCTTTCTCAACAATATCAGAATGCAATTCTGATGTACCTTTATAAGCATATCATATTTGTTCTTTAGAATGACATATTTCTAGTCCTTTAAGAAGTTGTTGTAGAGCTAAGGGCCCTACTTTCAACAACTATTTTATTGGGGTATTTTAGACTTGAAGGAAGCTTTTTAAGAGAGAGAAGAAGAGCTCAATTGTCACATAATGGCTAGTTTGGCCTATGAGCCCTATAAATTGACAAATGACAACTACAACTCTTGAGAGAAAAAGTAAGAGACAACCTACATAGTGCAGAAATGAAGTTCACATCCCCTCCACCTCCATCATCCTTTTTTGAGGAGAAAAGAAACAAATGGAGAGAATTACCACCAAAGGTTCAATGAAGATTCAATCCATGAGTGTTGTTAAGCTGTAAAATTCCCTCAAACACATTTTCCATGTGTTTAATTTGTATGTATCCCAAATTAATTAACCATGTGGGTTAAGTTTGATGAGAGAGAAGTGATAGGGAGAACCCATGGAAGGTGGGTAGCTTAGAGAGAGTCTCTAAGAGTGTAGCCTGAAGAGGCTAGAGTGAAAAATACTTATGTAGCATGAAGAGGTTAAGGTAAATACTTGTATTGTCTCTCCCATGACCAAGTTAGTGTCATGGTTGAGCGGATTATCTCCAAGACGAGACTTGGTGTGGTGTTGTGGTAAGGAGATGTTGAAAGTACAGTAGGTGGTTGACAAGGTGAAAATCCAACGGATTGTTGGTTTAGCAGTTGACTAGTTTGAAAGTTCAATATGTGGCTAGTAGTTGTAAAAATTCAGCAATTGGCTGGTCTAGCATGTAGAAATTGTTGAATCCACATCCCCAGTTTTAATTATAACAAACCATTAGCAATGCAAGTTGTAAAAATGATTGATTTATGTGATGACTAACCTTCTACTTAAGTGTTTCGGTGTTAAAATTATTAAGAAACATATACGTACATGTATTCTGAGGTGCTCATAAAGGTTATCTCAGTTGACTGTCAAGAGTAAAGTATTCAAATGATCCTTTGAAGCCCATATGCATGATGAAGAATGCTTCTCTTTGAGTACTTGATTTTGGAAAAGTACAAGACAACAAGGCCTTACATAAAAGATACATTAAAGGCTACAAACAAAGCATCCAACATTGGAATGAAGTTGTATCAGAGTTTACATCAGAAGGATGAAGACCTTGACTCTAAAGAATGAACTTCAGAATAAAGTTTAGAATGGTTAAGAATACATCTCAAAACAACATCATGTCTTCCATATGATGCCACACATATAAAGGACACATCAGAAGACTGGAGTTGACAATATCTCACTTTGCACATACTACCACACACCCTGATGGCACATCAAAAAGTGAATCTAACTGCATTGGAAGATGCAACCAAGTTGAAAGCTAAATCTGTCCGTGAAAAGATCTGATGAAGAACATCATAATGGAAGACTAAAAATACTATGTAGGCTAACCTTTTACAAAACACTAACACACTAGTAATTTTTTCTTCACTGTGTTTTTATGAAGTAATATCTATTTCAGAATGCTTTATGTTGTGAATATGTTAAGATTGATGAAGTTGTGCTATTTCAAAAATATATTTATCGGCTGAACTTCATCATAAGGATCTACTTGATTCTGGATCCTTTCTTAGCTAACATCAAAATTTATATTTTGATGTACCTTTAAAATGCTAATCAGAATAGGAACCTTAGAATGAATCTACTAGCTGTCATGAGTTGACAACTATCACCTTTTTTTGCTTTCTCCAGAAGTCTGTCAGTTGAGTAGGCTCCACTTAACAGTCTTCTATGGAGCTTTAAGAGTTCTTCAAGGACCATTATGAAGCAAAGTTGAAGCCTTCCAAGTAAGAGAAACTCGAGCCAAGTTCTCTGTGTGAGGAATCTTCCATTATTGCTTCAACCTTCTCAACAAAGAGTGACCCACTTTTGCAAAAACTTGTAAACTAATATAAATCTAAGATCGAAGTGAGATATTACAATTTATTGAGTGGAAACCCTCTTGTTAGGAGAAATGTCTATTTGTGTAGTCAAAACATAGAGACCCTTTGGTGTTGAAAATACCGTCGCTCCCCTCAATTGGTCAATCAAATCATCTATCCTTGGTAGAGGATATTTGTTCTTGATAGTGACCTTGTTTAACTGCCGGTAGTCTACACACATCCTCATACTTCCATCCTTCTTTTTAACCAACAAGACCGGTGCTCCCCACGGTGATGCACTTGGGCGAACAAATTGTTTGCTCAAAAGATCCTGTACTTGTGCCTTCACCTCTGCTGGTTCTACCGGAGACATTCTATAAGGCGCAATCGACACAGGATTCGCCCCAGGCACCAAGTCAATAATGAATTCCACTTCTCTCTCAGGTGGCAATTCACAAATATCATCAGGAAAAACTTATGGAAATTCCGACACCACTGGTATACTACTAACTTCAACGTCCTCTTCCACATCCATAGAGAACAACACCATGTAAGCTCGAACATCCCCCGTTCCTTCGTTGGCCGCATCCCCTTTCAAAGATTCACTTGGGACTACATCCCCACCAAACACTAGCATCTTCTCCTTACAGTCTAGAAAGATATGGTTAGTAGATAACCAATCCATCCCCAAGATCACATCTAGATGAGCTAAAGGTAGGCAAATCAAGTCCGCCATAAAAGATCGACCCTCAACAATTATAGGACACTTCAAACACACCCGAGAGGTGGTTACAGGCTCGCTCGTCGGAGTAGACACCACCATATCATATGGTAACTCCGTCGCACATAACCCCAACCTCTCCACACATGCATGAGATATGAAAGAATGCGTGGCACCTGAATCATAAAGTACATCTAGTAGTTTATCAGCAATCAAACACTTACCCCGTATCAAATCGTCGGAGGCAGCCGCTTCTGAACCACTCATAGCAAACACCCGAGAGGGTACTTTTGGTCTTCCACCACTAGTGTTGTTGTTGCTAACATTACCGCTCCTTGTGGAATTAGTGGGTCCACGATTGACGGTGTTGGAATTGGCCGTCACTGTCAGCCTCCCGGTCACCCTACATTCTCGAGCATAATGGCCCACCTTGCCACATACATAACAACGGTTCTCCTGTGTCTGCTGGAGCTGTGGGCAATTCCTCTTAAGATGCGGTCCTCCACACTGAAAACACTGTACTCCAGTCCCCCTTGACTGGCTCATGTTGGAGGTAGCCATAGGTTGCTTCCCCTTGTTGTAGCATACGGCTTCATCCTCTTGTTACCATTTCCTCTAAAAGGATGGTTCCTCTGAGGTCCTCCAACCCCTCTAGCTTGCCTCTCCTTCATCTTGTCCTAAAAAATCCTGCACTTTGTCACCAACTGATTAAAATCTGTGATCTGCATGTAGCTAACCGCCTGTTGGATCTCCAACCGAAGCCCATTCTCGAACTGAGCACACAAATCTTCCTCACTCCGAGCATCTTGGTATTGAGGCCAATACTGCAGAAGCTCATTAAACTTAGCCGTGTACTCCCCAACAGACATGTTTCCTTGCTTCAAATCCAGAAATTCCCTCGCCTTCCGCTTCCTGAGATCTCGCGGGAAGTAATTCTCCAGGAATTTGTCCTTGAAGGCATTCCAAGGAATCACGCCTTCAGGTGCAACAAATGAAGGCTTCATGAACTTCCACCAATTCTCGGCCTCCCCTTGGAGCATAAATGTTGCATAAAGGACCTTATGCTCCTCAAGGCAACCCATCGCCTCGAAAATCTTTTCCGTCTCAGCTAACCACAACCTAGCACCTTCCGGATCATAGTCTCCACTGAACTTTGGCGGGTGGTTCTTACGGAAAGCCATGAGTCCCCGATACTCCGCCGACTCCACATCACGTTCCTGCACTAGAGTTTCCAGCACAACGGTGATGCGGTCAAGGACATCACGGTTCTGATCCCTACCACGTCCTGCCATACCTATCCTGTAGGGAAACTATCAGCACCCAAGAAATCCTAAAGAGAGAGTGTACCACACAGGTTATGACAGTTATAACAACATCCTTCTCTTTATACATACTCATACACACAACAATCCTGTGAATCAGTCACACATCCATGCTCAAGACTAGAAGGCAGAAATACACACAATGTGTGACTTAACGTCACTCCCCGAAACCTAATCCCAAGTTTCAGAGATACACAACATTCACACAGCAAGACCATAACAGGTTCACTAGAATCCAACTTTTGCTCTGATACCACCAATTGTGGCGTTCCTAAATTAATGACTGGTTTAATAGTAATAATTTAAATAACAAAAACCATGGTAATTTTTTTTTCTTCTTTTCCCTTTTCATATCTTTCTCTTTTTCACAATAACTAGGTGTAGAAGGAAAATCCTCACTATAAAGTCCTGAATGGACAGTTCACAACTCTATTCGGAGTCATTTCTTTCTTACCGCTCATAATTCTCTAAATTATTTTGCTGTTTCAAAAGGAAGAATATACCAGCCATTACTTTAGGTCGTCACGTGAAAATAAAGGATAAATTACAGTCGATAAACTCTTTTACAAATAAAGTTGCTAATACTTCCTTTTCAAATAACAAGATGGATCATAAATGCATTCATCATTTAAAGCTGTCCAAAATATGGGAGTTTTACAAAATATATATATATAGTGTCATCCAGAGCAAAGGTGTTCATAGTGGTGGCTTCAGCCACATGTATACAATCATCAAATTCCTATACATCAGGTCTACCCATATAAAAACAAAAGAGTAAACCTAACAGTTAGTCCTAGATACACCCACCCTCAAAAAGTATACAGAACTAATCCGAAGAGCTGTCCACTATGATGAAGAGCCTCCGCTGACCGCCATCTCCCCCGGGCCGCTATCCTCCGTAGAGTCTGCCTCAGATGTCGACATGACTTCCTCGGGAGAATCCACCTCAAGAAGTGGATCCTCATCACCCTTTAGAAAGTCAAGAGCATCCGCAGCAGGCTCAGGAGGTAGCTCCTCGGGATCCTCCTCAGGGTCTTCCTCGGATGACGTCACCTCAATCACTTGGACGGGCTCCACTAGACGATATGGTGTAGGCGTGGGTAGTATCCACTCCACAGTGCGCTGAAGCGTCCGTGCAGGTTCATCTGGATGCACCAAAGAAGTAGTCGTGAATCGAATGGTGCCCCGAAATCGGCACCTCGTGTTGCCTTCGAGGGTCTCCCAGGCTCCCTCTAGGCACTCCATCTCTACTCGATCATGGATTAGCTGCGCCGCCATCACGATCTACAAGGAAGAAAAGAAAGGGGTAGACTCTTTCACAAGAATCTAACTATGCCGCCGCACAATACGTTTCATAACCATTACATGCAATTAAAAGGAGTATCTTAAGGCTTTTCATCTCTGGTAATCGATTACACAGCCTTGGTAATCGATTACCAGAGGCTAAACTTGAATTACACAGCCTCAGAACATGAAATATGCAAAAATGCACTGTGTAATCGATTACACATACCTGGTAATCGATTACCAGTGACCCATCCCTCTGTGTAATCGATTACACAGGCTGGTAATCGATTACCAGAGGCTCCCTTAGCTTCCTGACTTCGTTTTCAAGCCTGGTAATCGATTACACCCCGTGGTAATCGATTACCAGAGACCATCTTAGCCTCCTGTCTTCATTTTTAAGCCTTGTAATCGATTACCCACCCTTGGTAATCGATTACCAGAGGCCACAATCCACATGTCACACAAAATTCACAGCTGGCCAGCCACCACAAGCCTCCTTGCTTTGTGGTCTTTGTTCCTTTTATCTGTTGACTGTCAGGAGCTCGCCTGTTTAGGTACATCACAGGTTCTCACTGACCGACTATGCCCGGGTTGGGTCGGGATTGGTCAAGCTTGATTTTGGGCAATAGCACCCCACCTGACGTCCCCAAGGTCTCTTGACCCCTGCGACATATCTCCAGGTACCACTCTGTGGTCAACAATAAAAGCAGGAAGTTTCACCCTTCAACACTTCCTCATCTCAAGCTTGTAGGATTATGGGGTACCCATCACATGTGGTACTAGGTGGCGGTCGGGCGATGGTGCACAACAAGTTTTCCACATCCACAATGCGCGCATAAACCCACCATCCCCTGTTGCCCACCTCCATCTGAGCTCACGTACTCCCACGTAGCCCGTATCCTCGTTTCTCTCAACACCGGGTCCCCATCAATCCTCCCAAGCTTCCACAACATCCAAGCAAAACAACATTCAAACAGCACAAGCTATCACAGCCAAGCAAAACAGGGCAAAGGCAGAAAACTCTGCTCAACACACCAACCAAAATCACAGCCTTTCTCACTTAAAGACCCCAGTAACAATTCCTTTGATCCAATTCGTTAACCGTTGGATCGACTCCAAAATTTTACTGGAAGTCTATAGTACATAAGCCTACATTGTGACCGTTGGGATCTACTAGCAAACATCCAGAACTCATTCTGCACTAGACTTTCCACAGCCAACCACACACAAGCATTTTTCTGCACAAAGCCAAAATCCTGCTGCACCTATTTTGACAGCAAAATTCTGCATAAGTGCAGATTTCGAAAATCACACTTCCTCTCATCCAATCTTGCCCAAATCAATTCCTACAAGTCCCAAATCATGTATCAACCATGTCTAACCCAAAATCAAGCTTCAAAACACAGCAACACAGAATCTAGGTGTCCGAAACCCCTCAATTCAATGGGTTTTGTAGGTTTGAAAAGTGAAATTGAGAATGAGGTAAGTTTGAAGCAAAATCTCACCTCGCACAAGTCCATAACCTCAATCTAAACTTGCTCAAACTGAATTTACACCTAAAATTCCACCGAATCAAAATTTGACTCTTCAACATCCAATTTTGCCCTAGAAATGGCTCTTTGTTCACTTTGATCATTTGTTTTTCTCTCTAGCACAGCCTAACCTTTCTCACATGTTCTAAATGGCATTTCAAGCTAAGATTAACTCACTTTAACCTCCATTTACCACAGAATCCAGATTTAACCTTGCAACTCTCAAAGCCTCACTCTTTTTCCACTCACAACACCACATTCTCACTTTCTAACCCTAGGTTAACTCTACCCTTCATCTCTAACAGTTTCCATAAGCAATTTCAGCACATGAACATCACAAGCATCATCATAAAAACCCTAAAACAGAATGGGTATGTCTAACTCATCGAAACATGGCAATTTCAACAAGCTTTCAACAAATGTCTTCACAAATAATCATCACACAGCAGAAACCTAGCAAGACTACCCATCATATCTCCCAAAACCCTATACCCACAAAATTTAAGAGAGAAAGAAGTCCACCCAAACCTGAAATTTCGAAGTCCCACTCGTAGCCACGCACTTCACGACTCCAAAAATGCCCTCCTTTCGCGATTTGGAGCAGAAATGATGGCCAAAGGTTGGAGCTTTGTGTGGAGCTTCAATGGAGAATGAGGGAGAAGAGAATGGCAACGTGAGGGAGAGAGAGAGCTGTCTGAAAAAGTGTGGGGGCTGAGTGAAGAGAGAGAAAAGCTTTTTGGTTTTTAAATAAAGGGTTTTCTCTTTTTCTATTATTTTATTTAAGCAATGCCACATGTCTCCATTTGAGTGGAGCAAAAAGGGCCCAGTTTCCCTTTTTGACTGTGACCCATACTCAGCCACAAAAGTGAGAAAAATCTGACCTTTGAAACGCTAAAATCCTGCCTCGGTTTGCGTGTCGTTTCTCTGGTTCCAGTTCCTCGCGTTTCTCTGCGTCCGTCGGGGCCAGTTTTCGAAAGCAAGCAATATATGTATCAAAATGCTCAGAATAAAACCCCGAGCGTGGTTCAGAGGTTGGTTTCATTAAATTCTAAGTCGCACGCAAAACGATGATTTTTAGACTAATTACTTAAGAATTAACCCATAACCTCCCAGTTATGGATTTCTCTTCCTTAATTAGCCTAACCCGCGTATCTTGCCCCCACTACTCCTATTTCTACCAAGAACATATATATGCATATACACTGAATAATACTTATATATATATATATAATCATTCAAAATACATCGTTTCCGAAAACTCCGTGTAGAAATTTCTAGGATGTTACACAACTCACCAACAGACAATTCCTCGTGACAAAGACAACCTGACAACCTCCCATCACAACATGAACCAAATCCTAAGAGGGAGGATGTCAATGTTGTGATGACTAGAAGCAAGAGGATTCAAGAGGACTCTGAGAAGAAGGAAATTGTTTTCCCAAAAGTTGCAGATGGCATCCTTACTAAGAAGGACAAGGCATCTCGGAAAGTTGAGGTTCCTACTGATGAGAATCCAGTGGCAAACAAGGAGGGTGAGAATGAGGTAGTGACACTTCCCTAGGTAAGTTTTCCCTTCCCTTAAAGATTGAAAGATACGAGTGAGGATGGACAATTTGCTAGATTTTTTTAGATGCTTAAAATGGTGCATATTAATATCCCCATCATAGAGGCAATTGCTCAAATGCAAAAATACACCAAATATTTAAAAGAAATTCTTTCAAATAAAGGAAACTTGGATGATTTTACTACAATTGGTCTCAACGAAGAATGCTCTACTATAGTTTTAAGGAAGTTGCCACTTAAGCTTAGTGATCGAGGGAGTTTTTCAGTCCCTTGTACTATTGGCAACTTGCAAATCAATAGAGCTTTATGTGATTTGGGTACTAGCATTAATTTGATGCCTTATTCTGTCTATAAGAAGTTGGGGTTACAAGAACCCAAACCACTAACGTTTCTCTTTTGCTAGCAGACAAGACTTTTACTCATCCACAGGTAATAGTGGGAAATTTTCCAGTTAAAGTTGGAAAATTCATTTTTGCAGCTGATTTTATGATTCTGGACATGGAGGAGGATGAAGAAATCCCAATTATTTTGGGACAACCCTTCCTTTAAATGGAGGGGTTTTGATTGATCTCCAACAAGGGAAAATAATTTAGAGGTTGGGTGATGAGGAGGAAGTGTTCAAAGTGTTTGATCTGGAAATTAACTCCTCCTCCTCCCCTACATGTAATTTTGTGCAAGCCACCATAACAAGATGAACACTATTATGGCTATACCTCACCCAAGTGTGGGGAAGGAATACCCTCCAAGGAAGAAAGTCATTCCAAAAGACCCTGGATGGAGTAAAAAAAAAGGAAGATAGCATCATCGTTCAAGCTCTTAGTTATGGAGTGGATGATTATACTGGAGGATCCACGCAAAAAGGGAAAATCACCTTGTTTAGGAGTGGTTAATTTTAAACTCCATCATCACACGTAAAAGATAAGAAGTTTTTGTCATCTTCTTTAGCATTTGAAATAATAGATTAATTGACTTATGGAAAGAGAAGAACATGCCTAGATTTTATAAGTTACCAAGCAGTTACTAGAAGATAAATCTGCCTTAGAATTAGTTGGTTGAAATCAATTGCTGCTTACTGAATTCAATTGCCAAAATTAGCCGAATTAGTGTAAAACTAGTCGAATGACCACCAAACATAGTTGTATAAATCCCAAACCACATTCTAGGAAGTTATGAACTAGAAAAGTGTGGTCCAGTAGGGGATGTGAGTTTGTATCCTATAAATAGACATTGTACTTCAAATTTTAGACACAACCAATCTAATAAAAGCCCACTTTAGTCAATATTTTATCTCTTTGTCCTTTGTCTCTTTACATTACATCTTTACTTTATTGTTTCCATTTTTCATTTACCAACCTTCCTTTATAGCTTTCAACCTTTATGTTCACACAAATCTTATCCTACTTCATCTTCTTTCTTTTTCTTTGTTTACCTACACTAAGCATTTGTTGGAGAAGCTTAGGAACCATAGCCAAGGAGCAGATTCCCCTTCTTAGCATAAATCATTTAATCATTATTTGGGATCATGTTGAAGCAAGGTAGGCAGAAACATATTACAGCTAACTTTACATTTTTACACTACAACAAATTGGCACGCCTAGTGGGACCAAATAGGTGAACATTTACATTCTGGCCAAAAATTTGAAAACCATGGAGTTTGCACCTAAGAAAAGTGGTTCCTACAAATCAACTGAAGCAATACCCTCTATTGTAGCGGAAATTCATGTGGAAGAACAACCAATCACAATATGGTTTGTATGACAACAAATTGATATAGAGATACATAATATTATATATTAGTTATCCAAACAGTTAACAGATATTGTGAAACCCATGGTTCATAACGAGGTTCAACATGCTAGGGAGATAGAAAAAAGACAGGTAGGATTGGTTCAACTAGTTCAGTTGAATTTAGTTCGAGTAGGGTTGGTGCAATTAGTTCAGTTGTATTCAGTTCAGGAAAGACTAGTTCGACTAGTTTAGCCGAATTTTGATTAACTAGTTCAGTCGAATTTGGTTCAGCTAGACCAGCTGAATTTGGTTCAACAAGGCCAATTGAATTTGGTTCAGCTAGTTGAATTGACTTATTATTAGCTAGTTCATCCAAATTTGAGTAAGCTAAGTCAGCCAAATTTGGTTTAACTAGTTCAACCGATTTTAGATCAGCTAGTTCAATTGAATTTGAATCAACTATGTCAGCCGAATTCAATTTAGCTAGTTTGGTCAAATCCTATTCAACCAAGATTGGTTTGTTCCATTCAACTACATCCTTCTTAGCTGATTGACCCAAGCATGATAGGTAAAATTATGAACAGATACTTCGGCATTCAGCAAAAGCTGCTAGACAAGCCCACCTATTGGAAACCGTATCCTGAGTGGTGGACAAGATGAGGCCTTTTCCAAGTGACTTTATAATTCCATATTTCACGAATTTCTCTAGCAAAGATGACAAGTCTACAATGGAACAAATTGGTTGATTCAGTACTCAATCTGGGGACACTAACCAAAATGAATATTATAAATTATAGTTGTTTATGTTGTCTTTAACAAGAACTGCATTTGCATGGTATTTGTAATGCACTACAATTTTGATAACTTAAAATTGATGTTTAATGTAATTCTTGTGTTATTTGATTGATTTGGATGACTTGAGGTGTTGTGTAAATTAGCTATGTGTGATTGTTTGACGTGGATGTTAGGTTATGTGGAGTTTGATTGACCTATGTTGAAACTGTGAGATTTCAAGTTTTACATAAACCTGTTGGATCACCTTCAAATTTGGATTGTCGGTTCATAACTCACATCTTCACACTTTCACTGTTAGGATTTGAAAAATAACACTTTTGGTCATCTCGCTTAGTGAGACAAGCGCACTAAGCGCAATTCCAACACGAGAGGAATTATGCTCAATGCAAATCCCTACTCGAGAGGAATTTGTGCTCAACGCAAAATGTCGCGCTCGGCATCAAAAGTAGATTTCTGCTTAGCAAGACGAGCATGCTAAATACGTTCTTCAATGTGAAAGATAGGATTTCACGCCTCTTTCTCTCAAAACTCCACCCAAACAACCCTAAAAACTCTTCCTCCCCCACCCATGACCACCGGTGGCCACCATGAGCCGCTGTTGCATGCCGTCAGACCACCACCTGGAGAGGAACGCTTTAATTGAAGTGAAATTCTCAAAATCCACCTCAAGGATTCAGTGGAGAACAAGCTCCCAATTCTTTCTTTCGTAGTTTCTTTGAGGTAATCTTAACTTCTATGCCTTTCTCCTAGTTAGTTTGAGCTTCTCTTAGTGTCTCCCTTGTGATTTGCATACATTAATGATTTTTTACACTTCCTTTGAAAAACCCTTAAAAATGAGACGTTGCAAAAATTACCTTTTTATAAAATTGATGTTATTTTTGTGACCTTCGCTAAACCCTAGTTACATTGGCATGGTCGGAATTTCAAAATGACGTCTTTTTGTAGTAGAACCCGAAACAACCCTTATCCTATTTTTGTTTTGACAAGGTTAATTGGCCCTGAATGTTATTATTAACCTTGTTTTTGGAATTTATACTAAATTCACTTTGATTTGATATATAGAACTCTACGTTTGGACCGACAAACGGGAACAAGAGAGGCCTCTAAGCGACATAAATAGTAGCTTACAGAGAGCTCACGATAGGTGAGGGGAGTTTATTATAATTTATGGAAATGTATGTCTGTCCCTGTGCATGCTGGTTTTCAAGAAAAATAATGTTTTCGACTAATGGGATGCAATACATCAGCTATTGATAAATGATAGTATCATTTTATTAGAGTTATGTTGATGATGATAATGTCATTTAGATGAGATGATGTTGATGTTGAAAATGACATTGAGATGAGATGTTGATGTTGAAAATGTCATTGTGATGATGAATGTCGTGTATGTAGATAAGGGGTGCAGTGACCATGATGGATATCCCTGATGGGAGAAATAGAGTGGTTAAAGAGTTTTAAGTATCTTTGGAGGGGGATGACTTATAATATTTAATTATCTGCAATCAGTGCATTGATGGTGTCCATGTTTCATACTTCATATTTCATGGAAATAGTATAAACTTTGTCAGTAAGTACTTGGAGTTTCTCATGAGGGGAAATACTTGTAGTTGGGGGCATGTCATTCGGTTTGAAACTCCTTTGAGACTCAGGCTTATCACCATTGGAGGGGGGGGAGGGAGTTACCTGCACGACAGAGTGACCTTGACACTTGCTACCTAGTTTTCCTATGTGAGAGTGTTGCAAGGACATGCTTAGCCTATTTCCTAAAGAATGGTACCACATTACATTTGAGAGTTGAAGTCGGGTGCATGCATCATATCGAGCATGATTGATTGGAATTATGGAAAAGTTGATGAATAGTTGTTAAGTGTATGTTATATTGATTGATAATTGTTCATGAGCATGGTACTTCTTATTATTTTCTTGCTAATTATGGTTATTTGATAATTGTTGGTTTCTTTTGTAATAAACTCATCCTTGCAATTTTTGTACCGTGTGGTTGGTACCTGTGATGATCGTGAACCTTCGTTCGTGGGAGCAAATGGACAACAGTAGATTACATGGAGTGAGATTCTTTTGTTGGAGCTGCCAAGTTGACATGATGACATTGTGCTTATTTTGGGAGAGAGTTGTGTTTTGTTAATCAACTCCTCTGTAGCTGGTTCTATAATTCTTTTTGAATTGAGGATGTAAATTACAAATTTAATTATATGTATGAACTAATTTACCTTCCATCATGTGAATGATGTGTACTGAATTAATATATCTATATATATATTCATTTAAGTATTTTTGCGTTGTTTGGTGAACGTATATTGCAAAAAATGTACTTTCATTTTTCATAAGCAAATTAGTGAAGTTTTCATTTTAAAAAATTTAGATTTACACGGTTTAGAGTAGTGATATCGTAGCAACCAAGTGGGTCATTACAGTATTCCTCCTTGTTGCCTCATTTTATTCAAAATTGGACAAATATGGAAAGGTGCTTCCATTGCAGGTTTCAGAGAAACCAACTTAAGGCTACAGTAGTTGACTTGATGAATTTGAAACAACAAGTGAATGAGACGGTTGTTGACTTCATAGAAAGATTCATATAGCCAAAAAGAAAATGCATGGTACAACTTCCAAGGTCTGAACGTGTTGCCATGGTTGTGGGTAATATGCACCCCCAACTAAAAAAGATGTTGTTTACACAAGAATATTCAGACTTGAACCACTTGGCAACCAAAGCTTCCATCATTGAGCATTTTGTTATGGACAAGCAAAGTAGATCTAACTAAGAAATAAAGCCAAGTCTAGTCTCTACTAAAGATCATGATGAATTTCGATAAGCAACTAATTATCATGATGATTAGGCAACTAATGTTATCATGGCTGTAACGACCCACGTCGTTGCTATGATATAACTAACTCTAAAATGTGACGTTTTAATTTTAAGTGAAAGCTCCATTAATTTGATTAAGAAAACAAGGGTAATTTTTTTTGCAATATACATTCACTAAACGATGCACAAATACATGAATAATTACACACACACACACACACACACACACATATATATTAAACCACTATACATCATTCACATATCATAGCATAATTCAGTTTTTACGTGTATCTAAACATGGGATTTACATGCCCAATCAAAAAGAGTCAAGGAACCAACTAAGGAAGAGTTGATAACGAAACATAGCTCTCTCCCAAAATAAATTCCAACATTATCACGTCAGCTTGGCGGCTCTAACAAAAGACTTCCCGCTAAGACACCTACTGCGGCTCATATGCTCCCACGAACAAAAATTTTAAGATCATCACAAACACCAACCACACGGTACAAAAATTGCAAGGGTGAGTTTATTATCAATGATCAACAAACACCAGATGACAATGATTAGCAAGAAAGCAATAACAATAACCACAATCATCTTTAATAATCCATCAGTCCATCATACATTTAACAAACTAGTCATCAACCTTTCCACAATTCAAATCAATTATACTCAGAATGATGCATGCACCTGACTCAACTCTAAAATGCAATGTGATACCATTCGTTAGGAAATAGCCTAAGCGTCTACACATGACATTATCACTTAGGAAAACTAGACAGTAAGTGTTGAGGTTACCCTGTCGTACACAGGCAACCCCCCCCAATGGGGATCAGCACGAGTTCAAGGGAGTTCCAAACCGAGTGATATGTCCCCAAGTACCTGTATTTTTCCTCATGGAAAGCCACAAGTACTTACTAACACAATTTATAGTATTCCCATGCAATTATGAAGTATGAAACATGAGCACCATCAATGCGTTGACTGGTGATAGTTAAAAGTTCTAAGTTGTGCTTAGCGAGTCCGTGCGCTTAGCCTAATTCCAAAAATTAAATTCCAGAGAATCTTTTGGGCTTAGCGCAACAGATGCGCTTAGCGAGAATGTTCAGCCAATGATCAGGGGTCAATGCGCTTAGCGCAAGCAAGAGCTCGCTTGGCGCGTGAAGAAAATGGCGCTTAGCGCGAAGGGTGCGCTTAGCGAGTGGACTACTGAAAGATTTTTCTAAGTTATTTTTCTTCCACTGCTTCTTAGAAGCTTGTCAACCCCTTTATGCAATGCAAAACAAGCTGATGAATCCAAGCAATCACAAGCAAGATGATCCTGACTAAATGCAAAAGTAAACAGAAAAACAATAATTAAAAAAAACTAAAGGAAAAGTTGGGTTGCCTCCTAGTAAACGCTTCTTTAATGTCATTAGCTTGACAAGTCAAATGCCTTCAAGGTGGCATGAAGGTCACATAGAACACATCTTCCTTACAGTTTCGCCTTTTAGCTAGAAATTCCATGAACTTCATGTATTTTGGAAGTACATTCCAATTCATTGCAGGAGAGGAGCTGGTGATCAAGGAAGGAATGACACTTAAGGTTTTCTCATGTTCTCCCTACCTTTCTTCCTTGACAATCTGTTGATGAGGAAAGGTATTGACTTGGAGAAACTTTCTTGTTGATTTTCTACTGTTGAGTACTCCTCCCATTGTTGCACTTTTTCCTCACCTTTCTCTTCATCTTTTTCTCTTGATTCATGCTCTTTTACAGGGCTTTCCTCTTGAGCTTCAACCTCTACAAAATCTTCTTTTCTTCTGGCCACAAATTGAGTCACTTCTTCTGCCAGCTGACCAACCTGAATTTCTGCACTTTTGAATGCTTGTTGAGTTGATTCAGTTGTTTCCTTGAATTGCATCAACAAATTATCCAGATTGGAACCTCTTTCTGCTTCATTTTGATTGTAGGGTTGTAACTCAGGTCCTCCTTGGTAATCTTCTATGGAGTAGCTCTTGCCAAATTGAAATTCATGATTTTTCATTGAAGTTTGATCGGCTTTAGAGCTAGCATGGTATGCCATGAATTCTTCAAACACACTTTCAAGACTAGGAGTTTTTTCTTCTTCATGTTGATTGTAAGGACTTAACTCCCATCCCCACCCAAAGTTATTCATGGAGTAGAGATGACAATTGTCATTGTAATGCTCTCCTCCACAAAAATCACAATTTGTCAGTGGTGGTTGGCTGATCCTTAAACGTGTGCTGTCAAGATGCTCATTCCACCTCTTAAAAAGGTCTTCCATTTCTAAAGTTTAGTCATGGAATAAGTTCTTATGGATTTCCACACTGCAAGGATAGGTTCTCAAGAATGAAAGAGTTAAACAAAATAAGTAAGTAACCAAAAATACACGTTAGAAGACAAAACTTATTGCTTAAAGATCTAATGGGTTCCCTCGGACTTAGTTGTGATGTCCTGTATTGCAAGATTTTTTTTTCTTCTTCGCTCTGTGTTTTTTCTCCTACAAGTGGCTTAAATCTCCAAATCTATGGGAATCAAAACACTTGCAGAAGACCTTCTAAGCATGCAAAACAAGCAGAACAACAGTTAACCAATTCCGAAGAAAAATGAATTATATAGTAACTAAATCTTCACAAAATAAACAATGAATAAAAAAAATAATAAATGCCTGCAATTTGAACTAAACTTTTCTAAATAAAAAGAAACTTTCCCGGCAACGGCGCCAAAATACTTGATGTTCCGCCCCTAGGAATACTACTTGTTTGTGTGGGTACGAAATCTACTGGCAAGTGCACCGGATCGTAAAGTAAACAATTAAAATGGAATGATCCGAGTATCGAACTCGGGGGACCTGTTTTACTTGGAAAAGCGTCATTCAAAATACAACTGTTTGTAAAAAGAATTAAGTATCATGAATTGAAAACAAAGGTATATTCTATTGTAATCAAAGAAATAGTAAATGTGAACAATTGAGTGTGAAAACAAATAAGTAAAAGCGTTGGGTCCTTCCATCGAGATACTTGATGCAATTAGGGTTTTTCTCTATTTGAAATTATTCATGTGTTCTATGCTGAGGACAAAAATACCAACACCAATGTCTTGTGCGTTTGGACTAATTTAAACTAAGCTTCGTTCGCAGATGTCTCATGTTGAACTTAGCCTAATTTAAAAAGAATTATAAGGACAACATAATAAAAACTAGAACCCTGTACACTATGTCTAGCACTACAGTTATCTAGCCCTGCTCTATCAAGTTCCAAGGAAACAGTACATTTGTCAATGCTAAAGTTCCTAACAGCACACACCAATGGGTGATCAAACCACAAGCATGCATACAATAAGCATTGATAGAAGCAGTGAACAGATAAAACAACCTTAATTAGATATGAAAAAGATTTTACATCAACTACTCAATAAGAATCTCCAACTAAGGGTTTTAGCCTTTCATGGCAAGGAAGCTCCTTTTACACTGAAGAAGAGGAATCAAGAGAAATTGTTTGCTTACAAAGGAGTGGGGATGTCTCCTCCACCTCTAGGAATCTCACAACAACAACAACAACGCCTTATCCCACTAGGTGGGGTCGGCTACATGGATCAACTTCCGCCATAATGTTCTATCAAGTACCATACTTCTATTCAAATCATTAAGTTCGAGATCCTTCTTGATAACCTCTCTTATAGTCTTTTTGGGTCTTCCTCTGCCTCGAATTGTTTGCCTTCTCTCCATTTGGTCTACTCTCCTCACTACAGAGTCTACTGGTCTTCTCTCTACATGCCCAAACCACCTAAGTCTATTTTCCACCATCTTCTCTACAATAGGCGCTACTCCAACCCTCTCTCTAATAGCTCCGTTTCTAATTTTATCCTGTCGAGTCTTACCACACATCCACTGCAACATCCTCATCTCCGCTACACCTACTTTAGTCTCATGTTGGCTCTTGACCGCCCAACATTCTGTTCCGTACAAAATCGCCGGTCTTACCGCAGTCCGATAAAACTTTCCCTTTAGCTTGATCGGTACCTTTGCATCACGTAACACCCCCGATGCTTTTCTCCATTTCATCCATCCTGCTTGAATGCGATGATTCACATCCCCTTCAATTTCTCCATCATCCTGTATTACAGACCCAAGATATTTAAACCGTGTGACTTGAGGGATAATATGGTCTCCTATTTTCACCTCTGAGTTAGATACCCTCCTACTTTTGTTGAACTTACATTCCATATACTCCGATTTGCTTCTGCTTAGGCGAAAGTCATGTGTTTCTAGAGCTCGTCTCCAAGTTTCCAACCTCTCATTCAACTCCTCCCTCGACTCTCCAAGGAGGACTATGTCATCTGCAAAAAGCATGCATCTCGGCGCTATCTCTTGGATTTGTTCCGTGAGGACATCCAAAATTAAGGTAAAAAGGTAGGGGCTAAGGGTTGACCCTTGATGCAAACCAATTGTGATGGGAAAATCGTCTGACTCTCCACCCTGTGTCCTAACACTAGTCGATACCCTATCATACATATCTTGGATAGCTCGAATATATGCAACCCTAACCCCTTTCTTCTCTAGAGCTTTCCACAAAATCTCTCTAGGCACTCTATCATACGCTTTCTCCAAGTCAATAAAAATCAAGTGCAAGTCTTGTTGGTCCATGCGATATTCCTAGAGGTTATGACATGGACCTCTAGGAATCTCACAATCACTCAAAAAATCACTAATCTCCCTAAAAGATGAAAACTTGGCCCCTTGCTCTGCTTTATGCTCTCTGAAATTCACACTCTTCAGGCCTCTGAGTAGTGAACAGTTCTCTTCGCCCCATTTCAATTTTGTGCAAATTAGGCTTAAAAGGGGCTTTCTGACCTTGACGTTGTGCTTAGCGCCATTCTGGCGCTTAGCACGAGTAAGTGATATTTGGCATAGCGCCAATCTTGCGCTTAGCGCAGAAGAGACAACCTCCTCAATTAACAAGATGCATACGCGCTAAGCGCTTGCTGGCGTGGAATAACTATCTTCAAGCTTATCCTCATGCGCTAAGCCACTGCTGTCTCGCTTAGCGGTTTGGTCTCGCTAAGCGCATGGTTCAAGCTTAGCGAGACAACACTTTTTGAACCTTCATAATTTTCTCCTTTTTACCTAAAATTGAAGTGAACTTTACATTAAATTCAATAGGAAGGCTTCTACTGAGCACAAATGAAAAATAAACTAGAAATATTTACAATCCTACCAAAAAATAACCATAAATTGGGAGATTTATTTACATTTTGGAAACTTTTCTATACAAAAATTAGTTGTAAAAGACAACTAACAAAAGCAATCCCCTTCGCTCTCTAGGGGTGCTCAAAATTTTTAAACCAATCTCTTTCCCTCTCCAGGGATATCCAACAAGTCACTGCACCCCCATGTACATACACAACATACATCCATCATGATGACATCATCAACATCAACATCATCTCATCTCAATGTCATCTCATCTCACTGTCATCATCAACATTAATAATCATCTCATCTCAATATCATCAACATCACAAGCAATCATATTCTACACACACACACACATAAATTCATGCCTGGGATTCACATTCCCCAGGTCTTCAGACAACACAAATCTCATACAATAATAATCCATAATACCACGAGACTGATATTTTAGGAAAAAATCTATATTAAAGAGAAGAACTATGATACACAAAACAAACTCTTATGCCCTTTTAAAATTTGATAAAGAAGTAAATAAAAGAACAAATATAAAATTTTGTGCAGAGTGTCATCTGTAATTAAGATTTTTCCCAAAAATTCCAATTATTACAACAACAACATCTTTCTCAATTCCATTCATCAATATCAAATATATCGTATCCCATTAGTTTAAAACACAATTTTTCTTGAAAACTAGTATGCAACAGGGACAAACATACATCCCCATAATTGCGTTCCCTAACCCCAACTATGGCATCAAGACCTATAAACTAACAATAAACTCATTTCACCTATCTATATCTCTTTGTTAGTTCCTTGCGATGTTATTCTAAGATCTCTTAGGTTCACGTCTATTCATCTGAATGCAGAGCTCTATATACCAAATCGAACACAATTTAGCATAGATTTCAAAGACAAGGTTAATATCAACTTTTGGGGTCAAATACCCATTGAATTTAAAAAGGGGCTAAAGGTGTGTTTTGAGATCCACATAAAAGAGACATCATTTTGAAATTTGGGCTTAGCAAAGGTTATAAAAATGAAGTCTATTTTATATAAAGACAACTTTTACAACATCTCGTTTTCAAGGGTTTTTCAAAGGAAGATTAAAAACATCCAATAACGGTACCTAAGTCATAAGAGATGCAAAGACAGACTAAAACTAACTAGGAGAAGGCTTAGAAATCATAGTTACCTCGAAGAAAATATGAAGGGGGGATTGGAGGCTCCATTCTCTACTGAATTCTCGAGTTGAATTTTGAACATTCCACAAGTGTTTCTTTTCGTGCAATGGTTCGGCGGCAAGCAATAGGAGCTCGTGGTGGTCACCAGTGGTCGTGGGTGGTGGAGGAGGATGTTTGGGGTGTTGGGTGAGGGTTTGGGGGAGAAGATGGAAGAAAATGTGTGTTTTATGCTGCTTGATGTATTTGTAGCTTGCAAGACTCGCCTAGGTGAAACTTTGCTGGCCTGGGCGAGCTGACCCAACTTAGACTCGCCTAGGCGAGTTCTGGGCAAATTCCTAATCCAACATATTTCACTGCTTCTGTGCAAAGGTCATGGCTCAGACTCCAAATGTTATTTTGCAAATCCCAACAATCAAAACCTGAAGAAGTAGGTTTTGAACTTATACTCCAAATTGGAAGGTGATCCAACGGTTAACGAATCAACGATTATGGTTTCACTGAAACTGATTATGGGTCAATCTCAAAATCACATAGCTCTAACGCAGATCAATCAAACTCCACAAAACTTAATATCCGCACCAAGCAATTTGCACAAGGATAATTCACACAATACTTAAACTAATCCAAATTAATCAAGTAATCAAATAACACAAGAAATACATCAAACATCTATTTTCAATTATCAAAATTTCAGAATGTTACAATGACAACCTAGTTTCTTATGGAAATGTTGTCTAAAAGTGTTGATCGGATGGAGCATATTGAATCACTTTAAGTTGGGGGGGGGGCATTCAACAATGTTATCTTAACATTGTAAGTTGGCCTTCTACAAACCCAGTCAATGTGAAGTTGAGGGGAGCATATAGAAATTTTATTAAAGCATTACAACTCTACTTTCTACAAATCTAGTAGTTCTAGAAGATCCAAGTTTTTGCATAAAACAAAACAATGTTAGCTAACAATTATAAGCACTTGTAGCAAAAAGAATGGTGGCAACATGATTCGATTGATACAATGCATCTTTCATTTTCCTTTTTATGTGTATTTAGCTAAATGATGCAGGGGAACATTTGTTAACACCCAAATTTTGCTGCAAAATTCATTTGTTAAGGATTCAGCAGAATGGCTACCAACTAAGGTGGAATTTGGCTAACTTTTATGTTAGCTAAATGAGGTGAAGGCTAGTCTGGTTGAATACAAAATTGACAACTTATCAATATTAGCCAAACAAGAAGGTTAGCAGAACATGAACAAGGTCAATACAACTATCTATAATGTTAGTCGAATAGCAGAATTCGATTAATATTAATGTTAGTTGAATGAGAAGGAGTCTAATTCTGTTGAAAGCTCAACTAACTAATTTTTAATGTTTGTTGGCAATGAAGGTTAGTTGAATATAGACAAGATCAATACGACTACCTCCAATGTTAGTCAGTAGAGTTCGACTAATGTTAATGTTAGCTAAATAAGTAGAAGATCAATTCGACTATGTTCAATATTAGCTTAGTGGTAGATTCAACTAACTTTAGTGTTAGTAAAGCATGGATAAGGTCAATTTGACTAGTTATAGTGTTGGCCGAATGACAAATTTCAACTAACTTCAAGTATTAGAAAATTAGCTAAATTAAGTCAGATTTAAATTCATAAAGATAAAATGATATTTTACATGATTTTCTAGCATTCACAAGGCTTGTAGCAGTTAAAACTAATCGATGATAATGCTCCCTAAAAAATGGGAAGCATTTTTCAATTGTTACTTACTGAATTCAATTGTCAAAATTAGCCGAATTAGTATAAAACTAACCAAATGACCCCAAACCTAATCGTATAACTCCGAACCAGAATTAGTTAGTCGAATGAAAACTCTAACTTCCGGTCTATTTCCATTTCTTTATTCCACATTTGGGAATGACCAATTTATAGGGAAACTGCTCAATTTTAATCATGCACTTTACTTAAGTAGATGCATCACAAAGGGCGAAAATGACACTTTAACACTAAATTCTAATTAAAGAATAAGAAGAGGAAGAAAGTTAAGAGAAATGTTTAAATATAAAAGTGTGTGTGTGTATGAATGTTTCGGTGGAAAAGCAATTAGGAACAAGATTTCTGTTTTGAAATCCACTCTTATGACAACTAAGTTCTAATACAAGAAATAAAATGCGATAGGAAATTGAGGGTGAGCATTCGGTGAGGTTAAGAAGGTCTAGAACCAAAGAAGTTTTTACTGTATGTTATACTTGGAAATAACTCAGATGCAGTAAAACAAATTAAAATTAGATGCGTATGTTTGAGACTGCCTCAGGTAGGTATAGATAAAGGGGTAGTTAAAAATTTATAAAACTCAATTTGAAACAATTTAATGAAATTAGAACTGTGTTAGAGACTGAGTTCATTTTCAGTTTTGAGAAATAAAGTAAAATTGAAGTTAATTTCTTAAAGTTAGTAGAATCCTCACAAGATGTTAAATGAGAATTTTATTACTTGGCCCGAATGTATTTGGTTACCAGGATCAAAGATTAAAATTTTATTAGTTTTATATTATAAAGGTAATCTTACTTTTAAAAATTCTACCATCGTAGCCTTAGTATGTTAGTGGAAAGATTTTGGTAATGATTTATTAAGGTAAATCAAAATAGATTTTGAGCTTCTTTACCCAGAAGCAGTCCTCCTGGCCAGTTTACAGAGTTTTGATGTTTTAAAATCGTTAAACTATTTTCTCACCTCTAAAGATCCTTTGCCCGCAAGCCCAAGTAATATATATTTTTCTAATCAAAATCCATATGTTTCCTGAGTGTATTCATTTTGTATGATCATTTGCTTTTGCACTACTAGTACTATTGGTTATTTCAGTGCTTTTTACTATAATGAAATAAAATTTTCTATTGAGCCTGTAGTGCTTCTGCAGGTATGAAACCAATTTTATTGAAGAGATTGTTGAGAAGGTTTATAAAAATACACATCCAAAACCATTACATATTGATCTGAACCTTATTCGACTTTGTCCCGCGTAGAGGAGGCAATGCCACTTTTAGACATGAAGCCTGGTGATAAAACTGTATGCATGTTGGGCATATATGACCGAACTTGCCAAAGCATTGTATGACAAGATTGTGCAACATTTTGATGCCGCATGTTTTCTTGGTGATGTTAGAGAGAAATCCAACAAAATCAGTGGGCTGGAAGATCTACAGAAGATAATTCTTTCAGAGATGTGAGAGTTAGAAACTGAATTCGGCAGTACAAGTGAAAGGAATGTAAGAAATAAAATGCAAGGTTCACATAAAGGAAGTTCTTTTCGATCTTGATGCAAAGACAGGTTGGAAAAGTTGGCAGAAGGATGTGATTGGTTTGGTAGAGGTAGTAGGATCATCGTAACAAGGAATAAAGATATGCTAATTGCTCATAAAGATTTATAAAATAGAAGAGCTTGATGAGCAATTAGCATATCTTTATTCATTGTTTTTATGATGATCCTACTACCTCTACCTAACCAATCACATCCTCCTACCAACTTTTCCAACCCATCTTTGCATCAACATCATCAAGAACAAGAAGAACTTTCTTTATGTGAAGCTTGCATTTTATTTCATACATTCCTTTACTTGTACTGTCAAATTTAGTTTCTAGCTTCTCTCACATCTCTAAAAGAAGTATCTTCTCTATTGAAACGATTTATGAAATGACAAAGTTTGATGAGTAGCTTTCCCTTAAGCCCTTCTATTAGAATGCCTTGAAACAAAGCCATCCTAAAACCGGTTTCGAAGATGTGTCTTTGCGTGCTGCAGATTATGCCAAGTGTCTTCTATTGGCTTTAAATGTAATAGGCTCTCATTTGGCTACTCTTTCATAAAGAGTTTAGGCACTTGGGAATATGCATTGAATGACTGTCATACCCTAATTTCATTTGGGGACCATTGTTTGTTGGCATGCGACTTTCGCTTGACTACCTCAAAATGTTTAAACACCTATCGTTATGTAATTTGTAAAGTTTCGCAACATTCCGAAAGAAACAAAAACAAGCATTGTTGCGCAATCCATGAAGTTCTGCAACATTCCGGGAGTCAAAAAGAGCATCGTTACGTAATCTGTAAAGTTTCGCAAACATTCCAGAAAGAAAATGGATGTCGTTACATAATCCATAAAGTTCCGTAACGTTTCGGAAAGGAATCAACAAAAAAACACAAAAGGGGGTGTATTTAGTAAAAAGGAGGGTGCAAATAGAAACCAGGCCCACTTGGGCCTTCTAGAGGGTTCCAACAGAAGGCGGTGCCTTCTAGTGGAAGCAACCCTGCTCACCTGGGCGAGCTGGGTGGCAACCACCTCCCTCTTTTCTCCTATAAATAGGGGAATGAGGGCAGAGCAAATTGTTCAGCCCTTCTGGTACTTGAGGATTCTCTCGAAATTAGTGAGAAAAATTGTTTCCGTGAAAAAAAATCCAAGTCGAGGTGCTTCCGTAACGCTTCCGAGACGTTTCCGTGAGCGATTTCGTGAAGATTCTTCACCGTTCTTCGTCGTTCTTCATCATTCTTCGTTCGTTCTTCATGGTTTTTCGGTCTTCAACCGGTAAGTTCCTGAAATTGAATCTTTCAATTCATTCTATGCACCCTTAGTGGTCCCTACTTGTTTCGCATACTTTTATTTTCATTTCATTTGTTTTCCGTACCCCCTTTTAACGTGCTTTAACCGTTTATTTAAGCTGTTTTCTCACCTAATAAATGATAAAATGAATTTCAACCGATCATATGTGTTGTAATCTCGTTTAATCACTGTTAAAACAAAATCTAACCGATTGTTCACGCTATAACCTCGGTTAAACCAAAAAAAAGAGCAAAATAATAATAAAATAATCAAAATATCTTTGAATAAAATAATCAAAAAAATCAATCGGACATTTTTTTCTTTGGAGGTTTCCTTGAATGAATTGACTAATAACCAAAGTGAAACTAAGGCTAAAATCAACTCCCAAATCAAGCTTTGTCCACAAAAGTCACTTAGAACCGTTTTAAGGTCCAACGCCTTAAACGGTCTTCTTTGCTTTTATCAGTTAACATGGACCGTTCAAAAGTATAAAATCAACCCATAACTTTACCGCTTTTGCAAGAACTACGTAGGTCTAATTTCCTCATCGCAATTGAGGATACGTAGGAGCAAAAGTCCCGCTTTTATCGACCACCCCAAGAGATCGTTAATAGTTCAACGCCTTAATGTTTCTCTCCTTTCAAAAACAAGAGATCGTTAATGGTCCAATGCCTTAACGTTTCTCCTTTCAAAAACAAAGAGATCGTTAATGGTCCAACGCCTTAACGTTTCTCTCCTTTCCAAAAATCAAAAGATCGTTTTATGGTCCAACGCCTTAAACGACTTTTGTTCGGTTAAAATCGATCTTGCGGAAAAAAGATCAAAACAACTTAACCAACATTTAGTTCTCAAAGAACTACATAGGTCTGATTTCCTCATCGCAATTGAGGATACATAGGAGCGTGAGAAACACCCTTGTCGACCACAAAAAGATAAAAAATACAAAAAAACATAAAAAGCATAAAAACACAAAAAGACATAAAAAAAGGGAAAATATAGCAAATCGAAGACATGATATTGCACACCTGGTTAAAGGTTGCCGTCTCTTGTGACGGACGCGTGCGGTGCTAATACCTTCCCCGTACGTAAAAACAACTCTCGAACTTTTCACGATTAAAGTTCGTAGACCACACCTTTCCGACATTTTGCTCGAATAAACATTGGTGGCAACTCCGCGCGCCTTCCTCCCTTGGAAGACGCACCCATAAGCCCTCGCGTCGCCCTCCCGCCAAAGGGTAGGTTGCGACAGTTGGCGACTCCACTGGGGACTTTTTTTAGAGAGTTAAGTCTTCTAATCTCGTGCAATATCATGACTTCCTCTTTGTCTGTTTCCTTTTATTTCTCTTACATTCTGGTATATAACTCTTTGATTCTTTTAGTGTGTTTTTGAAATGTATGCATGAGATAGATATTTATTCATTTGATGCACATAAACACCAACACCATTTGTACACACAGTGAGTTGAAAAGGGGCCCTATACCCGAGTCCATGGGAACATAAGGAGTGGAGGTAAGTCTGTGGTCATGCTGGGTCTCCGACTTGCTTGATAACAGTGAACCCTCATGTAGAGTTTTTCTCTTTGATAACATATTGTTGCTGGTAGTCCCTACTGCCACAATATGTTTTCTCGAAGCGGATGATACCTCTAGAAACCATCAAGAGAGATATTACCACCTTAGGAATTATCACTAAAAGCCTTTTAGTTCCTCCCATTTAGGTCCCTAAAATATGAGCACGAACGAACACGTTGCGTGCCTTTTAAACACTGCCATGCATATAACCTAAATGTCATGTACGCCTTTGCTGTATGATTATTTGTGGATATTGCCATATTGTGTACATCCCCGTGTTGTGCTTTTGCGCATCTGCATCATGTTGTCACGCACCCATTGTATGTTGGTCTCGTCTTTTGTCACAGGAAGTCGGAAGGTCCATATCACCTTCTTAACTACACACATGTGGCACTGCACCCCCGAATGCGCGAGAAAAGATGATTTTCCAGGCTCTTGTGTTCGTAAATGCATTCATATCATGCATCGCATAAGCATCTTTTCATGGCATCGTAATGGACATATCGTTCCTACATTTGTCACTTATCATTTCATGCATTGCATTTTGCATAAGTCATTTCATCACCATGCGTCTGCATCTAACATGTTTTTTGCATACCATTTGTTTTCATGTTTACTTATGCATGATCTTTGCATTTTCCTATGCAAAACAAAAACAAAAAAAAGGGGAAGCATGAAAGTTTACATTGCATTCTTAGTTGCATGTGTTAGGTACCATGAGCCAACCATGTTATAGATCATAAACCCATTTCTAAAAAAAAACAACAAAACAAAATGATTGAGCATGGTACCTAATGCGTGGTTAACTAGGAAATGATGTTTCTTCGGGCATCTCAACCTCATAATTACATTTTCTGTGCATAGCATACGTATTCCCGAGTCTTTCATCTCTATGGAATGTTGTCGAGTATTGGCGATCAAAATTGTCATTCCTTGGGTTATGGGGTTGAACCAAGCTCATGCTTTTACAAAAAAGTTCATCAAGTCAAGTTGAAGCATGGAAGTAACCGTATTGCAAAAATTGGGGCAAAAGATGGATCGAGTTACATCGCTGCTTCGTCTACTGCCAAACACATTTAGGATTGTTGATGTCCTTGTTACTTCCAGTTTCACCTTGACAAAGATGTCATGGACCATGTTGAAAATCTAAATTGATTCAACCCCATGTCCTGTCTAAAATCGCAATACTTCAATAGTGTATCATTTGCATACATCCATGCTTTTCATTGGTTGCATTGCTCATTACATTCTTTCCTTAAGAAAAAAAATGAACTTAATCATTGTTATCAAAAGGAAAGAACACGCTTTATGGCGCCCTTACCTAACCCGTGCTAGAGCTAGAGTAATGGGTGAAGTAGAGGAGGTGCAAGAGTAGATGAAGGCCGATATGGAGGCCTTGAAAGAGCAAATGGCTATAATGATGGAGGCCATGATGAGCATGAGGAAGATAATGGAAGCCAATGCGGTTGCAATTGCTGCTACCAGCGCTGTTGCTAAGGTGAACCCGATGCCCCCATCTGGCCTCAACCAAATGAATCATCCAACCTCAGATATGGTAGGCAACGATTTGGGAAGTACGGGCGGCCCCCATTATGCGTAAATTCAAAACAAGCACGCCTTCCCGCCATATGGCTTGCCTCCCAACTATACACCACCCAATGTGGCGTACACTCCCAGTGAGAATGTCAATAACTCCACTCCCATACTCATTGAGAGCCGACAACCCCAAACTGATCATGCACATGTCTCTCAAACCGTGGGGGAGACACATGAAATTCCCCACCACAATCTAGCCGACTTCGAGCCTTGCCTCGGATATGCCACTGAAGGGCAAGTAGTTGGTGGTATACTCCTGCAAAACACTTTGGAGGGCCCTCAATTTCGCCCCCAACCACAACCCTTGCAATCCATAGTAGGTAAAATCCCTCCTATTATGGAAGGAATGGGAAATGTTGGATCATCTAGAGGAAAGGCTCAGGGTTGTTGAAGGAGGCAGAGATTATGCCTTTATTGACGTAGAAGAGTTGTTCCTAGTACCCAAACATGGTCATTCCCAAGTTCAAGGTGCCAGACTTTGACAAGTACAAGGGGACTACTTGCCCCAAGAACCATCTAAAGATGTATTGTCGGAATACGCAAAAGATAAGAAACTGCTGATACATTTCTTCCAAGAAAGTCTTACTAGGGTAGTTGTTACCTAGTACACTAATTTGGAACCTTCCCGAGTCCATTCTTGGAAAGACCTAATGGTTGCCTTTGTTAGGCAGTATCAGTACAATTCTGATATGGCTCTGGATAAGATGCAACTATAGAACATGTGCAAAAAGGAGCATGAATCCTTCAAAGAATACACCCAAAGGTGGAGGGATCTGGCAGCCCAAGTGGCACCCCCAGTGATGGAAAGGGAGATGATAATCGTGATGGTAGACACATTACCAGTATTCTACTATGAAAAGATGGTGGGCTACACACCTTCAAGCTTTGCTGATTTAATTTTTGCCGACGAAAGGATCGAAGTGGGTCTGAAAAGAGGCAAATTTAATCATCCTGCTTGGACGAATGAGAAAACTGGGGCAAATGAAGAGGGTGAGAATGAAGGATAAACCTATGTTGCGACTGTCTTTCCTACATGGAAACTCCCCCACCAGCTCAACAAACATCATTACTCAGCCAATATCAGCCCTTCTCATTACCCATCACCCTGTCATCCACAAAGGCCATCCCTAAATCAACCATAAAACCCACTTACCACGTAACCAATGCTAAACACCACCTTTAGCACGAACCAAAACATCACCAAGAAATGAATTTTGCAGCGAAAAAGCCTATAGAATTCACCCTAATTCCAGTGTCCTATGTTGACTTGCTCCCATATCCACTTGATAATTCAATGGTAGCCATAACCCCAACCAAGGTTCCTCAACCTCCATTTCTCCGAGAATACGACTCGAACACGATGTTTGCTTGTCATGGAGAAGCCCTAGGGCGTTCCCTTGAGCATTGTAGGGCCCTGAAGCATAAGGTGCAAGGTCTAATTGATGCGGGCTGGCTGAAATTTGAGGAGAATCGTGTGTAAGTCCTAACATTGACAAGAGATGCCACACATGGGGCTATTTGAAGGTTGTTGTTAGATGTCTCTAATGACTCATTAGGAGTTTCAACTTTATGCCATTATTGTAAACCACAATTGCAATACTAAATAATATGGATAAATTTGACATCCTTATCTCTCTCATCCTCTCAAAAACACATCTTTGCTTATTCAACTTCCACCGGAATGTGAGTGTAAGCCATTGGTTTGTTTGCTCAAGCTACCTGCGCTCCTGAGTGTTGACTTCCAAGACCGTTCAATCAGAGATTACTCGTGCTACACGTTTGGTGAGGATGCCGTAAACAATGAGTAAAGCAGAAAAGTTCAGAAAAGAAAAAGAAAAAAAAAGCATTTGATTGACTGTGTTTTCAAGTAAAAATATAGACATTCATGTGACCTCATTTTATCATTCCAGAAAGTTTGTCTTTTTTAGAGAGAAGTGAGTTATCAAGAATAGGAGTCATTTGACTTAACCCGTCAACTGGAAAAAAAATCCTTCAACTATTTCTCATCCTTGAAAAATTCTTTTTGCGAGAATCAAACCGCCTCTTTCATTCTTCCTTGCTACAAGGTTGTGAAAACAAAACAACGATGGATACCTCAGAGCCCTACACTGGGGCAATGAAAGGCACCATGCATAAACCTCAAGCGAACCTAGGGGCAGATTAGAAGTTCTCACCCAATAGGTTCCCAGCTATAAGGTCATGATGAAAGATAACAATTGGTACCTCAAAGCCTTACACTGGGGCAATGAGGGGGCACCGTGCATGAGCCTCAAGCGAACCTAGGGGCAGATCAAAAGTTCTCACCCGTTGATGTTTTTAAAATAAAAAAATGGGGGGGGGGGGGGGAGACAAACCCTAGGATTTCAATGGATTGATTAAACGTCAAATGGCTCTATTGTCGTCACTCCAAAATGGTTAAGTGTTTAAATCAAATAGAACATACACTCTCAGGGAGTTCCTAGAGAGATTTGCAAAAGATAGGATAAGGTTGCATGAATTATCACCTCTTTCAAAAGGACAGTCAATCTGTGTTTTCTAAAAAAAATCAAAACAAATCAAAATCACAAAATAGGGAAAGAATGTCATGAACATTGTACAGCTTTCCACTACATTGCATTGTTTCATATGAAGTCCGCATTTACCGTATTTCAAGACAAAGGTTGCATGCATCTGCATCTTTAAAAATCATGTTAACTGAATATATTTCAAACATATAATGTCCCAACTTTTAAGTTTGGGATGAGAGGCCCTCTCGATGAGTCAATCTCTTGCTTTCTCATAAGGGTGGACCCTTGGGTTACTAGTACCCTCACCTTCAAAGGGCTACACACCCTCGCCATCAGAGGACTACACGTCCCCGCCTTCAGAGGACTGCACATCCTCGCCTTCAGAGGGCTACACGCCCTCCCCTTCAGAGGACTCCACATCCTCGCCATCAGAAGACTGCACGTCCTCGCCATCAAAGGACTGCACGTCCACGCCTTTAGAGGACTGCACGTCCTCGCCTTCAGAGGGCTACACGCCCTCGCCTTCAGAGGGCTACACGCCCTCACCTTCAGGGGACTACATGTTCTCGCCTTCAGAGGGTTGCACGCCCTCGACTTCAGAGGATTGCACGTCCTCGCCTTTAGAGGGCGGCACGCCCTCGCCTTCAGAGGGCTACACGCCCTCATGTTTAAAGGACTATACGCCCTCGCCTTTAGAGGACTACACGTCCTCCACTTCAGAGGACTACACGTCCTCGCCTTCAGAGGACTACACGTCTTCACCTTCAAAGGACTACTCGTCCTTGCCTTCAGAGGGCTATACGCCCTCGCCTTCAGAGGACTACACGTCCTCGCCTTCAGAGGGCTACACACCCTCGCCATCAAAGGACTACATGTCCTCACCTTTAGAGAGCTAAACGCCCTCACCTTCAGAGGACTACACGTCCTCACCTTCAGAGGGCTACACGCCCTCACCTTCAAAGGACTACACGTCCTCGCCTTCAGAGTGTTGTACGCCCTCGCCTTCAGAGGACTAGATGTCCTCGCCTTCAGAGGACTGCACGCCCTCGCCTTTAAAAGACTACACGTCCTCACCTTTAGAAGACTATACGTCATCACCTGAAGAGGACTATACGCCCTCGCCTTTGGAGGACTACATGTCCTCGCCTTCAGAGAACTACACGCCCTCACATTCAGAGGGCTGCACGCCGTCGCCTTCAGAGGAATACACGTCCTCGCCATCAGTGGGCTACACATCCTCACCTTCAGAGGCCTGCACGCCCACACCTTCAGAGGACTACACGTCCTCGCCATCAAAAGGCTGCGCGCCCTCACCTTCAGAGGACTACACGTCCTCTCCTTTAAAGGGCTTCACGTGCTCACCTTCAGAGGGCTATACGCCCTCACCTTTAGAGGACTACATGTCCTCACCTTCAAAGGACTACAAGTCCTCACCTTCAGAGGGCTGCATGCCCTCGCCTTCAAAGGGCTAGACGCCCTCGCCATCACAGGACTACACGTCCTTGCCTTAAGAGGGCTACATGTCCTCGCCTTTAGAAGGCTGCACGCCCTCGCCTTCAGGGGACTACACGTCATGACCTTTAGAGGGCTACACGCCCTCACCTTCATAGGGCTACACGTCCTTGCCTTCAGAGGACTACACGTCCTAGGCTTCACAGAGCTACAGGCCCTCGCCTTCAGAGGGCTACACGCCCTCGCCTTTAGAGGACTACACGTCCTCGCCTTTAGAGGGCTACACGCCCTCGCCTTCAAAGGACTGCATGTCCTCACCTTTAGAGGGCTACATGCCCTCGCCTTCAGATGACTACACGTCCTCGCCTTCAGAGGGCTGCACACCCTCGCCTTCGTAGGGTTGCATGCCCTCACCTTCATAGGACTCCACATCTACGCTTTCAGAGAACTCAAGGTCCTCCACCCTTAATGCTTAATCGAGGTCTGGTCTCCCGGGTGAGGGGCTAGTAGTTTGCTTTTATCAGTTCCTGGGCCACCGCCTGATATTGGAGGGCGACCAACTGTGTGAGCACAACCAGAGAGGGAGGCTATCATGCAGCTACTATGCATACCGGGGCAAGATTTCACCCGTGCCGCTACGAAGAGACGAGTGGGATCATGCGCACCAACATGACCACTCTTACACAGATATGGATGACGTTGCTACTTAGCAACATTCTACCGAGCGACCACAAATACTAATCTCCCGCTGCGAAAGTATCAGTTGGTCTGTGCCGTAATGACATAGGTAAGTATGCACGTGGCTCAATTGATTTCTGATGCCATCCACTATTTGCAGGGATCGCGCCCATAAGACACCCAGTGGACCCGGAGGAGTCTAACAGGGCTCTGGGGTTTCCAGCTCTGGTTATGGGCCTCTGTTAGTCCTACAGGGTGCGCGTCCCCCCAGCAAGGTCATGGCATCGTGACTTAGGTAAGTATGCACATGGCTTAACTGATTTCTGGTGTCATCTACTATTTGCAGGGATCGCGCCCGCAAGACACCCAGTGGACCCGGAGGAATCCAACAGGGTCCTGGGGTTTCCAGCTCTGATTACAAGACTTTGTCAGTTCTACGGAGTGCCCGTCGCCCCCAACAAGTTCATCAGGCCCCCTATTAACCGGGCTTTCATCAAGAAGTACTGCGCCCCCCAGGTAGGCGCAGGGCGAGACACCACAATAGCCTGGGGATGGCCGGCAGCGGGCAATAGACGCACCGCTGCCACCTCCAGAGCCGCTCAGCTCATCTACCAAGGCTGGAGCATTGCCTATGACCCGTGGCTGACTAGCAGGCAACCAAGTCCAAAGCCAAAGGTAAGAAAAAGTACTAGGTCCGTGACCGACGAGTCATCACGCGTCTAGCTCAAGACGTTAAAGAAGCGCTACTAGGAGGCAACCTAGTACCTTTTAAATCTCTGCTTGTCATTTGATTTCCTTTGTTTCTCAAGTCATAGTAGGACACACCTAGTTGCTCATGATCCTATGAATTTAAATAAAACAAGCTCAAGCTCAGAAGGTAGTCGTACCTCACAAAATATATGTATGTGTGTTTAGGTAACGAAAATACCTTAGATATGCATGTATGTAATTTAGGTAGCAAAAAAAATACCTCACAAAACATATATATGTAGCAAGATACCTTGGATATGGATGTATATAGCAAAAATACCTCACAAAACATATATATGTATGTTTAGGTAGCAAGATACTTTGGATACGCATGTATATAGCAAAAATACCTCACATAAATATACATATGATTAGGTAGCAAAATACCTCATGAAAAAAAAAACAAAAAAAGTAAAATAAAAATAAAATTGGTTAGCTAAAAAGCCAACATGCTTTTGAAAGGAAATGAACTTGCCACTCATAAGAAAAATGTGTATGCACCTAAAGGGTGAATGCTGTGAAAATTTTGCCGAACGCCCGAAATGGACTCGGATAAATGCATGAATTGATAAAAGAACATGTTTTGGAAACACTAGGTTGACTTAAATAGGAAAAATGAATCCAAAGCCCTAGTGTCACATGACCGTAAAAACTTGATGCTTGAGTGTCCACATGGGTGCATGCATGACCAGTTTTGCACATAATTTCCAAATCATCATTGTTGCATGCGTGTCATGGAAATAATGTGAGACATTCCTTTATCCCTAAACCGCTGGCCAAACCAACGCCCTGACATATATCATGTCCAGTCGTTCTATAAGACTTGAGCCAAAATCCCAATTCACCATAAACCATGACCCAGGGTGAGAATATCCATCCTTGCCCTCGGAAGAAAACAAAAAAAGAAAAGAAAAGTTCCCAATCAAAGATCGGAAGAAAACAAAAAAAGAGAAAAAAGTTCCCAATCAAAGATCGGAAGAAAGCAAAAGAAGAAAATTCTCAATCAAAGATTGGAAGAAAGCAAAAAAAAGGGAAAGAAAAATTCCCGATCAAAGATCGGAAGAAAACAAAGAAAAATACAGAAAGGTCTTTGGACAAGAAAATATCTGAACAATATAGAATTGTCACAAGTAAACAAGAAAAGAAAGGAAACCACGACTTGTAGTGGTCCTCTCCTTTTGATCGCCAACCCTAATCCTGTGCGCTAGCGGCTTTCTCACCCCGCACTAAACAAAAACATAAAAGGAAAAGGCCAAAACACTCAAAGCCAAATTCCCCTCCAAAAACACTATTCCCAAGAAAAATTCCTATTGATCCATGATCACACATGTAATATTTGATTTGATAGGAAATGATTTGCAAAATTAAGTCATGACATATCTATGGTTCGGAATTAGGATAAAACACTTACCTGTGTGAGATTGATACACTTCGAGTGATTTTCTTCTATTTTGTTGGACCTATTGTTTCCTCTAAATCGTCGTTTAGAAACGAAACACTAACATCCGAAATCTCATTTGTGGTTATGAGAAAATTTTATCAGCATACTCTCCTTCCCCAATAGACACATTGTTTTTCACCAGAAATTATATGTTGCTCTGATTAGTTGGAGGTTTTGTTTCTTTACTAAATCATGTTCGCATTTTAGGGAGAGAACACCGAGACTATTTTAGTCTCACTTTTGCAAGAACTACTTAGGTCTGAGTTCCTCATCACAAATTGAGGATACGTAGGAGCAAAAGCCCCGCTTTTGTTGACCACCCCAAGAAATCGTTAATGGTCCAATGCCTTAACGTTTCTCTCCTTTCAAAAACAAGAGATCGTTAATGGTCCAAAGCCTTAACGTTTCTCCTTTCAAAAACAAAGAGATCATTAATGGTCCAATGCCTTAACGTTTCTCTCCTTTCCAAAAATCAAAAGATCGTTTAATGGTCCAACGCCTTAAACGACTTTTGTTCGGTTAAAATCGATCTTGCGGAAAAAAGATCAAAACAACTTAACCAATGTTTAGTTCTCAAAGAACTATGTAGGTCTGATTTCCTCATCGCAATTGAGGATACGTAGGAGCGAGGGAAACACCATTGTCAACCACAAAAAGATAAAAAATGCAAAAAAACATAAAAAGCATAAAAAGACAAAAATACATAAAAAAGGGAAAATAAAACAAATCGAAGACATGATATTGCACACCTGGTTAAAGGTTGTCATCTCTTGTGACGAACGCGTTGGGTGCTAATACCTTCCCCGTACGTAAAAAAAACTCCCGAACCTTTTCACGATTAAAGTTTGTAGACCACACCTTTCCGATTTTTCTGACGTTTTCCTCGAATAAACGTTGGTGGCAACTCCGTGTGCCTTCCTCCCTTGGAAGACGCACCCGTGAGCCCTCGCGTTCCCTCCCGCTGAAGGGTAGGTTGCGACAATGACTATGAGAGGACTCCTTCAAATAAAAGGATTCAAGACGTGTTCAAAATAAGCTACGATAGATTGGGTGACCATGCAAAACAAGTTTTCCTAGACATAGTTGGTTTCTTCAAAGGGGAGAAAGAGGAATATGTTAAGAAGATACTTGAGGAATTTGGTACCACATCCAACATCAATGTACTAATATTTGAAGGTTGTGGTATAAATCTAATTCAGTATTTTATCAATGTACCAAGATCAATTAAGTACTACTTAATAAATGTCTACTGGCTATTGAGTATGGCTGCTTTAAGATGCATTCAGGTTTATATTGATTTTACATATACTTCATATCATAATCTGTTAATGGAAGCATGTAGTCTTACAAGCTACCTTTTTCAAATTCCTATATTTGAGAAGGGCTATGAAAAAGATCCTGTCATTGTATCTAAAGAATCAATTCGGGAAGCTTTGTGCAATGGTTCAGATGTGATTATAGTTGATACAGTTGACTTTGACTTTGTGCAATGGCAACCACTCCAGAGGATGGCACCTTGACTTATGTTGAGCTTGCCACGAACTTGAAGCCAAATTTATCAAGTATACTCTCTCTCTTACACACTCAACATAATTGTGTCTTTATTGGAAAAAGTTGAGTCTTGTTTTTGTTAATATGAGAGGAGGCAGAACGCATAACACATAAAGAAAACTAAGTGATTTTTAATGTTTATTTGGTCTGTTAGGTATCTGTTTCAGGAAAAAAAAATTAGCTTGTTCCTACCGCCAAAGGAAATAAATTTAATTCTCTTTTTCTTTGCTAGGTAAATGCTACTACTTATGGTGTCCGTGGATGATCAAATTGACTTCATAATGGATAATTTCTTCCACTCGACACCAAAGTTAAAGGTACTTCATAAGTTATCATAAGCTTTCAAAAAGATAGGTAAGGAATTTTAGAACTTGGGAAATACTAGTATTATTGTCAACCTCATTCTGATACTCAATCAAAAGAGACTCGTCTCTAGGATCAACATAAAGTCAAGGAAAGTATCTAGAATCAACATAAAGTCAACCAAGGGTACATGGGTAGAACCTACAAACCCTATACTACTAGGGCACCCTACAAACCTAAAATGATCAAAATACAAGTCCCAAAAGAAGGATAACCTATTCAAATATTTACAAAAGAAAAAAGGGCGTATACTTAGCCCATGGGCCCAAAATTTACCCTAAGGCTCATGAGAATCCTAGAGCCTTCTCTGATGCAATCCTACCTCCCAAGGGCATTGGATATAAGACTTCAAGAAGATTTGGCCAAAGATGCAAGAGAAGGTCCTAGGGTTCTCATGAGCCTTAGGGTAGATTTCAAGCCCATGGGCTAAGTATGAGCTCACTTATCTTTGTACATATTAGATTAAGGTTTCATTAATTTTGGGCCTTGTATTTAGGGCTCCATAATGTAGGTAGGTTACCCTAGAAATATAGGATTTTTCAGCCCTTGTATTTTAGGGCACCTAGACTAGTTTTTGTATTAGGGGTAGTTTTGTAATTTCACATGCACTAAGTGAATATTTGATGTGTGTGTTGGGAAATAAAATTTAATTGAATTGGTAGAAGCCCAATCCAATTAAATTTTAGAGGGGGAGGTGAGCATTTGCTTACTACACCCTATTGCCACATCATATAGTCACACTTTGTGCATGTCCTTCATGCTTTACATGCCTCATGACACCTAAGCACACTTAGTGGAGAATCCTGGAATTGATCTTGGATTAGTGGGCTGAACCATAACTAAAATTCACTAATCATAATTAGTGAAATTTTGGCTCCAAAGTTTGGCTCCACAAATTCAATTTCAAATTCAAGTGAAATTTGAATTGAAATTCAAATTTCCCTCCAATTTTATGTGACACTTAGGCTATAAATAGAGGTCATGTGTGTGAATTTTTTGAACTTTGATCATTTGAATATTAAACTTCAGATTTCAAAGCTCATTTAGAGCACAAAATTTCGTGCACTTCTCTTCCTCTCCCTTCATTCATCTCCTTCCTCCAAGCTCTTATCCATGACCTCCTATGGTGGTGAGCTTCTTCTAGACTCATCTTCTCCTTGAAGTGGCGTCTCCTCTCTCTCTTCATTTCTCCATTCCACTGCCATTTATCTTCCAAGAAGCAAAGGAATCCATTGATAAAGAAGATCCTAGGCCTACAAGCTCCAATGGAGCTTACATCATGTGGTATCAAGAGCATCTTCATCTAGGTGATGTTCTTTTGCTTCCTCTATCTTTTTGTTCGGTGAATTCTCTTTAATTCCTTGTTTTTCATCTTATTCTCCATGTATATCCTCCATTGTCTTGTGGTTTGGTTCTGTTTAGAGTAGATTCAAAAAATAAAAATAAACCGATTAAATCTTAGATCTACACTTGTTCTTGCATTTCTATGGTTCAAATTTCGTAGATCTACTCTTGAATCTTTTTTTTGTGTTGATTTTAGGTTCTATCATTTTTCATTCATAATATTCTTGTGCTGAACCTTAGATCTAAATGTTCTTCCAAAATATTGATTAAAAAAACACAAAAATCTAAGTGTAAATCACTTAATCCATGTTGTCTTAGAGTCATGTTTAGTCATAGTAATTGTCACATTATGTTCTAAGTTTGTGTTGAATTTTATTTTGTTGATTGAATTCTAGATACATTTCTTCATGTATTCTTTTCATTCTTAGCCTATCTTTTTCATTTTGAGTCTAATTCATGCATGTTATTTAGTTCATAACATGTTCTAAATCAATTCCTAGAAATAGTCTTGTTCTTGAACTTTTTTTTGTTTTCTAAGTTTCCTACATGATGTCTATGATGAAGTTGAGTTGTGGTGTTGAGTTGTGGCTGGATTTGTGAATCAAAATAAGTCTTAAGCTCTCTTGAATTGTGTTATTCAAGATAATTGAGCATAAGCAAACACAAATTGTAACTATCCAAGCCTTAAGCAACATAAACACTACTCTTGATTTCTAGGTTGAAATCCCTGGTGCTGGCAGCTTGAACATACGAACTTGTATACATTACTGGGAATTTTTCACTACGTGTTTTGAGCTGAAATTTTAACTGAATTTTCTAGACATCTGGAAAAAAAAATTATAAAAAAAGAACCAAGCAATTTAGATTAAAGGAAAAAATAAGAAAAATCGCACAAGTTGGCAGAAAAATCAGTGTCCAGGAAAAAAAAAGTGAAAGGAAAGTGTGCTTGTTGTTTTGGCTCCAAATTTGCTCTATAATTGGTGCCTATTTTATACCAATCCTAGTTCTGAAATTTCAATTGAAAATTATTGTGAAAACAAGTGCCAAAACTAGAGGTTTCTTGAGTCTTTTTTTTTTAGTTTTTCTACTCTACTCTAGAGCCATTCTAGGTTTCTCTTTGAGTCCTAGCTTGCTTTTTTGTGCTTTTGATTGCTTTAATTGTTGAATAATCCTTGGAAATTTGTCTTGTGAAAACTCTATTGGTTTAGCTTTCATTTCATTTTTTTTTGGTCTTTGGTTATTGCTTGTCTCTTTGTTTCCTTGCTTGTGAGTTGCCATATAGGGAATTGGAAATGAGGATTGGTGCAATATCTTGAAGAATTTGAGTCAAGAAGCAAGGGGCCAACCACCTTAAGAGCTATTGGATTAAGAAGCACTCCAAATTGAGTGAAATACTAAAGAGAGAATAGCCACCACAATTGAGGACTTTTTCTTTGTAATTTTGTAATTGGCAATTTGTTTTGCTTCCAAATTTTGTAACAAAAAGGCCTTTCATTGGAAGTAAGTTGGGAGCCTCCAATAGGTCACCCTACTTCCATTTGTGTGTAATAATTTTAGGCAATTTTCCCTTAGGATAGTGAGTGTTTTGTTGGGAACCTTAAATGAGGTCATCCAAACACTCTTAGGATCCGCCTAGTTTGCATTTCTTGCACTTTAATTTCTTGCTTACTTTCATAACTTATTTCCTTTACCCTCCATTGTCAAACCGCCTAGATAGCTTGCCTTTTACCAATTAGTTTTTACCTTATCTTTCACACCTCTTTTAGTGTTTATTTTGGCTAGTTTCAACCATAGTTTCTTTTACCTTTTTTTCAAACCCCCAACAAGAAAGAACCATAACTTAGGAACCAACATGAGTCTTTATTCTTCATCTAGTGTTAATGCTGAGGGTTCTACACCTATGGACCCCTTGTATAAGATATTAGATGAGTTGAGTTCCCTTAAGTTGTAGAAAGAAAAACAAGAGAGAAAAGAAAAAGGTAAAAAAAGAGTGGAAGAAATAAGTCAAGATGAAAGAGAGAAAATAAGAGAGGAAGAAAGAAGAAAAATAATGAATGAAATGAAAAGAGAAAAACATGCCTCCTATAGTAGTCATGACTCTTGCAAGAGTTTAAGTGAAGAACTTAGCGACTATTATAGAAGGCGTCATAGTTCACATACTAAACATCACTCCCAAAGAAGAGAAAAGGATAGAAGGCCTCAAGAGGTTAACATTAGCCTTCCATATTTCCATGGAAAATATAATGTTGAGGCTTACTTAGATTGGGAAATGAAGGTTGAACAACTCTTTGCTTGCCATCATATTAGCGAAGAGAGAAAAGGTCCATTGGCTACCCTTATCTTTCAAGGGTATGCCCTCTATTGGTGGACTTCCCTTGTTAGGGAACGAAGGATTCATGGGGATCCTCCCATAGAGTATTGGAATGATCTTAAGAGTGCCCTTAGGAAGAGGCACATTCCCTCCTACTATGAAAGGGAGCTTATGGACAAGCTCCAAAGGCTTAGACAAGGGAGTATGAGTGTTGAAGAATATAGACAACAAATGGAACTACTCCTTTTAAGAGCTGGACTTAGGGAAGAGGAAAGAACAAGCATAGCTAGGTTCCTTAGTGGACTTAATATGGAAGTGAGGGACAAGGTTGAATTCCTTCCATATAAGGACCTAGATGAGCTAGTCCAACTTTGTATAAGAGTGGAGCAACAACTTAAAAGAAAGCCTTCTTCAAAATCTTATGGCTCTCACTCTTATCCAAGGAAGGACCAAGCCCATGGAATTTTGGGGGCTGCACCTTCAAAACTTAAGGAAGATAAGGGTAAGACCATAGAGAAATACACCCCTAAGATTAGTTCCCAAGAAAGGACTAGCAATATTAAATGCTTCAAATGTCTTGGGAGAGGTCACATTTCCTCTTAATGCCCCACAAAGAAAACCATGATCATGAGGGGTGAAGACATTTATAGTAGTCAAGAGGAGACTACTTCTTGCCCTTCCTCTAGTGGAAGTGAAGATGAAGTAAGGGGTGAAGAGTCTAGTGAGGAAGTCTACCCCCATGAAGAATGTGACCTCTTAATGGTTAGAAAGCTCCTTGGAGGTCATCTTGTGATCTATCTCAATCCCAAAGAGAGAACATCTTTCATACAAGATGCAAAATTTTAGATAAAACTTGTTCTCTCATTGTGGATAGTGGATCTTGTTGCAATTGTTGTAGCACAAGATTAGTTTCCAAGTTGAACCTCACTATCATTCCCCACCCAAAACCTTATAAACTTCAATGGCTCAATGAGCAAGGGGAAAGGATAGTTAACCAACAAGTGAAGGTACCTTTCTCCATTGGGACATATAAGGATGAAGTTAATTGTGATATGGTCCCCATGGAGGCTGGGCACATTCTTTTAGGAAGGCCATGGCAATTTGATAGGAAGATCATTTACAATGGCCTAACTAATGAAATTACCCTCTCCCATCTTGGCACTAAATTTGTGTTGCATCCTCAAACACCTTCATAGGTGGCCAAAGATCAACTAACTATGAAAGATAAGAGGGATGAGGAAGAAAAACTAGAAAAACAAAAGAAAAAGAAGAATAGTAAGCCCTTCTCTTCAAAGGCCAAGGGGAAGGAAAAGGAGGAAAAGGATTCCTCCAAGAAGATTGTTAAGAAGGAAAATCATTAAGCAACAAAAGGTGATTTTAAAAGAGCACTCCTTCTTAAACAATCTTTCTACCTTCTCCTATCAATGGAAACATCCCATAGCACCGCCATACCTCTTGAGCTTAAGGTTATTCCTCAAGTAAAGTGTTGGATCGAGTGGCCTCATAATAATTAAGAAGGGGGGGTTGAATTAATTATTCCTAAACTTTTACTAATTAAAAATTACTCTTCTAAGGCTTTTACTAAATTGTTAAGAGAATATGGAGTAGAAGAGAAACTTAACAGAAAGTAAAAGTGGAAATTAAATGCACAGTGGAAAGTAAAAGAGTAGGGAAGAAGGAAACAAACACACAAGAGTTTTTATACTGGTTCAGCAACAACCCGTGCCTACATCCAGTCCCCAAGCGACCTGTGGTCCTTGAGATTTCTTTCAACCTTATAAAAAACCTTTTACAAGCAAAGATCCACAAGGGATGTACCCTCCCTTGTTCTCTTTGAAACCCTAGTGGATGTACCCTCCACTAGAACTGATCCAAGAGAGATATACCCTCTCTTGTTCTCAGTCAAACCCAAGTAGATGTACCCTCTACTTGTACCACAAAGGATGTACCCTCCAATGTGTTAAGACAAAGATCTCAGGCGGTTAAACCTTTGATACTTTGTGAATGGGGATACAAAAGAATTCTCAGGCGGTTAGTCCTTTGAACACTTTTGTATTAGGGAAAGGGAAGAATCAAAAGAATTTTCATACTATGTCATTTTGAATTCTTTGACAAGGGAGAAGGGAGACACAAAAGAATTCAGGCGGTTAGTCCTTTGTTCTTTTGGAAAAGGGAGAAGAGAGACACAAAAAGAATTCAGGCGGTTAGTCCTTGGCGAATTCTTTTTGGCAAAGGGAGAAGAGAATGAAAAGATGAAGAGCACAAGTTTTCAAGGTTTGGAAAACCAGAAAACTTCAGAAATCTTTTGGTACAAAGAAGAAGAAGAAGTTCAAAGAGATTCAAGGCTTGTAAAGGATTGTATGAATAAGTGTAAAAAGTGTATTGAAAAGCAAATCAAAGCCTTGCTTTTATAGACTCTTCATGTCTGGCCAAGACAACCATTAGAAGAGTTATGACTTTTAGAAAAACATAAAAACCAATTTGAAAAAGTCAAAAACTATTTGAAGAGTTACATCTTTTGATTTTATTCAGAAACAGTCACTGGTAATCGATTACCAAATCAGTGTAATCGATTACCAAGGCTTTTATGTGAAAGGATGTGACTCTTCACATTTGAATTTGAATCTCAACATTCAAAGGCACTAGTAATCGATTACCAAAACATTGTAATCGATTAAAGCTTTTTGAAATTAATTGGAACGTTGTAAATTCAATTTGAAAACTTTTTCAAAACAATTTTGCTACTGGTAATCGATTACAACAATCTGGTAAGAGAGTAAAAACTCTTTTGGTAAACATGTTTTGAGAAAAATCATGTGCTACTCAATTTTTGAAAAAAACTTTTCATACTTATCTTGAATAAGCCTTCTCTTGATTCTTGAATCTTGAGTCTAGAATCTTGATCTTGATTCTTGAGATCTTGAACCTTGAATCTTGATTCTTGACTCTAAACTTTCTTCTTGAGTCTTGAATTCTTCTTGATTCTTATCTTGAACTCTTGAAATGTTCTTGATTCACTTGAGTTGTTCTTTGAATGATCTTTGAGCTTTTTGTCATCACCTTTGTCATCATCTTTTGTTATCATCAAAACACCTTTGAATCACCTTTGATTCACCATGAAGCTTTGCTTCTACATAAAGGAGTTGTTGGATGAGGGTTTGGTTCGCCAGAGCTTAAATCCTTGTGCTTTGTTGGTGCCTAAAATAGGTATTATTAGGCACCAAATCCCTATGATAGGTGGTATGATGAATATGTTGAGTGGTGCAACACTCTTTTGTAAAATCACTCATGCATCCAACATCTTCATGGTTTGTGTACATAGGGACTCATTAGGTAGGTTTGTTCTTATTTTTTGTTTCAATTCAAACCTAGGTGCTCATGTGGGACACCTTAGGTTTGTCGTAATTTTTTGTAGGAATAATCAACATGAAAATAAAGAAAAAGGTATATTTTATTCCATTACTTTCCTTAACTTTTTAAATAGTGATCAAGGACTTCCCATGGACCCTAAGAGAATAAAGGTCATTCTCTAGTGGCCTACTCCACCAAGTATAAAGGAAATTTGGGGCTTTAATATCTTAGCAAACTTTTACAAAAGGTTTGTCCCATATTTTTCTATACTTGTAGCACCACTCATTGAGTGGGTGAGGAACTATATTATCTCATGGGAAGATGGCCAGGAAAGGGGTTTTCAGTCCTTACCATACTCTAACATACCCAACATCACTAATACATATGTTTTTATTCTTTTTACAGGTGTTGAGGAAAGAATACATGAGTTTCAAGAACCTCTGGATTTGAGGTCAAATCCTTTTCAAGGGGGAGGGAATGATGCAATCCTACCTCCCAAGGGCATTGGATAGAAGACTCTAAGAAGATTGGACCAAAGATGGAAGAGAAGGTCCTAGGATTCTCATGAGCCTTAGGGTAGATTTCAGACCCATGGGCTAAGTATGAGCTCACTTATCTTTGTACATATTACATTAAGGTTTCATTAATTTTGGGCCTTGTATTTAGGGCTCCATAATGTAGGTAGGGTACCCTAGAAATATAGGATTTTTCAGCCCTTGTATTTTAGGGCACCTAGACTAGTTTTTGTATTAGGGGTAGTTTTGTAATTTCACATGCACTAAGTGAATATTCGATGTGTGTGTTGGGAAATAAAATTTAATTGAATTGGTAGAAGCCTAATCCAATTCAATTTTAGAGGGGGAGGTGAGCATTTGCTTACAGCACCCCATTGTCACATCATATAGTCACACTTTGTGCATGTCCTTCATGCTTTACATGCCTCATGACACCTAAGCACACTTAGTGGAGAATCCTGGAATTGATCTTGGATTAGTGGGCTGAACCATAACTAAAATTCACTAATCATAATTAGTGAAATTTTGGCTCCAAAGTTTGGCGCCACAAATTCAAGTGAAATTTGAATTGAAATTCAAATTTCCCTCCAATTTTGTGTGACACTTAGGCTATAAATAGAGGTCATGTGTGTGCATTTTTTGAACTTTGATCATTTGAATATTAAACCTCAGATTTCAAAGCTCATTTAGAGCACAAAATTTGGTGCTCTTCTCTTCCTCTCCCTTCATTCATCTCCTTCTTCCTCCAAGCTCTTATCCATGGCCTCCTATGGTGGTGAGCTTCTTCTAGACTCATCTTCTCCTTGAAGTGGCGTCTCCTCTCTCTCTTCCTTTCTCCATTCTGCTGCCATTCATCTTCCAAGAAGCAAAGGAATCCATTGATGAAGAAGATCCTAGGCCTACAAGCTCCAACGGAGCTTACATCATTCTCCTGCATCTTTGGCCCAATCTTCTTGGAGTCTTCTATCCAATGCCCTTAGGGGGTAGGATTGCATCAACGTGTACCATTGAGAAACCTACTTGTTGAAAACGAAAATCAAAAATACAAATTACTTAAAGATTTCACCTAATGTGTGAAAGATGTGAAAGTTTGAAAACTTTTTCTTTGAAGTATCAACTTCCCTTGATGATCCTTTGGAGAGATACATTGCATCCAATGTAAAATGGTGTTTCCAAATAAGGATCAAAGTGGTGATGACAATCAGAGGTTCTAAAGTTCTCTTAATGAAAATTGTAGTGTAAAATGAGAGAAAAAGTGTCGCACAGGAAGTCCTTTGAAAAACTTGTTTTTATAGCCTCAAAATAGATATAATCGATTGTCCCCTAGAGATAGTCAAATAATTTGTTCTTCACATCAACTGGGTTTCTTGATGAACAAATAGTCTATTATATTACTATATAGTCAATTATTTGCGAAAGCAAAAAACTCATGAAACATGATATAGTTGATTAGATACTAAAGATAGCTGACTAAAAGAGAATCAATCCTAATTCTAAAAGAATAGAGGATCAATCTAGTCTACTATATCACATATAGTCGATTATATTAAAGCAAAATTGAAACTTAGTGATTTTAAAAGCTAAGTTATGAGAGTTTCAACTCTTCAAGGTTAATAACTATGAATCAATGCAATGTCAATCATTTAGAACATTTACGGGTCTTTAAAAAAATAAAATCAAAAGTGTTGGATCAAGTGGCCTCGGAATAATTAAGAAGGGGGGGTTGAATTAATTATTAACGAACCTTTACTAATTAAAAATCTACCCTTCTTAGGCTTTTACTAAAATCTTAAGAAAGTAAAGAACAGAAATAGAAACTTAACCAAAAGTAAAAGCGATAATTAAAGTGCACAGCGGAAATTAAAGAGTGTAAGGAAGAAGAAGACAGACACAAGAATTTATACTGGTTTGGCAACAACCCATGCCTAGATCCAGCCCCCAAGCGACCTACGGTCCTTGAGATTTCTTTTCAACGTTGTAAAATCCTTTACAAGCAAAGATCCACAAGTGATGTACCTTCCCTTGTTCTCTTTGAACAACCAAGTGGATGTACCCTCCACTTGAACTGATCCACAAGAGATGTACCCTCTCTTGTTCTCAGTTACAACAACCCAAGTAGATGTACCCTCTACTTGTACCACAAAGGATGTACCCTCCAATGTGTTAAGACAAAGTTCTCAGGCGGTTAGTCCTTTGAAACTTTGTGAAGGGGAAACAAAAGATATCTCAGGCGGTTAGTCCTTTGAAATCTTCTGTTTAAGGGAAAGGGAAGAATCAAAAGAATTCTCAGACCGTGTCATTTTGTATTCTTTGACAAGGCAGAAGGGAGACACAAAAAAATTCAGGCGGTTAGTCCTTCGTTCTTTTGGAAAAGGGAGAAGAGAGACACAAAAAGAATTCAGACGGTTAGTCCTTGGCGAATTCTTTTTGGCAAAGGGAGAAAAGAATGAAAAAGATGAATAGCACAAGTTTTTGAACAAGGAACTTTTCTTGGAAGAGAAAGTTTTGAACAAAATCTTTTAGAAGGATGAAGAGAAATGAAACCAAAAATGTTCTGTTGAAAGAAATGAAAGAAGATGTTGAAAGATAGATTGAAACATAGAATAATTGAAAGAAATGATGGATCATCTTTAAATTCATGCCATGGTCACATATTTATAATCTTTTGATGACTCAAGTCAAAGTTTGTGACTCTTGGCAATTTCTTTTAAAACTAGTCACTAAGAAAAGTTGTGACTTTTGAAAGAATCTTCAGAAATAAGTCACTTGAAGAATTGTGACTTTTGGAAATGAATTTTTCAAAAATAGTCACTGGTAATCAATTACCATAAAGGTGTAATCGATTACACATCAACAGATGTGACTCTTCATTTTTAATTTTGAAAATCTTAACGTTTTAAAACACTGGAAATCGATTACATGATTATGGTAATCGATTACAGCTTTGTAAATCAATTTCAAAAACAATGCTGGCTACTGGTAGACGATTACTACCTTCTGGTAATCGATTACCAAAGAGTAAAACTCTTTGGTAAAAGATTTTTTGAAAACTTCATGTGCTACTCAATGTTTTGAAAAACTTTTTAGTACTTATCTTGATTGAGTCTTCTCTTGATTCTTGAATCTTGAGTCTTGAATCTTGATCTTGATTATTCTTGATTCTTGATTCTTGAAACTTGAAACTTGATTCCTGAATCTTTGCTTGAAACTTTTCTTAACTCTTGATTCTTTGGCATCATCAAAATAACCTTGGAAAACATTGCATCCACAAAAAGGAAAGGTGTTAAGTGAAATGGTGCATTTCATTTTTTCCCCCTTAAAGAAAATTTTCCTCAAATTTAATCTATGACTTACCTTGTGTCTCAAACATTTGAGGATACTTCTCACGCATTACTTTTTTTAACTCCCAAGTCATCTCTTTATCAGTTGTTCCTTGCCAAGCTACCTTCACTAACACAACATTCTTAGAATGCAAATGCATTTGTCTACTATAGCCATTGGTTGCTTTGTAAACCTTAGATTTTTATCAAGTTGCACTAAATGTTGCTAAATCATGTGAGAGAGATCATGAACATATTAGAAGCATTTATACTTGGAAAACTTAGTGAACTCTAAAGATATTAGGTTAGATGATTAAGCAATATCGCTTACCCCACTCTCTTTATAATATCAAAAGGACTAATGAACATGGGACTAAGCATACCTTTATGCAAAACCATAGGATATCTTTCATCAAAGATACACATAAAACACATGTTCTCTTACATTAAACTCCCCAGGTCAACGTCTCTAATTTGAATAAGATTTTTGTCTACTATAAGCAATCACCAAGTGATCTTAAATTATATTAACCATCTCGACAACTCTTTGAATTAGATTTGGACTTACCAGTTTAGACTCTCTAGTTTCAAATCAACCACTCGACTATCTACACTATAAGACTATAAAAGGTGTCATCTAAATACTTGAATGATAACTATTGTTATAAGCAAACTTTACCAAAGGAAAAATTTTATCCTAACTACCTTCAAAGTTAAACATGCAAGCATGAAGCATATCCTTTAAGATTTTTATTGTTCTATCACATTAACCATCAATCTAAGGGTGAAAAGCAATACTTAACTTTAATCTAGTCGTTAATTAAAACCACCTAAAAAATATCTCCAAAATTGAGCTGTGAACCAAGGTCCTCCATCTAATATTAAGGACAATGAGACTCCATGCAAGGATACTATCTTCTCTATCTAAAATTTGGCATATGGAGCTGCTAACTAATTAGGTTCTACATGCAAGAAGTGTGATGACTTGTGAACCGATTTACAATTAACAAGTTGTGTCATAACCATTTGAGCTTCTAGGTAATCCTGTCATAAATCCATGGTGATTCTTTCCAATTTCCATTCTGGTGTATCAATCCTTTGAAACAAAACTGCGAGCTTTTGATGCTTTGCTTTAATTTGCCGGTATACTAGGTAATTATATACAAAGTCAACTACAACCTTTCCCACCAATAGAATTCATTTTAAGTTTTGATATAATTTATTAAAATCTCAACGCATGGTTTAAGAGGAATGATGAGATTCCTTCATAATCTTCTTCCTCGAGTCTCCTAAATTAGGAACACATAGGCGTGTGCCAAGTATAACACACCCTCACAATCAAAACCAAGCACACTATTGATCAAAATTAAAATACACTATATATATTTAGGGGGAAATTGTTTGTGTATGAAGATCAAAATGGAAGGCTAGAAATGTGAGTGAAGTGTTTGAGCGCCTCACTTCCAGCCTTGCTACACTATAAGAGACGATTCAGCTCAGAGTGTGATTGCATATGATGATGCCATATTTATATTACCGTGCGAGCACATCGTGTAGAGCGTTAATGGTCCCTCTAAACATGATTCTATTTTTATTATTATTTTAATGTTCCATGCATATTCTAATCTATAGAAAAATCTACAAGAAACATATATATATATATATATATATATATACACACACACACACACACACATTTGTAGTGTTATCTTAAAATTTATAAAACATTACCTGTTGAATTATATTCATAGCAAAATCCACACACAAAAAAAAATTCCTACACTTTTTCTTGGATAATTTTGTTTGTAAAAATTTCATGTATTTGATTTTGTCATAGCAAAATTTTCAGAAATATCCTGTGAATATTTTTCTGCAAAAAATGAAATAAGAGGGATTTGTTGTAAATTGTTTTATGCATAAAAATGTTAGGAAAATGGCATATTTCTAATATACACTACTACAAAAACGCTATTCTACGATGGTCGAATACGACCTACAACAACGGTGGATGACCGTCGTAGATTCCAACGTCGTGGAATGTCAAAACCTTCAACGACGGTGCAACAATGACCATCTTAGAAGTCGGAGTTTTCAACGACCTTCCAAAAGCAACACCGTCTTAGAGGCCGCAACTTTCAAAGACGGTGCTAACATCAACACATCTTAAAAGGTCAACATTCTAAGACGGTGTTGATGTAAGAACTGTCTTAGAATGCTACCTTTCAAAGACAGTGCTGAAGTAAGCACCGTCTTTGAATGCTGACCTTCTAAGACGTGTTGATGTAAGCACCGTCTTAGAATGCTACCTTTCAAAGACAGTGCTGATGTAAGCACCGTCTTTGAATGCTGACCTTCTAAGACTTGCTGATGTAAGCACCATCTTAGAAGGCGTACCTTTCAAAGACGTGCTTACATCAGCACCATCATTGAATAAAAAAAAATTAACTATTTTTATTTGTTCTGATTAATATCCCATCAAAAAAATAAAAATAATGTATTTAATCCATTTAAATACTAATTATATACATAAATTTGACTACTATGAGGAAAAAATGAAAAAAGTGAGTATTCAACCATGAAAGTGAAACGATAGGTTTTGACCTTGCAACAAGTAAAGCCCCATATCAAAAAGAGTGTCACCTGGAAAAAAATAATATACATATATAGAAGAGGCTCATATTCAGTCTGAGAAAAAAAATATAGAAATTAAAGAAAGACATAGGATTATGATAGGAATACAATTAAATTGACAAAGACTTCCACTTTCACAAATATAAAATTTCAGTCTGCACAAGAGAATTTCTTTTTAAATTGAATTCATCTAACATTATTGAGGAACATTAGAATAACACAACCATTGAAATAAGATACAAGCTTACGGACAAAACATGCAGCAAAGTTTCTACAATCAGAAATTATAATGAAAGCTTTGTATGTGTGTGTGTCTATATATATTGCAAAATGAGGATGAGAAAGCATATATGGCAGAACTTTGAGAGATCCAAGCACGTATAATATGAACAAAGACCAAATAAAATAATAAATATAAAGAAGCTTGCTTGCAATGTCATTACTAGAGCTATTATAAAGGGAGGTGTTTTGTTTCTTTTTTCCACTTTGTTCTTATTTTAATTTAATTTTCTTGAGTGCTTATGTGAACACTGAACAGTATCAATATAACACTTTGTCAGCTCTTGTAAACCTAAGAAGCATTAAAAAATTCTCCAGCTCAAAGACCTTCCAGCCCCTCTAAAGTTAGAAAAAGAAACCCCCTTACCTTTAACTCCTCATATGCCCAATAGTAGTGAGAATGTTTACCACCTGGTCCCCCAAATGCCTCTTGCCATGAGTCCAACAATATCAAAATTTTATCCCTCACTTTCATATCTGCCTAAATCATTCAGCACATGTATTTCACGTTAAATGAGACAAATCACATAAGAAAAAATAGTTTGTTGAAAATAGTAGTAATTTAACAGGTATAGAACCATCTATATTTTTATATATTTTGCTAGGGAACTTTTCGTTGACAATGAGTTGGAGTGTGTTTGTACATATGGGCCTAACCCATTAGGTATTTTGACGAGAAATGCATGAAATATTAATTTATTCAGTAATATAAAAGGACTTTGAGATAGATTTAAATTATCTATTCCTAAATTGTGTTTCATTTTTGTCATACTAATAAAAAATTGGTGCCATTTAAAATATTTACTTGTAAAAGTTAATAAATTTAAGTTCAATTCATAGCCTATTTTTTCTAATTTTACTAGTTGAACAAGAATTAAAACCTGAAAGTTTCCTTTTAAACATATTTCTAATTATTTTTTAATACATAGTCATACGTATGTATGCTTGCCTTGGAGAGTTGCAGTATATGCTTAGCAACATTGTGCCATTATGACAATTGGCAATTAAAGAAATCATTGGCCTATTGAATGGAAGAAAAAAAAAAAGAAAAAGCAATTGATTCTTGGCTTTACTAATGTGCCATGTGCAGGGGTATTCACATGCCGGTATCCTCTATACACCACCTTTGATATTCTCTCTCTCTCTCTATATATATATATATCACCATTTGGCCAAATCACAGGACAAGGAAAATAATAAAGCCAAAGGTAGGTAGTTATAAAGAAAAATTTAGCATCAATTTTTTTTTTAAAAAAAGCAAGAAAAAAAAAAGAAAAATGTTCCATAAGGTCAAACTTTGAAGCCCCTTGGATTCCAAAGTATTTGAAAGTAATAATAGAAAGCAAGATAGAAAAATCGAGAAAGAATTAAGTACCAAAATGTGAAAAATAATAGCTAAGATATACTTTAAGCAGGGAATGTGATGTGAAGTAGCTAGAATAGAAGAGTTACTTTAGCTTTTCCAATACAATATATGTTGCAAATTTAACCCAGCTATGCCATATCATCAAATACATGCAAATTTTTAGCTTTTCCAAAATATGTTGCAAGCTTTGGCTCCAGTTGTCAACCATCACAAGGAAGTGTTATGATCCTTGAATTATTCTCACAAAATGATCACTAAGAAATATACTTTACCAGCACTTTAATTTAGGAGAATTAAAGAAACTGAATCAAGTAATCTATTAATTTAATTTATAATTGCATCTGGTATATTATGAAAGGACAAGTGTTTTATGAATGTCAAACAGACCCAGATCATGCCAAAATCAAAAGTTGCTGCCTTCTTTTCTACCACACATCAAGTGATCTCAGCCTCACAAGTACAACCCCCATGCTCTTTTTCCTTGATTTTTTGTTACATGCCCAATCCTAACAATCTCAAAGTTATCTACAAATCCCCCAGGTCATGATTGTTTTGCAAGAAATGAATCTGCTAGATTCTGATTAATATTTTACAATGGACCAATACATAGAAAATTTGCACAAAACTACTTAGCAGACAATATCGGTTAGAAGAAGAGAATAACAATCATAAGGAAATGAATGAGTACATAACTAACATATTTGTTGTTTAGGATTAACTATACTATCACTGAGGCTTTTAGCAGTTCCTTTTGAAACAATTGAATTTATTTTATAAGAGTATATAAAAGGAAAAAAGATTTAAAATGTCCAAAAATCCAATTCATGGTAGTGTAATCATGAATCAATTCCAATACCAAGAACCAGGTTAAGATTCTGACCTTTGCAAATAATACAGATAAAGAATTTGGGAATTCCCCCGTGGCTATGATGAGAAACATAAAAAATGGAAGAGATAAAAAGCTATTATAGAACATGATTTCCAAGGATGAAAGCTCATCCTCAGCACCAGATTTTTCCACCAGCACAAGGTACAAGGTCTGCGTATGAGTAAGCAGCACTATGAGCAAACCATGCACAATTAATTACTGTGTCCATTACTCCATTATAAGATTAAGAACTATGATATATCAGCGTATCACCTAGAATAAAACGGAAACAAAGGCCATGCTATACCCAAAAAGGTCAAAGGAAAAATCTCCAAGGGCAGCAATGAGAACTCCAGCAGCAGTCAATATCACTGAAAGAGCCACCTGAAATTTGAAAGAAAATTATGTATATAATTAGTCAAAATAATTAGTCAAATAGAACCCTACACTTTGGTGTAGTTAGTATCAGAGATTCAGAATGATTCACTGTGTATGGAAGTCCACTGACGTGCAATGCTTCTTCTTCCTTCCTTTTCCCAATCAGAGATTCAGAATGACTCACTGTGTATGGACAAGAGACTATCACTTGTTAGAATTTTGAAAAGATTATCATCTTAGAAAAGAGACAATGAAGTCAACAAGTGTTTTAATGAAGCTAAACTGGAAGAAAAAAATGACTAAATCAAAATAAACAAAAAAACAGTCGAATATGTTAATTTTAAAAAAATGAAAATAAAATGTCTATTAACACTCACACTGCAGCATGAACTCGAATCAAAGCCAGGTGGCAGATTTCCGCTCAAGATAGGCTCTATCTGCAAAATAAAAATCTAAGAAGACAAAAAAAAAAAGAGTTCCTAAAAGTAAAATTATCCACCCTCCTCGTGGTAGAGAGATGGTTGCATCATGGCTTGCTTGTAATAATTCATGGTCATAACATTTTGAAATTTTGTAACGCTCATCAGTTTTGAAAGCCATTTTGAATGGTTGTTAATGGATGATAATGGCTAATAAAGAATTGTAACAGCCAATAATGAGTGGTAATGGCTGATAAATGCATTCTTGATGGTAGAATGCCTATATAAGCACATGAATTTGGTCCCTGAGCTCATCCCTTCGAATTCAGTCTTATACACCATCTAAAGAGTGGAAGAGAGAGAGCTTGGAAGAACCAAAACAAGAAACTCTTCATAGCAATGGCTGGAGGTATGTTTTGATCTGTAATTTCCGCATTTTGTTAATAACCTGTGTTTCTTTTGTAGTTTGTAATATCACAGGTTAAAAGAGATTTGTTATAACATTTGGTATCAGAGCAACAATTGCCTCTGCCTTGTCCATTTTCGTTTTTCAGTATTTTCCGATTTGATTTCGTTTATGGTATGAAGGGCCTTGTTTCTTAAAAATAAAATTAGAAATCTGTATTTCGTTTGATTTCCTTAATTTTGGCTTTTGAATCGTGAAAAATGGTGTCCAAATGAATGAAAAACGAACGGGTCTGCGTATGGGTCGGGTTTGACCCGCTAAAGGTTGAAGATGATGAACAGTGTTTTAAAAAAAAAAAAGACGAAGACTCCTACGTTTTGTGCTAGCCGGGTGTCGAACCCTTGACTACAAGAACACTAAAGTATGTGCAGACCACTAAACCAGTAAAGCTTTTTTGATATGTAGTCGTTTTTAATACGTTATATACACATTCTGCTTTACAGTTTTTGGAATTTTGATTTAATTTATGCATGAATATATTCTAGAACATTTTATTCTATGCATATATATATATGAAATCAAATGCATAATATTATATTTCAATTATAAAATTATATGAGAATCTTATTCATAATTATATTGTATCTTGATTTTGAAATGCAAAATACTATTTATTCTCATATAATAAATTTTTATGTCTAAGTGATCTTTATAATTTTGATTAATTATGGATTAGCCAGAGCATCTATATTTGATTAAAATTATATATTAAGTTGGTTAAAGATCATATAAGGAATTAGACATAATATTGTAATTAATTATACTTATATAATGAATTTTATCTCACAAGAATTTTTATTATATCTGTATAATTAATTGGGATAAAATGATGTATTATTTTTCATGATTTACCCACAGGCATCATGATGTATATATAATTTGTCGATTTTATCATAAAGTAAAAATTTACGATAGAAATTAAATTATTTTCATATTGTACCCGTAAAGCATGAATATTAAGCAAATAATTTGATTATTCTATCATAAGGTTTAATTGTTTCTTATTGAATTAAAAATTTAGCCCACAGGCAATTTTTATGTCACAAGATTCAATTTTATGGTATGTTTACATTGGTAAAAGATACAATTAAGATTAGTATGCCTCAAATTTTGACATAAGCCTTTGAATTTTGCAGCTTCTCAAACTATTAGTTTTTCTGATATTCAATGTGATGTTCCCGAACTCAAAGGAGATAACTATAAGATATGGAAGGAGAGAATTCTTTTACAATTGGGGTGGATGGACATAGATTATGCTATAAGGAAAGACGAACCACCTGCAATCACAAATGAAAGTAGCCCAGCTGACGTTGCGCTATATGAGCGGTGGGAGCGATCCAACCGGCTCAGCGTGATGTTCATTAAGACCAAAATCTCGGCTGGGATACGTGGTTCTGTTGACCAGCATGAAAAGGTCCGAGACTTGCTTAAGGCCATTGATGATCAATTCATCACTTCAGATAAGACTTTAGCAAGCACCTTGATCATGAAGTTTTCTTCTCTTCGACTCACCAGTGTGAAAGGTGTGCGTGAGTACATCATGAAAATGCGAGATATTTCAGCTCAACTTAAGAAACTAGAGGTTGATATGTCTGAGTCCTTCCTAGTGCATTTCATTTTGAACACCCTTCCGCATGAATATGGGCCATTTAAGATTTCCTACAACACACATAAAGATAAATGGTCTATCAATGAATTAATGACCATGTGTGTTCAGGAAGAAGAAAGGCTTGTAATGGAGATGGGTGAGAGTGCACTACTGACTACTGCTTATGGGAAGAACAAAGCAATTAAGTCTCAAGCTTATCAGAAGGGGAATGGTAAAATACCACCTCAAGCTGATATTAAGAAGGTGGCAAAGTGTTTCTTTTGCAAGAAGAAGGGACACATGAAAAAGAATTGCCCCGGGTTCCAGAAATGGCTTGAGAAGAAAGGTAAATCAATCTCATTAGTATGTTATGAATCTAATATGGTTAGTGTTAATATTAACACCTGGTGGATTGATTCTGGATCTACTATTCATATTGCAAATTCTTTACAGGGTATGCAAAACCTAAGGAAACCAGTGGGAAGTGAGCAAAGCATTTTATCAGGCAATAAGCTAGGCTCACATGTGGAGGCCATTGGAACTTGCATTTTGACTTTAAGTAGTGGCTTTATTTTAAAATTAGAAAGGACTTTTTATGTACCAAGTTTTTCCCGAAACTTGATTTCTATTTCAAGGCTTGTACCGTTTGGATATTCCTTTAATTTCAAAGACACATCATTTGAGTTATTTTATAATTCTGAATGTGTTGGGAATGGTATATTGTCTGATGGTCTTTATCTTCTTGGTTTACAAAATAATGCCACTTATAGTTCTATGCATGTTCAAACTGGTATTAAAAGGTGTAATATTAATGAGAATTCCTCTATGTTATGGCACCGGAGATTAGGACATATCTCCATTGAGAGGATTAAAAGGTTAGTGAAAGATGGGGTACTCAATACTCTAGATTTTGCTGACTTTAAGACTTGTGTGGACTGCATTAAGGGTAAGCAGACCAACATGTCTAAGAAAGGTGCTAATAGGAGTTCAAGCATATTAGAAATAATTCATACTGATATTTGTTGTCCAGATATGGATGCACATGGTCAGAAATATTTTATCACCTTTATAGATGATTATTCACGATATATGAATGTTTATTTGCTTCATAACAAATACGAAGCATTGGATGCCTTCAAAGTCTTTAAGGCTGAAGTCGGGAACCAATGTGGCAAGCAAATAAAAATAGTGAGATCAGATAGAGGTGGAGAATACTATGGCAGATATACTGAGAATGGACAAGCACCTGGTCCCTTTGCAAAGTTCCTTCAAGAACATGGGATTGTTGCCCAATACACTATGCCTGGTTCTCCGAATCAGAATGGTGTGGCAGAAAGAAGGAACCGAACATTATTGGACATAGTGCGGAGTATGCTTAGCAACTCCAATCTTCCTAAATCCTTGTGGGCTGAAGCACTAAAGACGGCAGTGTATATATTAAATCGTGTTCCAACCAAGGCTGTCCCAAAGACACCTTTTGAGTTATTTAAAGGTTGGAAACCGAGTTTGAAACATATGCGCGTTTGGGGTTGTCCGTCTGAGGTGAGAATATATAACCCACAAGAGAAGAAACTTGACCCGAGGGCCATTAGTGGGTATTTCATTGGATATGCCGAAAGGTCTAAAGGTTATAGGTTTTATTGTCCACATCATATTACTAGGATTGTGGAATCAAGAAATGCCAAATTTATTGAAAATGATTTGATCAGTGGGAGTGATCAATTGAGGGACTTAGGTTCTGAAATTGATTATATAGAATTTCAACCTTCCACATCAAATGAAAGATTGGTTGTAATTCATACCCCTCAAGTCCAAAGGGATGATGAACAACACATGATTGGCATTCCACAAACTGTTGTTGATAATCCAGTAGATCAAGTTGATCATCAAATTCATGAAAATGATGAACAACCAGTTGAACAACATGATCCCCAAGAAAATGTTGATGCAACATTAAGGAGGTCTACTAGAGCAAGAAAATCAGCTATTCCTAGTGATTATATTGTATATTTGCAAGAATCTGACTATAATATCGGAGCTGAAAATGATCCTGAAACTTTTGATCAAGCCATGAGTTGTAAAGAGTCAAATTTATGGTATGATGCCATGAAGGATGAGATGAGTTCCATGCAGAGTAACAAAGTTTGGAACCTTGTAGAGTTGCCTAATGGGGCGAAGGCTATTGGATGTAAATGGGTCTTTAAGACCAAAAAGGATTCATTAGGCAACATTGAGAGATACAAGGCAAGACTTGTTGCTAAGGGATTTACTCAAAAGGAAGGAATAGATTACAAAGAGACTTTTTCTCCAGTATCTAAGAAAGATTCTCTTCGTATAATCTTGGCATTAGTTGCTCATTTTGACCTTGAGTTGCAACAAATGGATGTGAAAACAGCTTTTCTTAATGGTGATTTAGAGGAGGAGGTTTATATGAAACAACCTGAAGGTTTCTCCTCTAATAGTGGTGAGCATTTGGTTTGCAAGCTTAATAAATCTATATATGGTTTAAAACAAGCTTCCCGTCAGTGGTACCTTAAGTTTCATGGGATAATTTCTTCATTTGGTTTTGATGAAAACCCCATGGATCAATGCATATACCACAAGGTTAGTGGGAGTAAAATATGCTTTCTTGTTTTATATGTAGATGATATTTTACTTGCAGCCAATGATCGGGGTTTGCTACATGAGGTGAAACAATTTCTCTCTAAGAATTTTGACATGAAGGATATGGGTGATGCATCTTATGTCATCGGCATTAAGATTCATAGAGATAGATCTCGAGGTATTTTAGGTCTATCACAGGAAACCTATATTAACAAAATTCTAGAGAGATTTCGGATGAAAGATTGTTCACCAAGTGTTGCTCCCATTGTGAAGGGTGATAGGTTTAATTTGAACCAATGTCCAAAGAATGACTTTGAGAGGGAACAAATGAAAAACATTCCTTATGCTTCAGTTGTTGGAAGCCTCATGTATGCTCAAGTATGCACAAGGCCTAACATTGCTTTTGCAGTTGGAATGTTAGGAAGATATCAGAGTAATCCAGGTATTGACCACTGGAGAGCTGCTAAGAAAGTGTTGAGGTACCTTCAAGGGACCAAAGATTACATGCTTATGTATAGACAGACAGACAATCTAGATGTGATTGGTTATTCAGACTCAGACTTTGCTGGTTGTGTTGACTCTCGTAGATCAACATCTGGGTACATTTTCATGATGGCTGGTGGAGCTATTTCATGGAGGAGTGTTAAGCAGTCTTTGACTGCTACTTCTACCATGGAAGCTGAGTTTGTCTCTTGTTTTGAGGCTACATCACATGGTGTATGGCTTAAAAGTTTCATTTCTGGGCTGAAGATAATTGATACTATTTCAAGGCCTTTAAGAATTTTTTGCGACAACTCAGCTGCTGTCTTTATGGCTAAGAATAACAAAAGTGGAAGTCGAAGTAAGCACATCGACATTAAGTACTTAGCCATTAGAGAAAGAGTAAAAGACAAGAAAGTGGTCATTGAGCATATAAGCACTGAGTTGATGATCGCTGATCCTTTAACTAAAGGCATGCCACCGTTTAAATTTAAGGATCATGTAGAAAGAATGGGACTTGGTTCCAATTTATGATTGTATACATATATGTAAAAATTGAAACTTTTATATTATGATATTTTCTCATATTTTGGTGCACATTGATTTATTTGAGAAAAATTATGTTTTGGACCAAGAATAAACATTGGGTTTATTCATGAAGTTTTATTACCACTTTAAGTATACTGCTTGGGAAATTGAGTATATTGTAATACATAGATGATATTACTCGTTATAAGAGGAACTATCACTATGATTCATATATTCATTTCTTAAGAAGATTGAGCATTAAGTCAAAATGTTTGGACCAAGTGGGAGAATGTAATAATTCATGGTCATAACATTTTGAAATTTTGTAACGCTCATCAGTTTTGAAAGTCATTTTGAATGGTTGTTAATGGATGATAATGGCCAATAAAGAATTGTAACAGCCAATAATGAGTGGTAATGGCTGATAAATGCATTCTTGATGGTAGAATGCCTATATAAGCACATGAATTTGGTCCTTGAGCTCATCCCTTCGAATTCAGTCTTATACACCATCTAGAGAGTGGAAGAGAGAGAGCTTGGAAGAACCAAAACAAGAAACTCTTCATAGCAATGGCTGGAGGTATGTTTTGATCTGTAATTTCCGCATTTTGTTAATAACCTGTGTTTCTTTGGTAGTTTGTAATATCACAGGTTAAAAGAGATTTGTTCTAACATTGCTGCCTTAACCTTTGTGGTTGCATCTTCAATTCTAGGGTTAGGGTTGCAAAAGAAGAAGAATAAATGGGGATTCAAAGGAAATGGAAGCAAAACTGAAAAACAAGAGAAAGAAAAAATCAAAATAAAGGAAAAATAAAAAGAGGGGAAAAAAGAAAAAGAAAAACCCTCGAAAGAGGGGAAATAAGAGAGACAAATGAAAAACAAAGAAGATGATACAGGTCAATTTTGAAGATGGTCGAATCCATGCTTTCCTTCTTCATGGCCGTGGTCGTCGTCGCCGTCGGAAGCCCATCCTCATCCTTCATTTCTAACAGCTTGATCTTATTGATGATGTGTCAGTTATTCTGGTTTGATGATACTAATAATGTGAATCGTTGTTTTCTTTGTGATGAGAGGTAGAGGGAGTGGGACCGTGTTATTACTCAGAAACACTGAGAGGGAGAGGGAGGGGGTAGGAGGTCGACAGATTTTCCTCTTCCTATCTACTCTCTCTAGAACCTTCGGTAGTAGCACATTAAAATAAAAAATAAAATAAAATTCGTTTTTATTCAAAGGCGATTTTTCAAAATGACCATCTTTGAATATCTGATATTCACACCGGTCATATATCAAGACCGGCCTTGTTTTATCATTTTAATTGTACAAAGACGGTTTTCTTACAAATCGCCTTTAAAATATTTATTATATTTACAAAAATTCCATTCTTTTAAAGATAACGACGTTTTCGAAAGACCGTTGTTGAACTTGCGTCGTTGAATTTGATTTTTTAGTAGTGATAGTGAGTCTATATAAATTGGTTTCAAAAAATATCATTTGTTAACAAATTAGTCCTACAAAGTTTACAACTTAAACAATAAAAAACGGTCATTTTTCATAATTAAATTGTATATTAACTCATGATATTATACAATACTTAAGAAAGGCTTTAAATATTTATAGTTTTAACTAAATATAACTATTCTATCCAAAAACAAAAATACTAAGGACAAATTAAAATTTTGTCTCCCTTATAATTTCAAGTTCAGGATGCTAGTCTTCCTATTTTTAAATCAAGACATATAGTTTTCTTATTTTTTAAAATAAAAATTTTGATTCTTTCGTTAGTTGGTTATCTAAAGTCAAACATTAATTTTGATGTGACATGTTGAATTGATGTGATGCTTATGTAGATTGTTAACATGATGCTTATTTGATAATAGATTAAATAAGGTCAAAAGTAAAAAGGTAAAAAATTTATTCACAAGGATTGAACACATTATCTTTTATTTAAAGATAAAACAATAAATAATTAAGACACTATTTTGTTAAATTAATTTTATAAACATTATTTCATATATCATTAGTTATTGTTTTTTTTTTCGAATTATAAAAATTTACAAGCTAAAATAAAATATTATTTAATTTTGCATGTATTTATTTTTATAAAATTTTATTTTAATATAAATTAATAAATTACCATATAAATTTTTATTCTTACTTTATTATAATTTTAAAAAAAAATTAGATAATCTAATATATAGATTGCTAAAAAAATTATTTTATGTAATTTACACAAATTATGTAAATTTAAAATAATGATTAAAAATCTAAAAATTTTAAAATAAAAATTTATTACTTTTTATAATTGAAATAAAATTTTACATTATTTATATAAAAAATAAATTTACATAATTTTATAAATTACATAAAATAATTTATATAAATAATTTCTATATTAATTTATGTAATTTTATTAATTAATATGCATTGTATTAAAAAATTTACTTACTAATTAATTTTTAATAGTTAAAACAAAAATATTAACATATAAGTTTTTTGAAAAGATATTTATTAAAATTTTATTAATTTGTGTAATTAGAAAAAAAATAGTTTACATATTAAAAAAAATTTGTAATTTTTATAATTCACATATTAATTTACGTAAATATATTTATTTATATAATTAGGATAAAAAATATTTTGTATATTAAAATCAATTTAATAAATAGTTTTTGTAAATAATTTAAATATTTATTTATGAAATTTAATTATAAATTAGTAAAATTAAAATAAAATATGTAAACTATTCAATATAAAATATATAAAATAATATTAAATAAAATTAAATAAATTTAAATGTTAAATTTTTATGATTCGAAAAAAGTTAATAATTCTTAATTACTTTTATATAGATAATAGTGTTTATAAACTTAACGAAATAAAGGAAGTGTCTTAATACGTGGATCATCACCTTATTTTTTTTAATAAAAGATCATGACTTCCACTACCTTGCAAAACTCTTTTTTTTTTTTCACTTTATTTAATCACTTGTGACATAAATGTTATGTCAATAGCTTACATAAATGTCATGTCAAGACCATTATGTCAGGCCTACCAAGGAAATGACAAATTATTTATTCTGAAAAATAAAGGGATTAAATGTCTTGATTTAGAAATAAGGGGCCAAAATCACATATTTGAAATTACAGGTGAACCAAAATTGTAATTTAGCCAAAAACTAAATATAACTATGTTTAATTATTACTAGGAGGGGCAAATGGATGGATCAGATCAAAAAAATCTATTTTGATCCATTAAAAATTATTTAATTGATTGGATTCAATATGATCCAGTTGACGAAAAAATCCATTTGATCCATCCATCAACACTCTTTCATGGATGAATATCCATCCAATCCATCCACAAAAAATATTTTAAAACTTAATCATTTTTAGTTTAAAATAATATATTTTAAAAATTTACAATACTTTCTAAAATAATAATAGCTGACATTAACCGATGCTAATTTTTTGCCAACATCGTCCTAGACTATTTCTTTGTCGATGTTGATGGATGATTTTTTTGGCCAGCATCAACAAGCTTTTTTCAGCTGACGTCGTCCTGGGCTATCTTTCAGTTGACAACATCCTGGGCTATTTTTTTGGCTAATGTCAATCAGAAAATACATTTTGATCGAGATCAGCTAGGGATTTTTTGGTCAATGTGGATCAATGATGTTTTTTGGTTGACATAGGCTAGCTAGGTTTTTTAGTTGATGTCAGTCAAGGCTATTTATGGTTGACATCGCCTAGGTTTTTTTTGCCGACATCAACTAAGACTTTTTTTTTGCTTGACATCAATCAGGTTTTTCTTGCCGATGTTGGTTAGGACTATTTTTGTTGTTGTCGTCAGCTAGGATTTTTTGCTCGATGTCGGCTGATTAATATTTTTGGCAAACATCAGCCATGACTACTTTTTGGCTGATATCGGCTAGGGTAAAATTGAAAAACATAATCGGTCGATGTTGGCCAAAAACTCTGGAGGACATCGGATAAAAAATAATTCCAACCAAAGTTGGTTGAAAAAACCCTAACAATCATCGTCTGAAAAATAGCATCAGCCGACGTTGACTAAAAAACATCATCAGCTAACTTTGGTTGAAAAACTTTGGACGACATCGGCCAAAAATAGCCTCGACCTAAGTCATTCGTAAAGCACCTTAGCCGACATCGTCCAAAACATAACATGATTCACATTGGTTGAAAAACATCATCAGGCGATGTTTGTCGAAAAATATCCCAACCAACGTCTATCGAAAAATAAACTCGACGGATGTCGACCTAAAAGCATTACCAGCCAAAGTTATCTAAAAAACCCAAGTTGATGTTTGCCAAAAGGTAGTCTCCGATGACAGCGACCAAAAAGAATCTTGGCAGACATTGGTTGAAAATTTCCCTCAAATTCTTTTGTTATTAAGTTGGATCAATTTTGATCCATTAAATACTAATTTGAGGATCCATTGTATTTAAAAATTAGTGGATAGATCATTAACTATCTATAAAGTTAAATGGATGAATTTAGATCCATCCATTTGATTTATTTTTTGTAATGGACAGATTATATGAATTTGTTGTGAAAGAATTGGATGGATGGTGAATTAATGAATTCATTTGTCACCTCTACCTGTTACCCTCTCTCTCACTTCTGATATATAGAGTATGATCATTTATTGAATCCTCTCATATTGAAATCCAAGATGCAACTAGGAATACTATTTATTGAAATTACAACGTTTATCTATATGCGTGTGTGTGCATCTTTTTAATACTTAGTACTGAGACTAAAAGTTATCTCATAATTTTCTTAGTAACAAAAGATAGAGATTTTGTCCTGTACCCATCTCCTTGATTGGTGTTGTTTTCTAATCCTCTTTTCAAATCAATTATAGAACAAAAATTATTTGTCTTGACCATAATTTTTAATAAATCAAACGAGTCATAAAACTCCAATTTCTTGATTGGATTGAGAAATAGGTCAAAACAACTTGAAAGATCAGAAGGCAAAGAATATGGTGGTGAGTCTAGTAGGATTTCTCGATCTTCTATACAGTGGTGTCTATGTGAGCATTTTCATGGAAGAAAGAGAGAGAGAAGAGTAAGAGTAAGTGAGACATAAAGAGAGGAAAATAGAGGGATGAGTGACAACAAAAAGACATGAATGAAGTTACCTTCAAACAATTTTAATATCATTTTATTCCTGAATTAGTCGCTTTATTCCTTTAAAATGAATTGTTAGGGTTACTAGAAATCATTTTAAAAAATATCCCTGAATCTTCATTTTTGTCCCTGTTGATTTTTCGTCCATGATTGGGGAGTCATGTGGTAGAACATGTGACTGAAAAAGTGACAGATAATTAACTAGATCATATTTTTACTAATGAAGTTAGTAGAAGGCTAACAACTTGGATTAACTAGGCTAACATAATTCAATGCCATATTTATTTACCATGTTTCTAATTTAGGAACTACTATGATAATGCCCCCACAATTGTAGAGACTAATGAGGATTTATTCCTTTTTATTTTTTGTCGCAGATGAAGAAAATGGGTGAAAGAAAAATGATTTTTTACATTTTTTTTAAATATCTTTATATTTATTCATAACTTCAAATCTTAATAAGAATATTTTGTCTATTGAATAATTTTTTTTTCTCCACTGAGTCCACTCTTTTATATTTCTCTAGTGCCAAACAACCCCGTGTAGTGCATAAAAATCTCTTGGGATTCCGGTTTCACGTATGGAGGGTGAAAAAACCAACCCAGAGAGGTAGGTAGAAAACTGTTCCCAAGCGTTTGAATTTGAAGCTTTATTTATCAATTTCCTATTCATACGATAAGCAAATGGTGTTCATGTTGTGTCGTAAACGATGATGGCTTTTGCTTAGCAGTTACCACCATAGTAAAAGTAATGTTCCTAGCAAGTTTTGATATGTGGGGAGAGAAAAAGTAATGATCCTTTCTTTAATTTCTAAAATTATAAAAGGTTGTATTCATTGGGTGCAGACTGTGCAGTGTTGGGTAAGGTGTCAGGTTGAGAGTGAATTGTGCAGGTATCAACAAAAGAAAGTACTAAGCTCAATTGCTAGATTTTATAGGAACCTTACAAACACACTGTCTAGTCCAATGGATAATACTGTAATAATGCAACTTATTTATTGACATGAGTATGAATACAAAGAAGCATCTCGCAATTATTTAGTTGCTCTCACTTTATTATAATCTCAGCATGGTATGAATGCACGTGTAGTGCACTTATAGTGTTTAACTAATTAGGAGAGTGAAGTCCATTATAATCTAATTATCTCCATTGGCTGCATTATGGTGTTTAGTGAAAACCATAAAGAACCTTAGAAGGATCCAATTGTCCACTGCAATAGCTTGATGAAACATTAGAGAGCTCCTGATAGCCCTTCCATTCTTCATAGGGCTTCAACATAAGTGGGGTTTCAATAGCTTCAGAATCCACACATATCATGAACTTGTAATCAGCATCCCCTAAATCAGGAAGAGCCTTGGCCTTCCTATATCCGGGATTCCATATCACTGCATTTGCATACAAATGAATATTTGGATCAGATACATCAAAAATATAAAATAATAAGAAAATACGAATGTTCAATAAAATATGAGTGCTAAATAGAAACAATATTACAGAAAGTGTTAAACAACCTGCATCTGGCATTGCATTCTTCTGCAGTACAAATGTTCTTTTCTTCTCATGGTCTATTACTGCAATTTTTGTGGGGGTGCGCAAGTACAACCTATCCATCTACACGGAAACCAAAATTGTCGTTAGAAATAACTAGAAAGAAATATGATTTTGTAGCAATCTACATTGCAATCATGAGAAATATATAAAAAAAAATTATACTCCCTCCACCTCTAATTATAAAATCCTTTCCAGAAATTTGTTTGTCTCTTTTTTATAAGAACCTTTTCTAATTTCTAGATGTATTAATTATTTTTTATCCAACATAACCTTACTTAATTATTTTTTCTCCAAACATTAATGAAAAATAATTAAGTGGATAAAGAGATAAGAAAAGAATAATTTTAGAATGATAATATAATTAATTGACAAATTTAATGTGATTGACTAAATTAACTACTTTTCTTAAAGAACGTGAATTAGTTGAAAGGTTATTATAATTAGGGGCGGAGGGAGTAGATGTTTATTTAGAAATGTTAAGCTTATGATTTTTTAGGTCAATCTAGTGAGTGTATTGTTAGATTTCATCTTAAAATTAACTTAAAATTAATTTAGAGTGACCCAATAGATATATAAGATGTATTCCTTAATGGCAAAAGAATTAATTGTAGTGATTGTACTTTTATTTGTGTTATATGTGAATTCTCCAGCAGGAGAACACACGGTTTTTGGCTTAATCCTCTCTGAGTTTAACATGTATGAGATGCTGCAACCATTTGAATGATTGAAGCATAATATGAATTTATACCTGGCCATCAAAAGTAATTGCATCTGCCTGCTCTGTGAACCTTGATCTGTTCAGCAGATTGTCAAGGTAATCAAGTGTCTCCAATCCCTCAACACGTACTTCACTGCAAATTTTGAATAGCATCATTCGACCTCTCTTAAAGACACAAAATGAAGTAAGATCTTTCAAGCAATAAAATTGCAAGTCAAGAGTGATGATTAGCAATTTTGTAGACATCAACTAAATTAAAGTGGTTTTTTCAATATAAAAAATCCTCACCTGATATCTGATACCGATAAATAGTTGCTTATTGACAGTGTAAAAGAAAGTGTTTTATTATCCGTGTTTCTGACTCGGGGGATCAAAATGAGCTTGCCAGCACTGAGAGAGATTCGAAGCCGAAACTCAAAACTAAATAAGAAGCAGAACAAAAATGGTTTAGATTTGGACAATTTAATAGAATCCAACAATAGAATTTCATCTTCAGTGTAATCAGTGGAAATGAATAAAAATAAGGAAAACACGGCTTGAAATCATACCTACATGGCCTATTCTTCAAGTCAACTCCTGTTGACTTTATTATCAGATCCACAGAGGACTGATTGTCTGATGGAGGTAGAGGTGAAGGGTCCCTATCCAATGACCACAATCTGTTTCTTGCAGACCCATGTTGTTCTAGTGAACCAAGATTTCCAAACTGCAAATAGGAAAATGTAGTTTAGAATGCAGTATTTAAGCAATGAAAAAAAATTAAATATGTTTCCACCAATGTGATGAAATTAACCTGTGGAAAGCAGACTGATATACCTCCTCTGTTTGCTTTAGACTGTTTCCAGTTAGCCTGTTGAGTTATAAATTCAAACAAGAGAATGTAGCAAACTGACAACTTTAACCGAGTGGGGTAAATGCACGCAAAAGGAAAAGAATACATGACAATTAGTAATTGATTTTGTCTTGAATCGGGAGTGATCATAAAATAGAAAAACTAACATGAATTTAATTTTAATTACTGCTTTGTTATGATTCTTGATGAATGTTTTAGCATTCATGAGTATTGACTTTGGTTTAATGGCTTCCATTTCTTTTAAAGGATTAAATTTTGAATATACTATCATCATACAAGAATACTCCACTTTATGTACTAAGACATATAATTATAATTATTAAAATGATAGCAATGCTTCTGTAAGTTGGTTTAATTTATAAGTAGAAAATGCAAAAGAATAATCTTTATTTACCTTACTGCTCATAAAAAGCAGTTCTTCCTTTCGTTCATTCTTCCAAGAAACAACCTGACCCCCATATAGAAGCACCTGAAACCATATATTTTCAGGCAGTTGAAAACTGGAAAAAGTGAAACTAACCTCTTCCATATCATATCAATATGTTTGATTTTATTTTAAAACTATAGACATTTTTCCAAATACAATACACATATTTCAAAATTAGTAAAATGAAAAAAGGATTGTATACATCTTGCCTAAACATAAGGCTGAACTTTTAGGCAAATGATAAAGATGAAGGACTTCGTCACTAAACAAATATTCTGACATCTGCTTTGTAACTAGTTGTTTCAGATAGCCAAATATTGTAAATGGAAGTCCAATGTAACAAAGTTTCTCAAAGAGCTTTAGAAGGTGTTGTTGCCATTTATGATAAATATAGATACATGTGATGAGCATACAAACTTAGTGAATCATATGCTGCAAAGCATAACACCAGCTATTTCTCATGCTTATCATAAGCTACACAACATCAACAATTAAATAATCTAATTCAAAGCATAACATGACCCCAAAAATATCAAACCAACCTCTGCTGATGAACCAGTTGCCTCAGTCAATATAATCCGGGGCAATCCTTCCATGTCCGGAAATATATTCAACGGCATCGGTCTTGGCCTTAGCCTTGCCCTTATGCTACTCATAAAAGGGTTCACTTTCCCTTTTTTCCAATCCAGCTGCAACCAACAACACCAAAATTGATATCAATTTTCTTCCTAATCATCAAACATAACAAACAACAAACCATACATTGTTCATATATATTAAATAAAAGGTTGATCAACATAATACCCTTTTGTCACACAAAAAGATCCTTCAGAAATCCGAGAAAGTTTCAAGCAGATGAAAGCAAAACTAATAAGGAAGAAGCAATTTCCAATTGAGTTATGCGAAAAGAAGAAATGGGTTAGCGTACTTTGAAGGCTATCTTTTACTATAATACTACTATGAGCTGTTTTATTTGTTTGGAGTTTCAAAGGACAGTGTCCATAACTCTGCGTTTTCCCAAGAGTCCTTGTTTTGATGTCGATGGATAAAAAGTTATAAACTGAGAAAAAGAAAACACAAAGAGAGTGAACAAAGAGGGACCCTTTTTATAACTTTGAAGAGGAGAGAATTTGCAAAAGTGATCAACCTGCCTTTAGAGACATTTTTAGCAATAACGGTCGGTGAAAGACATTCTCCACTCACATTATTAAAATGTCACATAAACAATCTGGATGCATATTATCTTTTATTAAGTACAGATAATACAATAGTATTTTTTTATAATTATGACTAAAAGTTTAAATACAGTAATCTTATCTTACTCATTCTATGGATAAGATTCTCATAACATTTTAAAAAAAAAATTGTGACTTTAATCGCATCAATTATAGTTAATATACATTTATGCTAATTATTTTAAAAATAAAGTCACTCCAATTTTATTTTGATTGCAAATTTCATTACAAAATAACGTAATTAAGGGTAATCAAGCGAAATGAAATTTGCAATCATAATTAATTCATTTAATCAGATTAAAATAGGAGTGACTTTTATGTTTAAAAGAATTAACATAAATGTACGTTAATTATAGTTGATGCATGAAAAAATCGTATGACAATCCTACCCATAGAATGAATGAGATTTTGAGTGGGGAAAAATCCCCAATGTATATTTCTTTATATAATAAGATAAGATAATAATTAATTCATTTAATTCAATTAAAATCGGAGTAACTTTTTTCATTTTAAAAGTGATATTAGTCAAATAAATTATTACAGATTGTTGAATTATAAGTGAAATATGTGTTGAGAGAAATGTGTTTTATGTTGAACTAACGTAATAATGTGTATCTTGTATAGACGTTAAGTTTATAATTTATAAATTTTATCAATTTTTTATATATATTATTATATAATTTTGAATATATTTCTAAAATATTTTTAATTTTAATTTGTGTGTGTATATATATATGTATTATTCAATAATCTTATATGAAATAGGAAATCGTAAAACTTTTTTCCTAAGATATGATCACTACTAGAAAGCGAGTTTTCAACATCGGACAAAAACGGGATTCAACAACGGTGGCTAACCGTTGTTGTATGTAACGTTGTTGAAACTATAAATTTTCAACAATGGTGACCGTTGTAGAATTACATTCATTTCTACATCGGTGCCTATGCTAGCACCGATGTAGTAACCTGCACTTTCAACATCGTTTCTCACCAGCACCGATGTAATAACCTGCTTCCAACATCGTTTCTAGCCAGCACCGATGTAATAACCTGCTTTCAACATCGTTTCTAGCTACCACGAATTGATTGCCTAGCGGTGTTCGTCTATCCTCCACCGTAAAATCATATCCGGAGCTCCATGAATTGCTTGTCATTCATGCATCCTCCACCATCGAGTTTGAAGCCCCACGAATTGATTGCCTGGCACTGTTCGTCTATCCTCCACCCTCAAATCTTATCAAGAGCCCCATAAATTGCTAGTCAGTCGTGTATCCTCCACCATCGAGTCTCGAGCCCCACGAATTGATTGCCTAGCACTGTTCGTCTATCCTCCACCCTCAAATCTTATCAAGAGCCCCATAAATTGCTAGTCATTCGTGTATCCTCCACCATCGAGTCTCGAGCCCCACGAATTGATAGCCTAGCGCTGTTCGTCTATCCTCCACCCTCAATTCTTATCCGGAACCCCATGAAATGCTTATCATTCATGCATCCTCCACCATCGAGTCTGGAGCCCCACGAATTGATTGCCTAGCGGTGTTCGTCTATCCTCCACCGTCAAATCTTATCCGGAGCCCCATGAATTGGTTGTCATTTATGCATCCTTCACCATCGAGTCTGGAGCCCCACGAATTGATTGCCTAGCGGTGTTCGTCTATCCTCCACCCTCAAATCTTATCCGGAGCCCCATGAATTGCTTGTCATTCATGCATCCTCCACCATCGAGTTTGAAGCCCCACGAATTGATTGCTTGGCACTGTTCGTCTATCCTCCACCCTCAAATCTTATCAAGAGCCCATAAATTGCTAGTCAGTCGTGTATCCTCCACCATCGAGTCTCGAGCCCCACGAATTGATTGCCTAGCACTGTTCGTCTATCCTCCACCCTCAAATCTTATCAAGAGCCCCATAAATTGCTAGTCATTCGTGTATCCTCCACCATCGAGTCTGGAGCCCCACGAATTAATAGCCTAGCGCTGTTCGTCTATCCTCCACCCTCAATTCTTATCCAGAACCCCATGAAATGCTTATCATTCATGCATCCTCCACCATCGAGTCTGGAGCCCCACGAATTGATTGCCAAGCGTTGTTCATCTATCCTCCACCCTCAATTCTTATCCGGAGCCCCATGAAATGCTTATCATTCATGCATCCTCCACCATCGAGTCTGGAGCCCCACGAATTGATTGCCTAGCGGTGTTCGTCTATCCTCCACCGTAAAATCTTATCCGAAGCCCCATGAATTGCTTGTAATTCATGCATCCTCCACCATCGAGTTTGAAGCCCCACGAATTGATTGGCTGGTGCTGTTCGTCCATCCTCCACCCACAAATTTTATTCGGAGACCCATCAATTGCTTGTCATTCATGCATCCTCCATCACCGAGTCTGGAGCCCCACGAATTGATTGTCTAGCGCTGTTCGTCTATCCAGCACGCTCAAATCCTATCCGGAGCTCCTTGAATTGCTTATCATTCATGAATCCTCCACCATCGAGTCTAGAGCCCCACGAATTGATTGCCCATCGCTGTTCGTCTATCCTCCCCCCTCAAATCTTATCCGGAGCCCCATGAATTGCTTGTCATTCATGCTTCCTCCACCATCGAGTCTAGTGCCCCACGAATTGATTACCTAGCACTGTTCGTCTATTCTCCATCGTCAAATCTTATCCGGAGCCCCATGAATTGCTTTTCATTCATGCATCGTCCACCATCGAGTCTGGAGCCCCACGAATTGATTGCCAAGCACTGTTCGTCTATCCTCCACCCTCAAATCTTATCAAGAGCCCCATAAATTGCTAGTCAGTCGTGTATCCTCCACCATCGAGTCTCGAGCCCCACGAATTCATTGCCTAGCACTGTTCCTCTATCCTCCACCCTCAAATCTTATCAAGAGCCCCATAAATTGCTAGTCATTCGTGTATCCTCCACCATCGAGTCTCGAGCCCCACGAATTGATAGCCTAGCGCTGTTCGTCTATCCTCCACCCTCAATTCTTATCCGGAACCCCATGAAATGCTTATCATTCATGCATCCTCCACCATCGAGTCTGGAGCCCCACGAATTGATTGCCAAGCGCTATTCGTCTATCCTCCACCCTCAAATCTTATCCGGATCCCCATGAATAGCTTCGTATTCATGCATACTCCACCATCGAGTCCGGAGCCCCACGAGTTCATTGCCTAGCGCTGTTCATCTATCCTCCACCCTCAAATCTTATCCGGAGCCCCATGAAATGCTTATCATTCGTTTATCATGCACCATCGAGCCTGGAGCCCCACGAATTGATTGCCTAGCGCTGTTCGTCTATCCTCCACCCTCAAAAATTATGCGGAGCCCCATGAAATGCTTCTCATTCATGCATCCTCCACCATCGAGTCTGGAGCCCCACGAATTGATTGCCTAGCGCTGTTCATCTATCCTGCACCCTCAAATCTTATCCGGAGCCCCATGAATTGCTTGTCATTCATGCATCCTCCGCCATCGAGTCTGGAGTCCCACGAGTTGATTGCCTAGCGCTGTTTGTCTATCCTCCACCCTCAAATCATATCCGGAGCCCCATGAAATGCTTATGATTCATGTATCGTCCACCATCGAGTTTGAGGCCCCACGAATTGATTGCCTGGCACTGTTCGTCCATCCTCCACCCTCAAATCTTATTCGGAGACCCATGAATTGCTTGTTATTCATGCATCCTTCATCATTGAGTCTGGAGCCCCACGAATTGATTGCCTAGCGCTGTTCGTCTATCCAACACGCTCAAATCCTATCTGGAGCTCCATGAATTGCTTATCATTCATGCATCCTCCACCATCGAGTCTGGAGCCCCACGAATTGATGACGTAGCGCTATTCGTCTATCCTCTACCCTCAAATCTTATCAAGAGCCCCATAAATTGCTAGTCATTCGTGTATCCTCCACCATCGAGTCTCGAGCCCCACAAATTGATTGCCTAGTGCTGTTCGTCTATCCTCCACCCTCAAATCTTATCCAGAGCACCATGAATAGCTTCTCATTCATGCATCCTCCACCATCGAGTCTCAAGCCTCACGAATTGATTGCCTAGCGCTGTTTGTCTATCCTCCACCCTCAAATCTTATCCAGAGCCCCATGAATTGGTTGTCATTTATGCATCCTTCACCATCGAGTCTGGAGCCCCACGAATTGATTGCCAAGCGCTGTTCGTCTATCCTCCATCATCAAATCTAATCTGGAGCCCAATGAATTGCTTATCATTCATGCATCCTTCACCATCGAGTCTGGAGCTCCACGAATTGATTGCCTAGCGAAGTTCATCTATCCGCCACCATAAAATCGTATCCGGAGCCCCATGAATGGATTCTCATTCATGCATCCTCCACCATCGAGTTTGAAGCCCCACAAATTGATTGCCTGGCACTGTTCGTCCATCCTCCAACCTCAAATCTTATTCGGAGACCCATCAATTGCTTCTCATTCATGCATCCTCCACCATCGAGTCTGCAGCTCCACGAATTGATTGCCTAGCGGTGTTCGTCTATCCTCCACCGTAAAATCATATCCGGAGCCCCATGAATTGCTTGTCATTCATGCATCCTCCACCATCGAGTTTGAAGCCTCACGAATTGATTGCCTGGCACTGTTCGTCCATCCTCCACCCTCAAATCTTATTCGGAGACCCATCAATTGCTTGTCATTCATGCATCCTTCATCATCGAGTCTGGAGCCCCACGAATTAATTGCCTAGCGCTGTTCGTCTATCCACCACGCTCAAATCCTATCTGGAGCTCCATGAATTGCTTATCATTCATGCATCCTCCACCATCGAGTCTGGAGCCCCACGAATTGATGGCGTAGCGCTGTTCGTCTATCCTCCACCCTCAAATCTTATCAAGAGCCCCATAAATTGCTAGTCATTCGTGTATCCTCCACCATCGAGTCTCGAGCCCCACGAATTGATAGCCTAGCGCTGTTCGTCTATCCTCCACCCTCAATTCTTATCCGGAACCCCATGAAATGCTTATCATTCATGCATCCTCCACCATCGAGTCTGGAGCCCCACGAATTGATTGCCAAGCGCTATTCGTCTATCCTCCACCCTCAAATCTTATCCGGATCCCCATGAATAGCTTCGTATTCATGCATACTCCACCATTGAGTCCGGAGCCCCACGAGTTCATTGCCTAGCGCTGTTCATCTATCCTCCACCCTCAAATCTTATCCGGAGCCCCATGAAATGCTTATCATTCGTTTATCATGCACCATCGAGCCTGGAGCCCCACGAATTGATTGCCTAGCGCTGTTCGTCTATCCTCCACCCTCAAAAATTATGCGGAGCCCCATGAAATGCTTCTCATTCATGCATCCTCCACCATCGAGTCTGGAGCCCCACGAATTGATTGCCTAGCGCTGTTCATCTATCCTGCACCCTCAAATCTTATCCGGAGCCCCATGAATTGCTTGTCATTCATGCATCCTCCGCCATCGAGTCTGGAGTCCCACGAGTTGATTGCCTAGCGCTGTTTGTCTATCCTCCACCCTCAAATCATATCCGGAGCCCCATGAAATGCTTATGATTCATGTATCGTCCACCATCGAGTTTGAGGCCCCACGAATTGATTGCCTGGCACTGTTCGTCCATCCTCCACCCTCAAATCTTATTCGGAGACCCATGAATTGCTTGTTATTCATGCATCCTTCATCATTGAGTCTGGAGCCCCACGAATTGATTGCCTAGCGCTGTTCGTCTATCCAACACGCTCAAATCCTATCTGGAGCTCCATGAATTGCTTATCATTCATGCATCCTCCACCATCGAGTCTGGAGCCCCACGAATTGATGACGTAGCGCTATTCGTCTATCCTCTACCCTCAAATCTTATCAAGAGCCCCATAAATTGCTAGTCATTCGTGTATCCTCCACCATCGAGTCTCGAGCCCCACAAATTGATTGCCTAGTGCTGTTCGTCTATCCTCCACCCTCAAATCTTATCCAGAGCACCATGAATAGCTTCTCATTCATGCATCCTCCACCATCGAGTCTCAAGCCTCACGAATTGATTGCCTAGCGCTGTTTGTCTATCCTCCACCCTCAAATCTTATCCAGAGCCCCATGAATTGGTTGTCATTTATGCATCCTTCACCATCGAGTCTGGAGCCCCACGAATTGATTGCCAAGCGCTGTTCGTCTATCCTCCATCATCAAATCTAATCTGGAGCCCAATGAATTGCTTATCATTCATGCATCCTTCACCATCGAGTCTGGAGCTCCACGAATTGATTGCCTAGCGAAGTTCATCTATCCGCCACCATAAAATCGTATCCGGAGCCCCATGAATGGATTCTCATTCATGCATCCTCCACCATCGAGTTTGAAGCCCCACAAATTGATTGCCTGGCACTGTTCGTCCATCCTCCAACCTCAAATCTTATTCGGAGACCCATCAATTGCTTCTCATTCATGCATCCTCCACCATCGAGTCTGCAGCTCCACGAATTGATTGCCTAGCGGTGTTCGTCTATCCTCCACCGTAAAATCATATCCGGAGCCCCATGAATTGCTTGTCATTCATGCATCCTCCACCATCGAGTTTGAAGCCTCACGAATTGATTGCCTGGCACTGTTCGTCCATCCTCCACCCTCAAATCTTATTCGGAGACCCATCAATTGCTTGTCATTCATGCATCCTTCATCATCGAGTCTGGAGCCCCACGAATTAATTGCCTAGCGCTGTTCGTCTATCCACCACGCTCAAATCCTATCTGGAGCTCCATGAATTGCTTATCATTCATGCATCCTCCACCATCGAGTCTGGAGCCCCACGAATTGATGGCGTAGCGTTGTTCGTCTATCCTCCACCCTCAAATCTTATCAAGAGCCCCATAAATTGCTAGTCATTCGTGTATCCTCCACCATCGAGTCTCGAGCCCCACAAATTGATTGCCTAGCACTGTTCGTCTATCCTCCACCCTCAAATCTTATCAAGAGCCCCATAAATTGCTAGTCATTCGTGTATCCTCCACCATCGAGTCTCGAGCCCCACGAATTGATAGCCTAGCGCTGTTCGTCTATCCTCCACCCTCAATTCTTATCCGGAGCCCCATGAAATGCTTATCATTCATGCATCCTCCACCATCGAGTCTGGAGCCTCACGAATTGATTGCCTAGCGGTGTTCGTCTATCCTCCACCGTCAAATCTTATCCGGAGCCCCATGAATTGGTTGTCATTTATGCATCCTTCACCATCGAGTCTGGAGCCCCACGAATTGATTGCCAAGCGTTGGTCATCTATCCTCCACCCTCAATTCTTATCCGGAGCCCCATGAAATGCTTATCATTCATGCATCCTCCACCATCGAGTCTGGATCCCCACGAATTGATTGCCTAGCGGTGTTCGTCTATCCTCCACCGTAAAATCTTATCCGAAGCCCCATGAATTGCTTGTAATTCATGCATCCTCCACCATCGAGTTTGAAGCGCCACGAATTGATTGGCTGGTGCTGTTCGTCCATCCTCCACCCACAAATTTTATTCGGAGACCCATCAATTGCTTGTCATTCATGCATCCTCCATCATCGAGTCTGGAGCCCCACGAATTGATTGCCTAGCGCTGTTCGTCTATGCACCACCCTCAAATCCTATCCGGAGCTCCTTGAATTGCTTATCATTCATGCATCCTCCACCATCGAGTCTAGAGCCCCACGAATTGATTGCCCATCGCTGTTCGTCTATCCTCCCCCCTCAAATCTTATCCGGAGCCCCATGAATTGCTTGTCATGCATGCTTCCTCCACCATCGAGTCTAGAGCCCCACGAATTGATTACCTAGCACTGTTCGTCTATCCTCCATCGTCAAATCTTATCCGGAGCCCCATGAATTGCTTTTCATTCATGCATCGTCCACCATCGAGTCTCGAGCCCCACGAATTGATTGCCTTGCACTGTTCGTCTATCCTCTACCCTTAAATCTTATCCGGAGCCCCATAAATTGCTAGTCATTCGTGTATCCTCCACCATCGAGTCTCGAGCCACACGAATTGATTGCCTTGCACTGTTCGTCTATCCTGCACCCTCAAATCTTATCCGGAGCCCCATGAATTGCTTGTCATTCATGGACCCTCCGCCATCGAGTCTGGAGCCCCACGAGTTGATTGCCTAGCGTTGTTCGTCTATCCTCCACCCTCACATCTTATCCAGAGCCCCATGAAATGCTTATCATTCGTGCATGCTCAACCATCGAGTCTGGAGCCCCACGAATTCATTGCCAAGCGCTGTTCGTCTGTCCTGCACCCTCAAATCTTATTCGGAGCCCCATGAATTGCTTGTCATTCATGCATCCTCCGCCATCGAGTCTGGAGCCCCACGAGTTGTTTGCCTAGTGCTGTTCGTCTATCCTCCACCCTCAAATCTTATCCGGAGCCCCATGAATTGCTCGTCATTCATGTATCCTCCACCATTGAGTCTGGAGCCGCAAAAATTGATTGCCTAGGGCTGTTCGTCTATCCTGCACCCTCAAATCTTATCCGGAGCCTCATGAAATGCTTGTCATTCATGCATCCTCTGCCATCGAGTCTGGAGCCCCACGAGTGGATTGGCTAGCGCTGTTAATCTAGCCTCCACCTTCAAATCTTATCCGGAGCCCTATGAAATGCTTATCATTCATGCATCGTCCAGCATCGAGTTTGGAGCCCCACGAATGGATTTCCTAGCGTTGTTCGTCTATCCTCCACCCTCAAATCTTATCCGGAGCCCCATGAATAGCTTCTCATTCATGCATCCTCCACCATCGAGTCTGGAGCCCCACGAATTGATTGCCTGGCGCTGTTCATCTATCCTGCACCCTCAAATCTTATCCGGAGCCCCATGAATTGCTTGTCATTCATGCATCCTCCGCCATCGAGTCTCGAGCCCCACGAATTGATTGCCTAGCGCTGTTCTTCTCTCCACCCTCATATCTTATCCGGAGCCCCATGAATTGCTTGTCATTCATGCATCCTAAACCATCGAGTCTGGAGCCCCAGGAATTGACTGCCTAGCGCTGTTCATCTATCCTCCACCCTCAAATCTTATCCGAAGCCCGATGAATTGCTTGTCATTCGTGCATCCTCCACCATCGAGTCTGCAGCTCCACGAATTGATTGCCTAGCGCTGTTCGTCTATCCTCCACCTTCAAATCTTTTCCGGAGCCCCATGAATAGCTTCTCATTCATGCATCCACCACCATCGAGTTTGGAGCCCTACGAATTGATTGCCTAGCACTGTTCATCTATCCTACACCCTCAAATCTTATCCGGAGCCCCATGAATTGCTTGTCATTCATGCATCCTCCGCCATCGAGTCTCGAGCCCCACGAATTGATTGCCTAGCGCTGTTCATCTATCCTGCACCCTCAAATCTTATTCGGAGCCCCATGAATTGCTTGTCATTCATGCATCCTCCGCCATCGAGTCTGGAGCCCCACGAGTTGATTGCCTAGCGCTGTTTGTCTATCCTCCACCCTCAAATCATATCCGGAGCCCCATGAAATGCTTATCATTGATGCATCATCCACAATCGTGTCTGGAGCCCCATGAATTGATTGCCCTGCGCTGTTCATCTATCCTCCACCCTCAAATCTTATCCGGAGCCCCATGAATTGCTTGTTCTTCATTCATCCTCCGCCATCGAGTCTGGAGCCCCACGAGTTGATTGCTCAGCGCTGTTCGTTTATCCTCCACCCTTAAATCTTATTTGGAGCCCCATGAAATGCTTATCATTCATGCATCCTCCACCATCGAGTCTGGAGCCCCATGAATTGATTGCCTAGCGCTGTTCATCTATCCTCCACCCTCCAATCTTATTAAAGCCCCATGAAATGCTTATCATTCATGCATCCTCCAGCATCGAGTTTGGAGCCCCACGAATGGATTTCCTAGCGCTGTTCGTCTATCCTCCACCCTCAAATCTTATCCGGAGCCCCAAGAATAGCTTCTCATTCATGCATCCTCCACCATCGAGTCTGGAGCCCCACGAATTGATTGCCTGGCGCTGTTCATCTATCCTGCACCCTCAAATCTTATCCGGAGCCCCATGAATTGCTTATCATTCATGCATCCTCCGCCATCGAGTCTCGAGCCCCACGAATTGATTGCCTAGCGTTGTTCTTCTATCCTCCACCCTCATATCTTATCCGGAGCCCCATGAATTGCTTGTCATTCATGCATCCTAAACCATCGAGTCTGGAGCCCCAGGAATTGACTGCCTAGCGCTGTTCATCTATCCTCCACCCTCAAATCTTTTCCGAAGCCCGATGAATTGCTTGTCATTCGTGCATCCTCCACCATCGAGTCTGCAGCTCCACGAATTGATTGCCTAGCGCTGTTCGTCTATCCTCCACCTTCAAATCTTTTTCGGAGCCCCATGAATAGCTTCTCATTCATGCATCCACCACCATCGAGTTTGGAGCCCTACGAATTGATTGCCTAGCACTGTTCATCTATCCTACACCCTCAAATCTTATCCGGAGCCCCATGAATTGCTTGTCATTCATGCATCCTTCGCCATCGAGTCTCGAGCCCCACGAATTGATTGCCTAGCGCTGTTCATCTATCCTGCACCCTCAAATCTTATTCGGAGCCCCATGAATTGCTTGTCATTCATGCATCCTCCGCCATCGAGTCTGGAGCCCCACGAATTGATTGCCTAGCGCTGTTCGTCTATCCAACACGCTCAAATCCTATCTGGAGCTCCATGAATTGCTTATCATTCATGCATCCTCCACCATCGAGTCTGGAGCCCCACGAATTGATGGCGTAGCGCTGTTCGCCTATCCTCCACCCTCAAATCTTATCAAGAGCCCCATAAATTGCTAGTCATTCGTGTATATTCCACCATCGAGTCTCGAGCCCCACAAATTGATTGCCTAGTGTTGTTCGTCTATCCTCCACCCTCAAATCTTATCCAGAGCACCATGAATAGCTTCTCATTCATGCATCCTCCACCATCGTGTCTCAAGCCTCACGAATTGATTGCCTAGCGCTGTTTGTCTATCCTCCACCCTCAAATCTTATCCAGAGCCCAATGAATTGGTTGTCATTTATGCATCCTTCACCATCGAGTCTGGAGCCCCACGAATTGATTGCCAAGCGCTGTTCGTCTATCCTCCACCATCAAATCTAATCTGGAGCCCCATGAATTGCTTATCATTCATGCATCCTCCACCATCGAGTCTGGAGCTCCACGAATTGATTGCCTAGCGCTGTTCATCTATCCTCCACCCTCATATCTTATCCGGAGCCCCATGAAATGCTTATCATAAATGCATCCTCAACCATCGAGTCTGGAGCCCCACGAATTGATTGCCTAGCGCTGTTCGTCTGTCCTGCACCCTCAAATCTTATCCGGAGCCCCATGAATTGCTTGTCATTCATGGATCCTCCGCCATCGAGTCTGGAGCCCCACGAGTTGATTGCCTAGCGTTGTTCGTCTATCCTCCACCCTCACATCTTATCCAGAGCCCCATGAAATGCTTATCATTCGTGCATGCTCAACCATCGAGTCTGGAGCCCCACGAATTCATTGCCAAGCGCTGTTCGTTTGTCCTGCACCCTCAAATCTTATTCGGAGCCCCATGAATTGCTTGTCATTCATGCATCCTCCGCCATCGAGTCTGGAGCCCCACGAGTTGTTTGCCTAGTGCTGTTCGTCTATCCTCCACCCTCAAATCTTATCCGGAGCCCCATGAATTGCTCGTCATTCATGTATCCTCCACCATTGAGTCTGGAGCCCCAAAAATTGATTGCCTAGGGCTGTTTGTCTATCCTGCACCCTCAAATCTTATCCGGAGCCTCATGAAATGCTTGTCATTCATGCATCCTCTGCCATCGAGTCTGGAGCCCCACGAGTGGATTGGCTAGCGCTATTAATCTAGCCTCCACCTTCAAATCTTATCCGGAGCCCTATGAAATGCTTATCATTGATGCATCCTCCAGCATCGAGTTTGGAGCCCCACGAATGGATTTCCTAGCGCTGTTCGTCTATCCTCCACCCTCAAATCTTATCCGGAGCCCCATGAATAGCTTCTCATTCATGCATCCTCCACCATCGAGTCTGGAGCCCCACGAATTGATTGCCTGGCGCTGTTCATCTATCCTGCACCCTCAAATCTTATCCGGAGCCCCATGAATTGCTTGTCATTCATGCATCCTCCGCCATCGAGTCTCGAGCCCCACGAATTGATTGCCTAGCGCTGTTCTGCTATCCTCCACCCTCATATCTTATCCGGAGCCCCATGAATTGCTTGTCATTCATGCATCCTAAACCATCGAGTCTGGAACCCCAGGAATTGACTGCCTAGCGCTGTTCATCTATCCTCCACCCTCAAATCTTATCCGAAGCCCGATGAATTGCTTGTCATTCGTGCATCCTCCACCATCAAGTCTGCAGCTCCACAAATTGATTGCCTAGCGCTGTTCGTCTATCCTCCACCTTCAAATCTTTTCCGGAGCCCCATGAATAGCTTCTCATTCATGCATCCACCACCATCGAGTTTGGAGCCCTACGAATTGATTGCCTAGCACTGTTCATCTATCCTACACCCTCCAATCTTATCCGGAGCCCCATGAATTGCTTGTCATTCATGCATCCTCCGCCATCGAGTCTCGAGCCCCACGAATTGATTGCCTAGCGCTGTTCATCTATCCTGCACCCTCAAATCTTATTCGGAGCCCCATGAATTGCTTGTCATTCATGCATCCTCCGCCATCGAGTCTGGAGCCCCACGAGTTGATTGCCTAGCGCTGTTTGTCTATCCTCCACCCTCAAATCATATCCGGAGCCCCATGAAATGCTTATCATTGATGCATCATCCACAATCGTGTCTGGAGCTCCATGAATTGATTGCCCTGCGTTGTTCATCTATCATCCACCCTCAAATCTTATCCGGAGCCCCATGAATTGCTTGTTCTTCATTCATCCTCCGCCATCGAGTCTGGAGCCCCACGAGTTGATTGCTAGCGCTGTTCGTTATCCTCCACCCTAAATCTTATTGGAGCCCCATGAAATGCTTATCATTCATGCATCCTCCACCATCGAGTCTGGAGCCCCATGAATTGATTGCCTAGCGCTGTTCATCTATCCTCCACCCTCCAATCTTATCAAAGCCCCATGAAATGCTTATCATTCATGCATCCTCCACCATGGAGTAGGAGTGCAACGAATTGATTGCCTAGCGCTGTTCGTCTATCCTCCACCCTTAAATCTTATCCGGAGCCCCATGAATAGCTTCTCATTCATGCATCCTCCTCCATCGAGTCTGGAGCCCCACGAAATGATTGCCTAGCGCTATTCGTCTATCCTGCACCCTAAAATCTTATCCGGAGCCCCACGAAATGCTTATCATTTATGCATCCTCCACCATCGAGTCTGGAGCCCACGAATTGATTGCCTAGGCTATTCGTCTATCCTCCACCCTCAAATCTTATCCGGAGCCCCATGAATTGCTTTCATTTATGCATCCTACCATCGAGTCTGGAGCCCCAGAATTGATTGCCTAGCGTGTTCGTCTATCCTCCACCCTCAAATCTTATCCGGAGCCCATGAATGCTTATCATTCATGCATCTCACCATCGAGTCTGGAGCCCCACGAATTGATTGCCTAGCGCTGTTCGTCTATCCTCCACCCTAAAAAATTATGCGGAGCCCCATGAAATGCTTCTCATTCATGCATCCTCCACCATCGAGTATGGAGCCCCACGAATTGATAGCCTAGCGCTGTTCATCTATCCTGCACCCTCAAATCTTATCCGGAGCCCCATGAATTGCTTGTCATTCATGCATCCTCCGCCATCGAGTCTGGAGCCCCACGAGTTGATTGCCTAGCACTGTTTGTCTATCCTCCACCCTCAAATCATATCCGGAGCCCCATGAAATGCTTATGATTCATGCATCCTCCACCATCGTGTCTGGAGCCTCAGGAATTGATTGCCTAGCGCTGTTCGGCTATCCTGCACCCTCAAATCTTATCCGGAGCCCCATGAAATGCTAGTCATTCATGCATCCTCCACCATGGAGTCTGGAGTGCCACAAATTGATTGCCTAGGGCTGTTCGTCTATCCTCCACCCTTAAATCTTATTCGGAACCCCATGAATTGGTTGTCATTTATGCATCCTTCACCATCGAGTCTGGAGCCCCATGAATTGATTGTCAAGCGCTGTTCGTCTATCGTCCACCCTCAAATCTTATCCGGAGCCCCATGAATTGCTTATAAATGCATCCTCCACCATCGAGTCTGGAGCCCCACGAATTGATTGCCTAGCGCTATTCCTCTATCCTCCACCCTCAAATCTTATCTGGAGCCCCATGAATAGCTTCTTATTCATGCATCCTCCACCATCGAGTCCGGAGCCCCATGAATTGATTGCCTAGCGCTGTTCGTCTAACATACACCGTCAAATCTTATGCGGAGCCCCATGAATTGCTTGTCATTCATGCATCCTCCGCCATTGAGTCTGGAGCCCCACGAGTTGATTGCCTAGCGCTGTTTGTCTATCCTCCACCCTCAAATCTTATCCGGAGCCCCATGAATTGCTTGTCATTCATGCATCCTCCGCCACCCTCAAATCTTATCCGGAGCCACATGAAATGCTTATCATTCATGCATCCTCCACCATCGAGTCTGGAGCCCCACGAATTGATTGCCTAGCGCTGTTCGTATATCCTGCACCCTCAAATCTTATCTGGAGCCCCATGAATTGCTTGTCATTCAGGCATCCTCCGCCACCCTCAAATCTTATCCGGAGCCACATGAAATGCTTATCATTCATGCATCCTCCACCATTGAGTCTGGAGCCCCACGAATTGATTGCCTAGCATTGTTCTTTTATCCTCCACCCTCAAATCTTATCCGGAGCCCCATGAAATGCTTATCATTCATGCATCCTCCACCATCGAGTCTGTAGCCCCACGAATTGATTGCCTAGCGCTGTTCGTATATCCTGCACCCTCAAATCTTATCTGGAGCCCCATGAATTGCTTGTCATTCAGGCATCCTCCGCCACCCTCAAATCTTATCCGGAGCCACATGAAATGCTTATCATTCATGCATCCTCCACCATTGAGTCTGGAGCCCCACGAATTGATTGCCTAGCATTGTTCGTTTATCCTCCACCCTCAAATCTTATCCGGAGCCCCATGAAATGCTTATCATTCATGCATCCTCCACAATTGAGTCTGGAGCCCCACGAATTGATTGCCTAACGCTGTTCATCTATCCTCCACCCTCAAATCTTATCCAGAGCCTTATGAAATGCTTATCATTCATGCATCCTCCACCATCGAGTCTGGAGCCCCATGAATTTATTGCCTAGCGCAGTTCATCTATCCTCCACCCTCAAATCTTATTCGTAGCCCCATGAAATGCTTATCATTCATGCATCCTCCGCCATCGAGTCTGGAGCCCCAACAGTTGATTGCTTAGCGCTGTTCGTTTATCCTCCACTCTCAAATCTTATTCGGAGACCCATGAAATGCTTATCATTCATGCATCCTCGACCATCGAGTCTGGAGCCCCATGAGTTGATTGCCTAGCGCTGTTCGTCTATCCTCCACCCTCAAATCATATCCAGATCCCCATGAAATGCTTATCATTCGTGCATCCTCCACCATCGAGTCTGGAGCCCCAGGAATTGATTGCCTAGCGCTGTTCGTCTATCCTGCACCCTCAAATCTTATCCGGAGCCCCATCAATTGCTTGTCATTCATGGATCCTCCGCCATCGAGTCTGGAGCCCCACGAGTTGATTGCCTAGCGTTGTTCGTCTATCCTCCACCCTCACATCTTATCCAGAGCCCCATGAAATGCTTATCATTCGTGCATGCTCAACCATCGAGTCTCAAGCCTCACGAATTGATTGCCTAGCGCTGTTTGTCTATCCTCCACCCTCAAATCTTATCCAGAGCCCCATGAATTGGTTGTCATTTATGCATCCTTCACCATCGAGTCTGGAGCCCCACGAATTGATTGCCAAGCGCTGTTCGTCTATCCTCCACCATCAAATCTAATCTGGAGCCCCATGAATTGCTTATCATTCATGCATCCTCCACCATCGAGTCTGGAGCTCCACGAATTGATTGCCTAGCGCTGTTCGTCTATCCTCCACCCTCATATCTTATCCGGAGCCCCATGAAATGCTTATCATAAATGCATCCTCAACCATCGAGTCTGGAGCCCCACGAATTGATTGCCTAGCGCTGTTCGTCTGTCCTGCACCCTCAAATCTTATCCGGAGCCCCATGAATTGCTTGTCATTCATGGATCCTCCGCCATCGAGTCTGGAGCCCCACGAGTTGATTGCCTAGCGTTGTTCGTCTATCCTCCACCCTCACATCTTATCCAGAGCCCCATGAAATGCTTATCATTCGTGCATGCTCAACCATCGAGTCTGGAGCCCCACGAATTCATTGCCAAGCGCTGTTCGTCTGTCCTGCACCCTCAAATCTTATTCGGAGCCCCATGAATTGCTTGTCATTCATGCATCCTCCGCCATCGAGTCTGGAGCCCCACGAGTTGTTTGCCTAGTGCTGTTCGTCTATCCTCCACCCTCAAATCTTATCCGGAGCCCCATGAATTGCTCGTCATTCATGTATCCTCCACCATTGAGTCTGGAGCCCCAAAAATTGATTGCCTAGGGCTGTTCGTCTATCCTGCACCCTCAAATCTTATCCGGAGCCTCATGAAATGCTTGTCATTCATGCATCCTCTGCCATCGAGTCTGGAGCCCCACGAGTGGATTGGCTAGCGCTGTTAATCTAGCCTCCACCTTCAAATCTTATCCGGAGACCTATGAAATGCTTATCATTCATGCATCCTCCAGCATCGAGTTTGGAGCCCCACGAATGGATTTCCTAGCGCTGTTCGTCTATCCTCCACCCTCAAATCTTATCCGGAGCCCCATGAATAGCTTCTCATTCATGCCTCCTCCACCATCGAGTCTGGAGCCCCACGAATTGATTACCTGGCGCTGTTCATCTATCCTGCACCCTCAAATCTTATCCGGAGCCCCATGAATTGCTTGTCATTCATGCATCCTCCGCCATCGAGTCTCGAGCCCCACGAATTGATTGCCTAGCGCTGTTCTTCTATCCTCCACCCTCATATCTTATCCGGAGCCCCATGAATTGCTTGTCATTCATGCATCCTCCGCCATCGAGTCTGGAGCCCCACGAGTTGATTGCCTAGCGCTGTTTGTCTATCCTCCACCCTCAAATCATATCCGGAGCCCCATGAAATGCTTATCATTGATGCATCATCCACAATCGTGTCTGGAGCCCCATGAATTGATTGCCCTGCGTTGTTCATCTATCCTCCACCCTCAAATCTTATCCGGAGCCCCATGAATAGCTTCTCATTCATGCATCCTCCTCCATCGAGTCTGGAGCCCCACGAAATGATTGCCTAGCGCTATTCGTCTATCCTGCACCCTAAAATCTTATCCGGAGCCCCACGAAATGCTTATTATTTATGCATCCTCCACCATGGAGTCTGGAGTGCCACGAATTGATTGCCTAGTGCTGATCGTCTATCCTCCACCCTTAAATCTTATCCAGAGCCCCATGAATTGGTTGTCATTTATGCATCCTTTACCATCGAGTCTGGAGCCCCATGAATTGATTGTCAAGCGATGTTCGTCTATCCTCCACCCTCAAATCTTATCCGGAGCACCATGAATTGCTTATCTTTCATGCATCCTCAACCATCGAGTCTGGAGCTCCACGAATTCATTGCCTAGCGGTGTTCGTCTATCCTCCACCATAAAATCTTATCCGGAGCCCCATGAATTGCTTCACATTCAGGCATCCTCAACCATCGAGTTTGAAGCCCCACAAATTGATTGCCTGGCACTGTTCGTCCATCCTCCACCCTCAAATCTTATTCGGAGACCCATCAATTGCTTGTCATTCATGCATCCTCCATCATCGAGTCTCGAGCCCCACGAGTTTATTGCCTAGCGCTGTTCATCTATCTCCACCCTCAAATCTTATCCGTAGCCCCATGAATTGCTTATCATTCATGCATCCTCCACCATCGAGTCTGGAGCTCCACGAATTGATTGCCTAGCGGTGTTCGTCTATCCTGCACCGTAAAATCATATCCGGAGCCCTATGAAATGCTTATCATTCATGCATCCTCCAGCATCGTGTCTGGATCCCCACGAATGGATTTCCTAGCGCTGCTCGTCTATCCTCCACCCTCAAATCTTATCCGGAGCCCCATGAATAGCTTCTCATTCATGCATCCTCCACCAATGAGTCTGGAGCCCCACGAATTGATTGAATAGCGCTGCTCATCTATCCTGCACCCTCAAATCTTATCCGGAGCCCCATGAATTGCTTGTCATTCATGCATCCTCCGCCATCGAGTCTCGAGCCCCACGAATTGATTGCCTAGCGCTGTTCTTCTATCCTCCACCCTCATATCTTATCCGGAGCCCCATGAATTGCTTGTCATTCATGCATCCTAAACCATCGAGTCTGGAGCCCCACGAATTGATTGCCTAGCGCTGTTCATCTATCCTCCACCCTCAAATCTTATCCGAAGCCCCATGAATTGCTTGTCATTCATCCATCCTCCACCATCGAGTCTGGAGCGCCACAAATTGATTGCCTAGGGCTGTTCGTCTATCCTCCACCCTCAAATCTTATCCGGAGCCCCATGAATAGCTTCTCATTCATGCATCCTACACCATCGAGTCTGGAGCCCCACGAATTGATTGCCTAGCGCTGTTCGTTTATCCTCCACCCTCAAATCATATCCGGAGCCCCATGAAATGCTTGTCATTTATGCATCCTTCACCATCGAGTCTGGAGCCCCAGGAATTGATTGCCTAGCGCTGTTCGTCTATCCTGCACTGTAAAATCATATCCGGAGCCCTATGAAATGCTTATCATTAATGCATCCTCCAGCATCGTGTCTGGAGCCCCACGAATGGATTTCCTAGCGCTGTTCGTCTATCCGGCACCCTCAAATCTTATCCGGAGCCCCATGAATTGCTTGTTATTCATGCATCCTCCGCCATCGAGTCTGGAACCCCACGAGTTGATTGCCTAGCGCTTTTCATCTATCCTCCACCCTCAATCCTTATCCGAAGCCCCATGAAATGCTTATCATTCATGCATCCTCCACCATCGAGTCTGGAGCGCCACGAATTGATTGCCTAGGGCTGTTCGTCTATCCTCCACCCTTAAATCTTATTCGGAGCCCCATGAATTGGTTTTCATTTATGCATCCTCCACCATCGAGTCCGGAGCCCCACGAATTGATTGCCTAGCGTTGTTCGTCTATCCTCCACCCTCAAATCTTATCCGGAGCCCCATGAAATGCTTATCATTCATGCATCCTCCACCATCGAGTGTGGAGCCCCACGAATTGATTGCCCAGCGCTGTTCATCTATCCTCCACCCTCAATCCTTATCCGAAGCCCCATGAAATGCTTATCATTCATGCATCCTCCACCATCGAGTCTGGAGCGCCACGAATTGATTGCCTAGGGCTGTTCGTCTATCCTCCACCCTTAAATCTTATTCGGAGCCCCATGAATTGGTTGTCATTTATGCATCCTTCTCCATCGAGTCTGGAGCCCCAGGAATTGATTGCCTAGCGCTGTTCGTCTATCCTGCACCCTCAAATCTTATCCGGAGCCCCATGAATTGCTTGTCATTCATGCATCCTCCGCCATCGAGGCTGGAGCCCCACGAGTTGATTGCCTAGCGCTGTTTGTCTATCCTCCACCCTCAAATCATATCTGGAGCCCCATGAAATGCTTATCATTCATGCATCCTCCACCATCGAGTCTGGAGCCCCAGGAATTGATTGCCTAGCGCAGTTCGTCTATCCTGCACCCTCAAATCTTATCCGGAGCCCCATGATTTGCTTGTCATTAATGCATCCTCCGCCATCGAGTCTGGAACCCCACGAGTTGATTGCCTAGCACTGTTTGTCTATCCTCCACCCTCAAATCTTATCCAGAGCCCCATGAAATGCTTATCATTCATGCATCCTCCACCATCGAGTCTTGAGCCCCAGGAATTGATTGCCTAGCGCTGTTCGTCTATCCGGCACCCTCAAATCTTATCCGGAGCCCCATGAATTGCTTGTCATTCATGCATCCTCTGCCATCGAGTCTGGAACCCCACGAGTTGATTGCCTAGCGCTTTTCATCTATCCTCCACCCTCAATCCTTATCCGAAGCCCCATGAAATGCTTATCATTCATGCATCCTCCACCATCGAGTCTGGAGCGCCACGAATTGATTGCCTAGGGCTGTTCGTCTATCCTCCACCCTTAAATCTTATTCGGAGCCCCATGAATTGGTTGTCATTTATGCATCCTCCACCATCGAGTCTGGAGCCCCACGAATTGATTGCCTAGCGTTGTTCGTCTATCCTCCACCCTCAAATCTTATCCGGAGCCCCATGAAATGCTTATCATTCATGCATCCTCCACCATCGAGTCTGGAGCCCCAGGAATTGATTGCCTAGCGCAGTTCGTCTATCCTGCACCCTCAAATCTTATCCGGAGCCCCATGATTTGCTTGTCATTAATGCATCCTCCGCCATCGAGTCTGGAACCCCACGAGTTGATTGCCTAGCACTGTTTGTCTATCCTCCACCCTCAAATCTTATCCAGAGCCCCATGAAATGCTTATCATTCATGCATCCTCCACCATCGAGTCTTGAGCCCCAGGAATTGATTGCCTAGCGCTGTTCGTCTATCCGGCACCCTCAAATCTTATCCGGAGCCCCATGAATTGCTTGTCATTCATGCATCCTCTGCCATCGAGTCTGGAACCCCACGAGTTGATTGCCTAGCGCTTTTCATCTATCCTCCACCCTCAATCCTTATCCGAAGCCCCATGAAATGCTTATCATTCATGCATCCTCCACCATCGAGTCTGGAGCGCCACCAATTGATTGCCTAGGGCTGTTCGTCTATCCTCCACCCTTAAATCTTATTCGGAGCCCCATGAATTGGTTGTCATTTATGCATCCTCCACCATCGAGTCTTGAGCCCCAGGAATTGATTGCCTAGCGCTGTTCGTCTATCCGGCACCCTCAAATCTTATCCGGAGCCCCATGAATTGCTTGTTATTCATGCATCCTCCGCCATCGAGTCTGGAACCCCACGAGTTGATTGCCTAGCGCTTTTCATCTATCCTCCACCCTCAATCCTTATCCGAAGCCCCATGAAATGCTTATCATTCATGCATCCTCCACCATCGAGTCTGGAGCGCCACGAATTGATTGCCTAGGGCTGTTCGTCTATCCTCCACCCTTAAATCTTATTCGGAGCCCCATGAATTGGTTTTCATTTATGCATCCTCCACCATCGAGTCCGGAGCCCCACGAATTGATTGCCTAGCGTTGTTCGTCTATCCTCCACCCTCAAATCTTATCCGGAGCCCCATGAAATGCTTATCATTCATGCATCCTCCACCATCGAGTGTGGAGCCCCACGAATTGATTGCCCAGCGCTGTTCATCTATCCTCCACTCTCAAATCTTATCCGAAGCCCTATGAAATGCTTATCATTCATGCATCCTCCACCATCGAGTCTGGATCCCCATGAATTGATTGCCTAGCGCTGTTCATCTATCCTCCACCCTCAAATCTTATCCGGAGCCCCATGAATTGGTTGTCATTTATGCATCCTTCTCCATCGAGTCTGGAGCCCTAGGAATTGATTGCCTAGCGCTGTTCGTCTATCCTGCACCCTCAAATCTTATCCGGAGCCCCATGAATTGCTTGTCATTCATGCATCCTCCGCCATCGAGGCTGGAGCCCCACGAGTTGATTGCCTAGCGCTGTTTGTCTATCCTCCACCCTCAAATCATATCTGGAGCCCCATGAAATGCTTATCATTCATGCATCCTCCACCATCGAGTCTGGAGCCCCAGGAATTGATTGCCTAGCGCAGTTCGTCTATCCTGCACCCTCAAATCTTATCCGGAGCCCCATGATTTGCTTGTCATTAATGCATCCTCCGCCATCGAGTCTGGAACCCCACGAGTTGATTGCCTAGCACTGTTTGTCTATCCTCCACCCTCAAATCTTATCCAGAGCCCCATGAAATGCTTATCATTCATGCATCCTCCACCATCGAGTCTTGAGCCCCAGGAATTGATTGCCTAGCGCTGTTCGTCTATCCGGCACCCTCAAATCTTATCCGGAGCCCCATGAATTGCTTGTCATTCATGCATCCTCTGCCATCGAGTCTGGAACCCCACGAGTTGATTGCCTAGCGCTTTTCATCTATCCTCCACCCTCAATCCTTATCCGAAGCCCCATGAAATGCTTATCATTCATGCATCCTCCACCATCGAGTCTGGAGCGCCACGAATTGATTGCCTAGGGCTGTTCGTCTATCCTCCACCCTTAAATCTTATTCGGAGCCCCATGAATTGGTTGTCATTTATGCATCCTCCACCATCGAGTCTGGAGCCCCACGAATTGATTGCCTAGCGTTGTTCGTCTATCCTCCACCCTCAAATCTTATCCGGAGCCCCATGAAATGCTTATCATTCATGCATCCTCCACCATCGAGTCTGGAGCCCCACGAATTGATTGCCTAGCACTGTTTGTCTATCCTCCACCCTCAAATCTTATCCAGAGCCCCATGAAATGCTTATCATTCATGCATCCTCCACCATCGAGTCTTGAGCCCCAGGAATTGATTGCCTAGCGCTGTTCGTCTATCCGGCACCCTCAAATCTTATCCGGAGCCCCATGAATTGCTTGTCATTCATGCATCCTCCGCCATCGAGTCTGGAACCCCACGAGTTGATTGCCTAGCGCTTTTCATCTATCCTCCACCCTCAATCCTTATCCGAAGCCCCATGAAATGCTTATCATTCATGCTTCCTCCACCATCGAGTCTGGAGCCCCACGAGTTGATTGCCTAGCGCTGTTCGTCTATCCTCCACCCTCAAATCTTATCCGGAGCCCCATGAAATGCTTATCATTCATGCATCCTCCACCATCGAGTCTGTAGCCCCACGAATTGATTGCCTAGCGCTGTTCGTATATCCTGCACCCTCAAATCTTATCTGGAGCCCCATGAATTGCTTGTCATTCATGCATCCTCCGCCACCCTCAAATCTTATCCGGAGCCACATGAAATGATTATCATTCATGCATCCTCCACCATTGAGTCTGGAGCCCCACGAATTGATTGCCTTGCATTGTTCGTTTATCCTCCACCCTCAAATCTTATCCGGAGCCCCATGAAATGCTTATCATTCATGCATCCTCCACAATTGAGTCTGGAGCCCCACGAATTGATTGCCCAGCGCTGTTCATCTATCCTCCACCCTCAAATCTTATCCAGAGCCTTATGAAATGCTTATCATTCATGCATCCTCCACCATCGAGTCTGGAGCCCCATGAATTAATTGCCTATCGCAGTTCATCTATCCTCCACCCTCAAAACTTATTCGGAGCCCCCATGAAATGCTTATCATTCATGCATCCTCCGCCATCGAGTCTGGAGCCCCAACAGTTGATTGCTTAGCGCTGTTCGTTTATCCTCCACCCTCAATCCTTATCCGGAGCCCCATGAAATGCTTATCATTCATGCATCCTCCACCATCGAGTCTGGAGCCCCATGAATTGATTGCCTATCGCCGTTCATCTATCCTCCACCCTCAAATCTTATTCGGAGCCCCATGAAATGCTTATCATTCATGCATCCTCCACCATCGAGTATGGAGCCCCACGAGTTGATTGTCTAGCGCTGTTCCTCTATCCTCTACCCTCAAATATCATCCGGAGCCCTATAAAATGCTTATCATTCATGCATCCTCCACCATCGAGTCTGGAGCCCCACGAATTGATTGCCCAGCGTTGTTCGCCTATCCTCCACCCTCAAATCTTATCCCGAGCCCCATGAATAGCTTCTCCTTCATCTATCCTCCACCATCGAGTCTGGAGACCCACGAATTGATTGCCTAGCGCTGTTCGTCTATCCTGCACCCTCAAATCTAATCCGGAGCCCCGTGAATTGTTTGTCATTCATGCATCCTCCGCCTTCGAGTCTGGAGCCCCACGAGTTTATTGCCTAGCGCTGTTCATCTATCCTCCGCCCTCAAATCTTATCTGGAGCCTTATGATATGCTTGTCATTTATGCATACTCCGCCATCGAGTCTAGATCCCCACGAGTTGATTGCCTAGCGCTGTTCCTCTATCCTCCACCCTCAAATCTTATCCGGAGCCCTATGAAATGCTTATCATTCATGCATCCTCCACCATCGAGTCTCGAGCTCCACAAATTGATTGCCTAGCGCTGTTCGTCTATCCTGCACACTCAAATCTTAACCGACGCCCCATGAATTGCTTGTCATTCAAGCATCCTCCGCCTTCGAGGCTGGAGCCCCACGAGTTGATTGCCTAGCGCTGTTCATCTATCATCCACCCTCAAATCTTATCTGGAGCCCCATGAATTGCTTGTCATTCATGCATCCTCCACCATCGAGTCTGGAGCCCCACGAATTGATTGCCTAGCGCTGTTCGTCTATCCTACACCCTCAAATCTTATTCGGAGCCCCATGAATTGCTTGTCATTCATGCATTCTCCGCCATCGAGTCTGGAGCCCCACGAGTTGATTGCGTAGCGCTGTTCGTCTATCCTCCACCCTCAAATCTTATATTGAGCCCCATGCATAGCTTCTCATTCATGCATCCGCCAACATCGAGTCTGGAGCCCCACAAATTGATTGCCTAGCGCTATTCGTCTATCATGCACCCTCAAATCTCATCCGGAGCCCCATGAATTGCTTCTCATTCATGCATCCTGCAACATCGAGTCTGGAGCCCCACGAATTGAATGGCTAGCGCTGTTCGTCTATCCTACACCCTCAAATCTAATCTGGAGCCCCGTGAATTGTTTGTCATTCATGCATCCTCCGCCTTCGAGTCTGGAGCCCCACGAGTTTATTGCCTAGCGCTGTTCATCTATCCTCCACCCTCAAATCTTATCTGGAGCCTTATGATATGCTTGTCATTTATGCATCCTCCGCCATCGAGTCTAGATCCCCACGAGTTAATTGCCTAGCGCTGTTCATCTATCCTCCACCCTCAAATCTTATCCGGAGCCCCATGACTTGCTTGTCATTCATGCATCCTCCACCATCGAGTCTGGAGCCCCACGAATTGATTGCCTAGCGCTGTTCGTCTATCCTACACCCTCAAATCTTATTCGGAGCCCCATGAATTGCTCGTCATTCATGCATTCTCCGCCATCGAGTCTGGAGCCCCACGAGTTGATTGCCTAGCGCTGTTCGTCTATCCTCCACCCTCAAATCTTATATGGAGCCCCATGCATAGCTTCTCATTCATGCATCCGCCAACATCGAGTCTGGAGCCCCACGAATTGATTGCCTAGCGCTGTTCGTCTATCCTGCACCCTCAAATCTCATCCGGAGCCCCGTAATTTGCTTGTCATTTATGCATCCTCCGCCTTCGAGTCTGGAGCCCCACGAGTTGATTTCCTAGCGCTGTTCATCTATCCTTCACCCTCAAATCTTATATGGAGCCCCATGAATAGCTTCTCATTCATGCATCCTCCAACATCGAGTCTAAAGCCACACGAATTGATTGCCTAGCGTTGTTCGTCTATCCTACACCGTCAAATCTTATCCGGAGCCCCTTGAATTGCTTGTCATTTATGCATCCCACGCCATCGAGTCTGGAGCCCCACGAATTGATTTCCAAGCGCTGTTCGTCTATCCTCCACCCTCAAATCTTATCCGGAGCCCTATGAAATGCTTGTCATTCATGCATCCTCCGCCATCGAGTCTGGAGCCGCACGCGTTTATAGCCTAGCGCTGTTCATCTATCCTCCACCCTCAAATCTTATCCGAAGCCCCATGAATTGCTTGTCATTCATGCATCCTCCGCCATCGAGTCTGTTGCCCCACGAGTTTATTGCCTAGCGCTGTTCATCTATCCTCCACCCTCAAATCTTATCCGAAGCCCCATGAATTGCTTGTCATTCATGCATCCTCCGCCATCGAGTCTGTTGCCCCACGAGTTTATTGCCTAGCGCTGTTCATCTATCCTCCACCCTCAAATCTTATCCGGAGCCCCATGAATTGCTTGTCATTCATGCATCCTCCACCATCGAGTCTGGAGCCCCATGAATTGATTGCCTAGCGCTGTTCGTCTATCCTACACCCTCAAATCTTATTCGGAGCCCCATGAATGGCTCGTCATTCATGCATTCTCCGCCATCGAGTCTGGAGTCCCACGAGTTTATTGCCTAGCGCTGTTCGTGTATCCTCCACCCTCAAATCTTATATGGAGCCCCATGCATAGCTTCTCATTCATGCATCCGCCAACATCGAGTCTGGAGCCCCACAAATTGATTGCCTAGCGCTGTTCGTCTATCCTGCACCCTCAAATCTCATCCGGAGCCCTGTAAATTGCTTGTCATTTATGCATCCTCCGCCTTCGAGTCTGGAGCCCCACGAGTTGATTTCCTAGCGCTGTTCATCTATTCTTCACCCTCAAATCTTATATGGAGCCCCATGAATAGCTTCTCATTCATGCATCCTGCAACATCAAGTCTAAAGCCACACGAATTGATTGCCTAGCGGTTTTCGTCTATCCTACACCGTCAAATCTTATCCGGAGCCCCTTGAATTGCTTGTCATTTATGCATCCCACGCCATCGAGTCTGGAGCCCCACGAATTGATTTCCAAGCGCTGTTCGTCTATCCTCCACCCTCAAATCTTATCCGGAGCCCTATGAAATGCTTGTCATTCATGCATCATCCGCCATCAAGTCTGGAGCCCCACGAGTTGATTGCCTAGCGCTGTTCCTCTATCCTCCACCCTCAAATCTTATATGGAGCCCCATGCATAGCTTCTCATTCATGCATCCGCCAACATCGAGTCTGGAACCCCACGAATTGATTGCCTAGCGCTGTTCGTCTATCCTGCACCCTCAAATCTCATCCGGAGCCCCGTAATTTGCTTGTCATTTATGCATCCTCCGCCATCGAGTCTAGATCCCCACGAGTTAATTGCCTAGCGCTGTTCATCTATCCTCCACCCTCAAATCTTATCCGGAGCCCCATGACTTGCTTGTCATTCATGCATCCTCCACCATCGAGTCTGGAGCCCCACGAATTGATTGCCTAGCGCTGTTCGTCTATCCTACACCCTCAAATCTTATTCGGAGCCCCATGAATTGCTCGTCATTCATGCATTCTCCGCCATCGAGTCTGGAGCCCCACGAGTTGATTGCCTAGCGCTGTTCGTCTATCCTCCACCCTCAAATCTTATATGGAGCCCCATGCATAGCTTCTCATTCATGCATCCGCCAACATCGAGTCTGGAGCCCCACGAATTGATTGCCTAGCGCTGTTCGTCTATCCTGCACCCTCAAATCTCATCCGGAGCCCCGTAATTTGCTTGTCATTTATGCATCCTCCGCCTTCGAGTCTGGAGCCCCACGAGTTGATTTCCTAGCACTGTTCATCTATCCTTCACCCTCAAATCTTATATGGAGCCCCATGAATAGCTTCTCATTCATGCATCCTCCAACATCGAGTCTAAAGCCACACGAATTGATTGCCTAGCGTTGTTCGTCTATCCTACACCGTCAAATCTTATCCGGAGCCCCTTGAATTGCTTGTCATTTATGCATCCCACGCCATCGAGTCTGGAGCCCCACGAATTGATTTCCAAGCGCTGTTCGTCTATCCTCCACCCTCAAATCTTATCCGGAGCCCTATGAAATGCTTGTCATTCATGCATCCTCCGCCATCGAGTCTGGAGCCGCACGAGTTTATAGCCTAGCGCTGTTCATCTATCCTCCACCCTCAAATCTTATCCGAAGCCCCATGAATTGCTTGTCATTCATGCATCCTCCGCCATCGAGTCTGTTGCCCCACGAGTTTATTGCCTAGCGCTGTTCATCTATCCTCCACCCTCAAATCTTATCCGAAGCCCCATGAATTGCTTGTCATTCATGCATCCTCCGCCATCGAGTCTGTTGCCCCACGAGTTTATTGCCTAGCGCTGTTCATCTATCCTCCACCCTCAAATCTTATCCGGAGCCCCATGAATTGCTTGTCATTCATGCATCCTCCACCATCGAGTCTGGAGCCCCATGAATTGATTGCCTAGCGCTGTTCGTCTATCCTACACCCTCAAATCTTATTCGGAGCCCCATGAATGGCTCGTCATTCATGCATTCTCCGCCATCGAGTCTGGAGTCCCACGAGTTTATTGCCTAGCGCTGTTCGTGTATCCTCCACCCTCAAATCTTATATGGAGCCCCATGCATAGCTTCTCATTCATGCATCCGCCAACATCGAGTCTGGAGCCCCACAAATTGATTGCCTAGCGCTGTTCGTCTATCCTGCACCCTCAAATCTCATCCGGAGCCCCGTAAATTGCTTGTCATTTATGCATCCTCCGCCTTCGAGTCTGGAGCCCCACGAGTTGATTTCCTAGCGCTGTTCATCTATTCTTCACCCTCAAATCTTATATGGAGCCCCATGAATAGCTTCTCATTCATGCATCCTGCAACATCAAGTCTAAAGCCACACGAATTGATTGCCTAGCGGTTTTCGTCTATCCTACACCGTCAAATCTTATCCGGAGCCCCTTGAATTGCTTGTCATTTATGCATCCCACGCCATCGAGTCTGGAGCCCCACGAATTGATTTCCAAGCGCTGTTCGTCTATCCTCCACCCTCAAATCTTATCCGGAGCCCTATGAAATGCTTGTCATTCATGCATCATCCGCCATCAAGTCTGGAGCCCCACGAGTTGATTGCCTAGCGCTGTTCCTCTATTCTCCACCCTCAAATCTTATATGGATCCCCATGCATAGCTTCTCATTCATGCATCCGCCAACATCGAGTCTGGAGCCCCACGAATTGATTGCCTAGCGCTGTTCGTCTATCCTGCACCCTCAAATCTCATCCGGAGCCCCGTAATTTGCTTGTCATTTATGCATCCTCCGCCTTCGAGTCTGGAGCCCGACGAGTTGATTTCCTAGCGCTGTTCATCTATCCTTCACCCTCAAATCTTATATGGAGCCCCATGAATAGCTTCTCATTCCTGCATCCTCCAACATCGAGTCTAAAGCCACACGAATTGATTGCCTAGCGTTGTTCGTCTATCCTGCACCCTCAAATCTTATATGGAGCCCCATGCATAGCTTCTCATTCATGCATCCGCCAACATCGAGTCTGGAGCCCCACAAATTGATTGCCTAGCGCTGTTCGTCTATCCTGCACCCTCAAATCTCATCCGGAGCCCCGTAAATTGCTTGTCATTTATGCATCCTCCGCCTTCGAGTCTGGAGCCCCACGAGTTGATTTCCTAGCGCTGTTCATCTATTCTTCACCCTCAAATCTTATATGGAGCCCCATGAATAGCTTCTCATTCATGCATCCTCCAACATCAAGTCTAAAGCCACACGAATTGATTGCCTAGCGGTTTTCGTCTATCCTACACCGTCAAATCTTATCCGGAGCCCCTTGAATTGCTTGTCATTTAGGCATCCCACGCCATCGAGTCTGGAGCCCCACGAATTGATTTCCAAGCGCTGTTCGTCTATCCTCCACCCTCAAATCTTATCCGGAGCCCTATGAAATGCTTGTCATTCATGCATCATCCGCCATCGAGTCTGGAGCCCCACGAGTTGATTGCCTAGCGCTGTTCCTCTATCCTCCACCCTCAAATCTTATATGGAGCCCCATGCATAGCTTCTCATTCATGCATTCGCCAACATCGAGTCTGGAGCCCCACGAATTGATTGCCTAGCGCTGTTCGTCTATCCTGCACCCTCAAATCTCATCCGGAGCCCCGTGAATTGCTTGTCATTCATGCATCCTCCACCTTCGAGTTTGGAGCCCCACGAGTTTATTGCCTAGCGCTGTTCATCTATCCTCCACCCTCAAATCTCATCCGGAGCCTTATGATATGCTTGTCATTTATGCATCCCACGGCTTCGAGTCTGGAGCCCCACGAGTTGATTGCCTAGCGCTGTTCCTCTATCCTCCACCCTCAAATCTTATCCTGAGCCCTATGAAATGCTTATCATTCATGCATCCTCCACCATCGAGTCTCAAGCCCCACGAATTGATTGCCTAGCGCTGTTCGTCTATCCTACACCCTCAAATCTTATCCGGAGCCCCTTGAATTGCTTGTCATTCATGCATCCTCCGCCATCGAGTCTGGAACCCCACGAGTTGATTGCCTAACGCTGTTCGTCTATCCTCCTCCCTCAAATCTTATATGGAGCCCCAGGCATAGCTTCTCATTCATGCATCCGCCAACATCGAGTCTGGAGCCCCACGAATTGATTGCCCAGCGCTGTTCGTCTATCCTACACCGTCAAATCTTATCCGGAGCCCCACGAATTGCTTATCATTCATGCATCCTCCGCCATCGAGTCTGGAGCCCCACGAGTTGATTGCCTAGCGCTGTTCGTCTATCCTCCACCCTCAAATCTTATCCGGAGCCCCATGAAATGCTTGTCATTCATGCATCCTCCGCCATCGAGTCTGGAGCCCCACGAATTGATTGCCTAGCGCTGTTCGTCTATCCTCCACCCTCAAATCTTATCCGGAGCCCCATGAAATGCTTATCATTCGTGCATCCTCAACCATCGAGTCTGGAGCCCCACGAATTGATTGCCTAGCGCTGTTCGTTTATCCTCCACCCTCAAATCTTATCCGAAGCCCCATGAATGGCTTCTCATTCATGCATCCTCCACCATCGAGTCTGGAGCCCCACGAATTGATTGCCTAGCCCTGTTCGTCTATCCTGCACCCTCAAATCTTATCCTGAGCCCCATGAATTGCTTGTTATTCATGCATCCTCCACCATCGAGTCTGGAGCCCCACAAATTGATTGCCTAGCGTTGTTCGTCTATCCACCACCCTGAAATCTTATCCGTAGCCGTATGAAATGCTTATCATTCATGCATCCTCCACCATAGAGTCTGGAGCCCCACAAATTGATTGCATAGCGCTGTTCGTCTATCCTCCACCCTCAAATCTTATCCGGAGCCCCATGAATTGCTTATCATTTATGCATCATCCACCATTGAGTCTCGAGCCCCACGAATTGATTGCCTAGCGCTGTTCGTCTATCCTCAACCCTTAAATCTGATCTTGAGCCCCATGAATGTGTGGTCATTTATGCATCCTTCACCATCGAGTCTGGAGCCCCATGATTTGATTGTCAAGTGCTGTTCGTCTATCCTCCACCCTCAAATCTTATCCGGAGCCCCATGAGTTGCCTATCATTCATGCATCCTCCACCATCGAGTCTGGAGCCCCACGAATTGATTGCCTAGCACTATTCGTCTAACCTCCACCCTCAAATCTTATCCGGAGGCCCATGAATAGGTTCTCATTCGTGCATCCTCCACCATCGAGTCCGTAGCCCCACGAATTGATTGCCTAGCGCTGTTCGTCTATCCTTCACCCTCAAATCTTATCCGGAGCCCCATGAAATGCTTATCATTCATGCATCATCCACAATCGAGTCTCGAGCCCCACGAATTGATTGCCTAGCGTTGTTCGTCTATCCTGCACCCTCAAATCTTATCCTGAGCCCCATGAATTGCTTGTTATTACTGCATCCTCCGCCATCGAGTCTGGAGCCCCACAAGTTGATTGCCTAGCGCTGTTCATCTATCCTCCACCCTCAAATCTTATCCGGAGCCCTATGAAATGCTTATCATTCATGCATCCTCCACCATAGAGTCTGGAGCCCCACAAATTGATTGCATAGCGCTGTTCGTCTATCCTCCACCCTCAAATCTTATCCGGAGCCCCATGAATTGCTTATCATTTATGCATCATCCACCATTGAGTCTCGAGCCCCACGAATTGATTGCCTAGCGCTGTTCGTCTATCCTCAACCCTTAAATCTGATCTTGAGCCCCATGAATGTGTGGTCATTTATGCATCCTTCACCATCGAGTCTGGAGCCCCATGAATTGATTGTCAAGTGCTGTTCGTCTATCCTCCACCCTCAAATCTTATCCGGAGCCCCATGAGTTGCCTATCATTCATGCATCCTCCACCATCGAGTCTGGAGCCCCACGAATTGATTGCCTAGCACTATTCGTCTAACCTCCACCCTCAAATCTTATCCGGAGGCCCATGAATAGGTTCTCATTCGTGCATCCTCCACCATCGAGTCCGTAGCCCCACGAATTGATTGCCTAGCGCTGTTCGTCTATCCTTCACCCTCAAATCTTATCCGGAGCCCCATGAAATGCTTATCATTCATGCATCATCCACAATCGAGTCTCGAGCCCCACGAATTGATTGCCTAGCGTTGTTCGTCTATCCTGCACCCTCAAATCTTATCCTGAGCCCCATGAATTGCTTGTTATTCATGCATCCTCCGCCATCGAGTCTGGAGCCCCACAAGTTGATTGCCTAGCGCTGTTCATCTATCCTCCACCCACAAATCTTATCCGGAGCCCTATGAAATGCTTATCATTCATGCATCCTCCACCATAGAGTCTGGAGCCCCACAAATTGATTGCATAGCGCTGTTCGTCTATCCTCCACCCTCAAATCTTATCCGGAGCCCCATGAATTGCTTATCATTTATGCATCATCCACCATTGAGTCTCGAGCCCCACGAATTGATTGCCTAGCGCTGTTCGTCTATCCTCAACCCTTAAATCTGATCTTGAGCCCCATGAATGTGTGGTCATTTATGCATCCTTCACCATCGAGTCTGGAGCCCCATGAATTGATTGTCAAGCGCTGTTCGTCTATCCTCCACCCTCAAATCTTATCCGGAGCCCCATGAAATGCTAATCATTCATGCATCCTCCACCATCGAGTCTAGAGCCCCACAAATTGATTGCCTAGCGCTGTTCGTCTATCCTCCACCCTCAAATCTTATTCGGAGCCCCATGAATAGCTTCCCATTCATGCATCCTCAACTATCGAGTCTGGAGCCCCACGAATTCATTGCCTACGGTTGTTCGTCTATCCTGCACCCTCAAATCTTATCCGGAGCCCCATGAATTGCTTTTCATTCATGCATCCTCTGGCATCGAGTCTAGAGCCCCATGAGTTAATTGCCTAGCGCTGTTCGTCTATCCTCCACCCTCAAATCTTATCCGGAGCTCATGAATTGCTTGTCATTCATGCATCCTCCGCCATCAAGTCTGGAGCCCCACGAATTGATTGTCTAGCGCTATTCGTCTATCCTGCACCCTCAAATCTTATCCGGAGCCCCATGAAATGCTTATCATTTATGCATCATCAACCATCGAGTCTCGAGCCCCACGAATTGATTGCCTAGCGCTGTTCGTCTATCTTCGACCCTTAAATCTTATATGGAGCCCCATGAATGTGTTGTCATTTATGCATCCTTCACCATCGAGTCTGGAGCCCCATGAATTGATTTTCAAGCGCTGTTCATCTATCCTCCACCCTCAAATCTTATCCGGAGGCCCATGAATAGCTTCTCATTCATGCATCCTCTACCATCGAGTCCGGAGCTCCACGAATTGATTGCCTAGCGCTGTTCTCCTATCCTTCACCCTCAAATCTTATCCGGAGCCCCATGAAATGCTTATCTTTCATTCATTATCCACGATCGAGTCTCGAGCCCCAAGAATTGATTGCCTAGCGTTGGTCATCTATCCTGCACCCTCAAATCTTATCCGGAGCCCCATGAATTGCTTGTCATTCATGAATCCTCCGCCATCAAGTCTGGAGCCCCACGAGTTGATTGTCTAGCGCTGTTCGTCTATCCTCCACCCTCAAATCTTATCCGGAGCCCCTTGAATTGCTTATCATTTATGCATCATCCACCATTGAGTCTCGAGCCCCACGAATTAATTGCCTAGCGCTGTTCGTCTATCCTCAACCCTTAAATCTTATCTTGAGCCTCATGAATGTGTGGTCATTTATGCATCCTTCACCATCGAGTCTGGAGCCCCATGAATTGATTGTCAAGCGTTGTTCGTCTATCCTCCACCCTCAAATCTTAACCGGAGCCCCATGAAATGCTAATCATTCATGCATCCTCCACCATCGAGTCTGGAGCCCCACGAATTGATTGCCTAGCGCTGTTCGTCTATCCTCCACCCTCAAATCTTATTCGGAGCCCCATGAATAGCTTCCCATTCATGCATCCTCAACTATCGAGTCTAGAGCCCCACGAATTGATTGCCTACCGCTGTTCGTCTATCCTGCACCCTCAAATCTTATCCGGAGCCCCATGAATTGCTTGTCATTCATGCATCCTCTGGCATCGAGTCATGAGCCCCATGAATTAATTGCCTAGTGCTGTTCGTCTATCCTCCACCCTCAAATCTTATTCAGGGCCCCATGAATTGCTTGTCATTCATGCATCCTCCACCATCGAGTCTGGAGCGCCACGAATTGATTGCCTAGGGCTGTTCGTCTATCCTCCACCCTTAAATCTTATTCGGAGCCCCATGAATTGGTTGTCATTTATGCATCCTTCACCATCGAGTCTGGAGCCCCATGAATTGATTTTCAAGCATTGTTCATCTATCCTCCACCCTCAAATCTTATCCGGAGGCCCATGAATAGCTTCTCATTCATGCATCCTCTACCATCGAGTCTGGAGCCCCACGAATTGATTGCCTAGCGCTGTTCTCCTATCCTTCACCCTCAAATCTTATCCGGAGCCCCATGAAATGCTTATCATTCATGCATCATCCACGATCGAGTCTCGAGCCCCAAGAATTGATTGCCTAGCGTTGTTCATCTATCCTGCACCCTCAAATCTTATCCGGAGCCCCATGAATTGCTTGTCATTCATGCATCCTCCGCCATCAAGTCTGGAGCCCCACGAGTTGATTGCCTAGCGTCGTTCGTCTATCCTCCACCCTCAAATATTATCTGGAGCCCCATGAATAGCTTCTCATTCATGCATCCTCTGCCATCGAGTCCGGAGCCCCATGAATTGATTGCCTAGCGTTGTTCGTCTATCCTCCATCCTCAAATCTTATCTGGAGCCCTATGAAATGCTTGTCATTCATGCATCCTCCACCATCGAGTGTGGAGCCGCACGAATTGATTGCCTAGCGCTGTTCGTCTATCCTACACCCTCAAATCTTATCCGGAGCCCCATGAATTGCTTGTGATTCATGCATCCTCCGTCATCGAGTCTGGAACCCCACGAGTTGATTGCCTAGCGCTGTTCATCTATCCTCCACCCTCAAATCTTATCCAAAGCCCCATGAAATGCTTATCATTCATGCATCATGCACCATCGAGTCTGGAGCCCTACTAATTGATTGCCTAGCGCTGTTCGTCTATCCTCCACCCTCAAATATTATCTGGAGCCCCATGAATAGCTTCTCATTCATGCATCCTCCACCATCGAGTCCGAAGCCCCACGAATTGATTGCCTAGCGTTGTTCGTCTATCCTCCACCCTCAAATCTTGTCCGGAGCCCTATGAAATGCTTGTCAATCATGCATCCCCCGCCATCTAGTCTTTAGCCCCACGAATTGATTGCCTAGCGCTGTTCGTCTATCCTCCACCCTCAAATCTTATCTGGAGCCCCATGAATAGCTTTTCACTCATGCATCCTCCACCATCGAGTCCGGAGCCCCACGAATTGATTGCCTAGCGTTGTTCGTCTATCCTCCACCCTCAAATCTTGTCCGGAGCCCCATGAATTGCTTGTCATTTATGAATCCTCCGCCATCGAGTCTGGAGCCCCACGAGTTGATTACCTAGCGCTGTTTGTCTATCGTCCACCCTCAAATCTTATCCGGAGCCCCATGAATAGCTTCTCATTCATGTATCCTCCACCATCGAGGCTGGAACCCCACGAATTGATTGCCTAGCGCTGTTCGTCTATCCTCCACCCTCAAATATTATCTGAAGCCCCATGAATAGCTTCTCATTCATGCATCCTCTGCCATCGAGTCCGGAGCCCAATGAATTGATTGCCTAGCGTTGTTCGTGTATCCTCCATCCTCAAATCTTATCTGGAGACCTATGAAATGCTTGTCATTCATGCATCCTCCACCATCGAGTCTGGAGCCGCACGAATTGATTGCCTAGCGCTGTTCGTCTATCCTACACCCTTAAATATTATCCAGAGCCCCATGAATTGCTTGTCATTATTGCATCCTCTGCCATCGAGTCTGGAACCCCACGAGTTGATTGTCTAGCGCTGTTCGTCTATCCTCCACCCTTAAATCTTATCCGGAGCCCCATGAAATGCTTGTCATTTATGCATCCTTCATCATCGAGTCTAGAGCCCCACGAATTGATTGCCTAACGCTGTTCGTCTATCCTCCACCCTCAAATCTTATCTGGAGCCCCATGAATAGCTTCTCATTCATGCATCCTCCACCATCGAGTCTGGAGCCCCACGAATTAATTGCCTAGCGCTGTTCGTCTATCCTGCACCATCAAATCTAATCCGGAGCCCCATGAATTGCATGTCATTCATGCATCCTCCGCCATCGAGTCTGGAGCCCCACGAGTTGATTGCCTAGCGCTGTTCGTCTATCCTCCACCCTTAAATCTTATCCGAAGCCCCATGAAATGCTTGTCATTTATGCATCCTTCATCATCGAGTCTAGAGCCCCACAAATTGATTGCCTAGCGCTGTTCATCTATCCTCCACCCTCAAATCTTATCCGGAGCCCCATGAAATGCTTATGATTCCTGCATCATGCACAATCGAGTCTGGAGCCCCACGAATTGATTGCCTAGCGCTGTTCGTCTATCCTCCACCCTCAAATCTTATCCGGAACCCCATGAATAGCTTCTCATTCATGCATCCTCCGCCATCGAGTCCGGAGCCCCACGAATTGATTGCCTAGCGTTGTTCGTCTATCCTCCATCCTCAAATCTTATCCAGAGCCCTCTGAAATGCTTGTCAGTCATGCATCCTCCGCAATCTTGTCTGGAGCCCCACGAATTGATTGCCTAGCGCTGTTCGTCTATCCTCCACCCTCAAATCTTATCCAGAGCCCAATGAATAGCATCTCATTCATGCATCCTCCACCATCGAGTGTGGAGCCGCATGAATTGATTGCCTAGCGCTGTTTGTCTATCCTCCACCCTCAAATCTTATCCGGAGCCCCATGAATAGCTTCTCATTCATGCATCCTCTGCCATCGAGTCCGGAGCCCCACAAATTGATTGCCTAGCGCTGTTCGTCTATCCTGCACCCTCAAATCTTATTCGGAGCCCCATGAATTGCATGTCATTCATGCATCCTCCGCCATCGAGTTTGGAGCCCCACGAGTTGATTGCCTAGTGCTGTTCCTCGATCCTCCACCCTCAAATCTTATCCGGAGCCCAATGAAATGCTTATGATTCCTGCATCATGCACCATCGAGTCTGGAGCCCCACGAATTGATTGCCTAGCGCTGTTCGTCTATCCTCCAACCTCAAATCTTATCCGGAACCCCATGAATAGCTTCTCATTCATGCATCCTCCGCCATCGAGTCCGGAGCCCCACGAATTGATTGCCTAGCGCTGTTCGTCTATCCTCCATCCTCAAATCTTATCCAGAGCCCTCTGAAATGCTTGTCAGTCATGCATCCTCCGCCATCTTGTCTGGAGCCCCACGAATTGATTGCCTAGCGCTGTTCGTCTATCCTCCACCCTCAAATCTTATCCAGAGCCCAATGAATAGCTTCTCATTCATGCATCCTCCACCATCGAGTGTGGAGCCGCATGAATTGATTGCCTAGCGCTGTTTGTCTATCCTCCACCCTCAAATCTTATCCGGAGCCCCATGAATAGCTTCTCATTCATGCATCCTCTGCCATCGAGTACGGAGCCCCACGAATTGATTGCCTAGCGCTGTTCGTCTATCCTGCACCCTCAAATCTTATTCGGAGCCCCATGAATTGCATGTCATTCATGCATCCTCCGCCATCGAGTTTGGAGCCCCACGAGTTGATTGCCTAGTGCTGTTCCTCGATCCTCCACCCTCAAATCTTATCCGGAGCCCAATGAAATGCTTATGATTCCTGCATCATGCACCATCGAGTCTGGAGCCCCACGAATTGATTGCCTAGCGCTGTTCGTCTATCCTCCACCCTCAAATCTTATCCGGAGCCCCATGAATAGCTTCTCATTCATGCATCCTCCGCCATCGAGTCCGGAGCCCCACGAATTGATTGCCTAGCGTTGTTCGTCTATCCTCCATCCTCAAATCTTATCCAGAGCCCTCTGAAATGCTTGTCAGTCATGCATCCTCCGCCATCGAGTCTGGAGCCCCACGAATTGATTGCCTAGCGCTGTTCGTCTATCCTCCACCCTCAAATCTTATCTGGAGCCCAATGAATAGCTTCTCATTCATGCATCCTCCACCATCGAGTGTGGAGCCGCACGAATTGATTGCCTAGCGCTGTTCGTCTATCCTGCACCCTCAAATATTATCCGGAGCCCCATGAATTGCTTGTCATTATTGCATCCTCCGCCATCGAGTCTGGAGCCCCACGAGTTGATTGCCTAGGGTTGTTCATCTATCCTCCACCCTTAAATCTTATCCGGAGCCCCATGAAATGCTTGTCATTTATGCATCCTTCATCATCGAGTCTAGAGCCCCACGAATTGATTGCCTAGCGCTGTTCGTCTATCCTCCACCCTCAAATCTTATCTGGAGCCCCATGAATAGCTTCTCATTCATGCATCCTCCACCATCGAGTCTAGAGCCCCACAAATTGATTGCCTAGCGCTGTTCGTCTATCCTGCACCCTCAAATCTTATCTGGAGCCCCATGAATTGCTTGTCATTCATGCATCCTCCGCCATCGAGTCTGGAGCCCCACGAGTTGATTGCCTAGCGCTGTTCGTCTATCCTCCACCCTTAAATCTTATCCGAAGCCCCATGAAATACTTGTCATTTATGCATCCTTCATCATCGAGTCTAGAGCCCCACAAATTGATTGCCTAGCGCTGTTCGTCTATCCTCCACCCTCAAATCTTATCCGGAGCCCCATGAATAGCTTCTCATTCATGCATCCTCCACCATCGAGTCTGGAGCCCCACGAATTGATTGCCTAGCGCTGTTCGTCTATTCTGCACCCTCAAATCTTATCCGGAGCCCCATGAATTGCTTGTCATTCATGCATCCTACGCCATCGAGTCTGGAGCCCCACGAGTTGATTGCCTAGCGCTGTTCGTCTATCCTCCACCCTTAAATCTTATCCGAAGCCCCATGAAATGCTTGTCATTTATGCATCCTTCATCATCGAGTCTAGAGCCCCACAAATTGATTGCCTAGCGCTGTTCATCTATCCTCCACCCTCAAATCTTATCCGGAGCCCCATGAATAGCTTCTCATTCATGCATCCTCCACCATCGAGTCTGGAGCCCCACGAATTGATTGCCTAGTGCTGTTCATCTATTCTGCACCCTCAAATCTTATCCGGAGCCCCATGAATTGCTTGTCATTCATGCATCCTCCGCCATCGAGTCTGGAGCCCCACGAGTTGATTGCCTAGCACCGTTCATCTGTCCTCCACCCTCAAATCTTATCCGGAGCCCCATGAAATGCTTATCATTCATGCATCCTCCACCATCGAGTCTGGAGCCCCACAAATTTATTGCCTAGCGCTGTTCGTCTATCCTGTACCCTCAAATCTTATCCGGAGCCCCATGAAATGCTTGTCATTCATGCATCCTCCGCCATCGAGTCTGGAGCCGCACGAGGAGATCAGATTTGGTTCGACCATGCCCTCCTGGTTTCCGACTAGTAAATTGGCGGGTGGAGGAACGCCCAAACGTTTAATGGACAAGCATAATGTAACCTTTTGTAACTTTAAAAAACTCTACGGTTGGGCCTAGGCTTAGAGTTTTCCTTTTGTTAAGGCATTATGTCTTTTGTTCTTTAAGTTATAATATAAAGATATTTCTTCATCTGTTCTTGCGCCTTTACCCATTCTCATTCATTTGCATGTTTATTTCTTTACGCTTAAAACGATACAGATCCGACGACGAGTCCCATGAAGGTACAAATACCCAGAACCCGGCCGTCAATTTCGAGCAAGAAGTGAGTCGGATGGAGAATGAAGAGGACGAGGATGTGGGGCTTCCCCCAGAGCTGGAGAGGATAATCGCTCAGGAGGACCGAGAGATGAGGCCTCATCAAGAAGAGACAGAACTTGTAGGCTTAGGAACCGACAGTGGGAAAAAGGAAGTAAAGATAGGCACGGGTATGATCGCACCCGTCCGTGAAGAATTAATAGCCCTGCTGAAAAACTACCAAGACATCTTTGCCTGGTCGTACCAAGATATGCCCGGTTTAAGTTATGACATCGTACAACACAGACTACCTCTAAATCCTGAGTGCTCTCCGGTAAAGCAAAAATTGAGGACAATGAATCCCGAGACTTCCCTGAAGATAAAAGAAAGAAACAATTTGACACTGGCTTTCTGGTTGTCGCTCGGTACCTGGAATGGGTTGCCAACATTGTACCAGTCCCTAAGAAGGATGGGAAGGTATGAATGTGTGTGGATTATCGGGACCCCAATCGAGCCAGTCCCAAAGACAATTTCCCTCTGCCGCACATCGACGTCCTCGTGGATAATACCGCCAATTGCACTTTGTTTTCCTTCATGGACGGTTTCTCCAGTTATAATCAGATAAAGATGGCGCCAGAGGATATGGAAAAGACCACTTTCGTCACCCTGTGGGGGACGTTCTACTATAAAGTGATGTCCTTTGGGCTCAAGAACGCCGGGGCAACCTATCAACGGGCTATGGTGGCTTTGTTCCACGAGATGATGCACCGAGAAATCGAAGTCTATGTAGACGACATGATCGCCAAGTCTAAAACAGAGGAGGAACACCTTGTTAATCTACGGAAGTTGTTTGAAAGGCTTAGGAAGTATCGATTGAGGTTGAACCCCGCTAAGTGCACCTTTGGGGTCAAGTCAGGGAAATTACTGGGTTTCATCGTGAGTCAGAAAAGAATAGAGGTGGACCCCGAAAAGGTAAAAGCCATCCTTGAGATGACAGAACCACGTACCGAGAAGCATGTCCGAGGATTCCTATGGCATTTGAACTACATTGCTAGATTCATATCAGAGCTCACCACTATCTGCGAGCCGTTGTTCAAGCTCTTACGCAAGAACCAATCTAGCCACTGGAACAAGGACTGTCAAGAGGCGTTTGGAAAGATCAAATAGTGCTCCATGAACCCTCCCATGCTTATGCCGCCGGTGCCCGGGAGACCTCTCATCTTGTACATGGCGGTTTTGGATGAATCAATGGGGTGCATGCTGGGGCAACACGACGAGTCCGGGAAAAGAGAGCAAGTCGTCTACTACTTAAGTAAGAAGTTCATGGCCTGTGAGATGAACTACTCCCTGCTGAAAAGGACATGTTGTGCTTTGGTCTGGGCGTCCCACTGTTTAAGGCAGTACATGCTGAGCCATATCACCTGGCTGATATCCAAGATGGACCCGGTCAAGTACATCTTTGAGAAACCTGCTCTCATAGGGCGAATCGCTCGGTGGCAGGTTTTGCTATTCGATTTCGATATAGTCTATGCCACCCAAAAGGCGATAAAGAGAAGCGCCTTGGCGGACTATTTGGCTCAGCAACCTCTCAATGATTATCAACCCATGCATCCCGAGTTCCCGGATGAGGACATCATGGCCTCATTTGAAGAGAAGCTAGACAAGGACGGGGACAAATGGATCGTATGGTTCGATGGGGTGTCAAACATTCTAGGCCATGGTGTTGGGGCAACATTGGTCTCTTCGGATAGTCAACGTATACCTTTCATAGCCAGGCTGGGGTTCGACTACACCAATAAAATGGCTGAATATGAAGCATGCGCTCTGGGTGTCCAAGCAGCAATTGACTTTAACGTCAAGCTACTCAAGGTGAACGGAGACTCGGTGCTGGTGATTCACCAGTTGAGAGGAGAATGGGAGACTAGAAACCACAAGCTGATACCCTACCAAGCCTATATCAAGGGATTGACTGAGTTCTTTGATGAGATCTCCTTCCATCATGTTCCCTGAGAGGAAAATCAAATGGCGGATGCGCTTGCCAGTTTAGCATCCATGTTCCAGCTGACCCGCACATTGTTGTCTGGTGGAAAAAGAGCGGGACGGTAAGCCTTGGTATTTCGATATCAAGCGATACGTTGAAAGCCAAGAGTACCCACCGGAGGCTTCCGACAACGACAAGAGGATGTTAAGGAGATTGGCAGCCGGTTTCTTCTTGAGCAGAAGCATACTATACAAGAGAAACCATGACATGGTTTTGCTCCGCTGCGTGAATGCTAAAGAAGCTGAGAGCATGCTGGGAGAGGTCCATGAGGGCTCTTTTGGTACGCATGCTAACAGGCACGCCATGGCTAGGAAGATCTTAAGGGCGGGCTACTATTGGCTCACCATGGAGAGCGATTGTTGTCTCCATGTGAGGAAGTGTCACAAATGCCAGACGTTTGTAGACAATGTCAATGCTCCGCCCTTACCTCTAAATGTTTTGGCCGCACCATGGCCATTTTCCATGTGGGGAATAGATGTGATTAGGGCCATAGAGCCCAAAGCTGCGAACGAACATCGTTTCATCCTAGTGGCGATTGATTACTTCATTAAGTGGGTCGAAGCTGCATTGTACGCTAGCGTCACCAGGAGTATGGTGGTCAGGTTCATTAAAAGGGAGATTATCTGCCGGTATGGTTTGCCGAGGAAGATTATCACGGACAATGGCACCAACTTGAATAACAAGATGATGGGGGAAATGTGCGAGGAGTTTAAGATCCAACATCACAATTCCATACCCTACAGACCTAAGATGAACGGAGCAGTGGAGGCAGCCAACAAGAATATCGAGAAGATTATCCAGAAGATGACCGCGTCATACAAGGATTGGCACGAGATGCTCCCTACATGGTTACCGAACCTCAGTGCGCACATCAACCGGGGCAATACCGTTCTCGTTGGTATATGGAATGAAGGTTGTGCTACTGTTTGAGGTGGAAGTCCCGTCATTAAGAGTCTTGGTGGAGTCCGGATTAAAGGAATCAGAGTGGGACCAAGCACGTTTCGATCAGCTTAATCTCATAGAAGGCAAGCGTTTGGCCGCCATGAGCCACAGACGTTTATATCAGAAACGAGTGAAGAACGCTTTTGACAAGAAGGTACGCTTGTGCAGGTTCAGCGAAGGGGACCTGGTGCTGAAGAAAGTCTCTCAAGCCCTGAAACACAATAGGGGAAAGTGGGCCCCGAACTACGAAGGGCCTTTCGTCATAAAAAGGGCTTTCTCCGGAGGGGCCCTTGTGCTTGCCAACATGGATGACAAGGAACTACCTTCGCCGGTGAACTCAGACGTTGTCAAGCGATACTACGCTTAAGTTCTGGGGCAATTAAGGAAGTCGCTGCATGTTTTATTTTTCTGTGGTTTCCTCCAGGGATTCCTGTCCTCTGTAATTTTCTCATCACAGTCTTTTAAAAGAACGTAGGATTGGGGTTTCGATCCTCGCTTTGTGCCTTAAAAGATGTGTAGTCTTTAATGACCCGAGCCTTTTCACTCAGTCCATTGGATGCCCCAAGCGCTTAATTGAAGCTAAACCCGACAAGCTTTTGCTAAAGAATTATTGCATTTTGAAACACTCATGCATACACATATACATGCATATTTGTTATCTTGTGACAGGGATAGGATCGTTTTAAGCAATAGTCAAATACCGCGCCAAATCCAAGACAGAGATGAATCAAGGTAAGTGGTAACGTGGCCACGATTTGCTGCGCAATGTCATTTCCTGCTTTCAGGTACTTGGGGACGGGCACGAATGGATGTTAGGCCCATGATCAACATATCGCTGTCCCGTGTCGAGCTCCGGACAATCGAGAAGCGCTACTGGGAGGCAGCCTAGTATCCTTTAAATTCCTACCTATTATTGTTGTCGTTTCTTTAAGATAATGATCGGATGCCTAACTTACCCTAAGGGTTTCGAGTAAGCGAACGCCGACTCATAGAGAGCGCGTACTTTCTTCAAAAAAAATGTGTAGGGTTAGTTCGCCTCGGCGAGCACCCCCTGCACGAAATGGTTTAAAAGAAAGAGGGAGTGCAGTTTTTCACCCAAAGAACTTCTCCCCCTCACTTAAGAACGCAGCACTCACGGGATTTATAGTTTTTTCTCACCCTAGGCCACCATTGTGTGCTTTTTGCTTCCATTTTAGTGCCCTTGCCACCTCATACAAGTAAGTGCACTATCCTTTGGTCTCTAGCTTTCCGTTGATGCATTTGTATGTTCTAAATTATACATTTTTTGGCCAATTTCGTGAGGCAATTTGGGACAAATTCATGCTGTAATTTATCGAATTGGGAGGATGTGGGGGATGGCCTTAGGCCTAGGTGATGTTCTGAAATGATTGGGCAGGCCACATTGCCCCCATCCCTTTGCTGTTTATACCCAAAAGTGCGCCCACCAAGTGCTCGGTGAAATGCCTCAATGGCATTTGCACATAAGTTTGTGAATATTGCTTATAGATTTGGTTTGTGCATATATGGTTGCCATTTTTGGATGTGTGGACAGCTTTTGGAAGTTAGGGTAAATGCCGAAATATGACTTAGGCCTAGGAACCCAAGCCTTTGATTTTGAATGCAAGAAGGCATGAAAATGAGAGCATGTTGGTGAGGTTTCCCCTTTAGGCCAGCACTTGGTTTGGGCTGCACCATGACGATTTCTTTGTACCTAGATGGTGTGAAAATGTTGTTCACCATGTACATGTGTATATAGAATAGGTAGCAAGAGGCAGACACCTTTCAAATAAAGCATACATATGTTGAATAGTTAGCCAAATGCTTTGTGAGTATGCATGTATGTTGAATATGGCACAAAAATGCTTCTCAAAATAGGAATATATGACATGAAATTGCCTTTCAAAAAGATATATATATATATATATATATATATATATGAATTAGTAATACAAAAATTGCCTTTCCAATGAATGTGTAACATGAAATTGTTTTTTTTTTCAAATGAGTGTAAATATGTGTGAACGTACATAGCATGAAGCTGCCTCTCAGGTGTATGACCATAATGTAAACATGTAGCAAAAATGTTGTTCAAATGAAGTAGATAGGTGGCAAAAATGCTTGGCAAAATATATGTGTATGTTTAGATAAGTAGGCAAGGTGCCTTGCAAAATATGTATGTTGGATAGTTTTGCATGTAGCATAAGAAAATTATTTGCAAACGAAAGTAGGCGCATCTCATAAAATGCCGTTCACCAAAGGAAAGATGTGGGTAAATGTATGTATGTCCTAGGAAAAGTCGTGTGTTAATGCATAAGTTTTTCTTTTAAAATTCATGATGATGTTCGCTTTTTGTAGGAAAGAAGTGTACGCTGTTTTTGCTTGGTTTAGCTTTTGTTTTAATTGGTTTTCTTGAACTAACTTCCCGAATGTTTTTTCGTAGGAAATGACTCCAAAGAAACTCTCCACGAAGAGGTCTAGAAGAGACGTCACAAGAGCAGGATCCAGTGCTTCCCCAGAGTTTGATAGTCATCGTTTTCGGAGTGCCGAGCACCAGCAGCGCTTTGAGGCCATCAGGGGATGGTCATTCCACAGGGAGAGGCATGTCCAGCTCAGGGAAGATGAGTACACAGACTTCCAGGAGGAGATAGCTCGTAGGCATTGGACACCTCTAGTGACTCCCATGGCCAAGTTCGACCTTGAGATAGTCCTAGAGTTCTATGCTGATGCCTGGCCCATAGAGGAGGGCGTTCGGGACATGCGCTCATGGGTGAGGGGGCAGTGGATTCCCTTTGACGTAGATGCCCTCAGCCAGTTCCAGGGAGACCCGCTGATCTTGGAGGAAGGCCAGTAGTCTGAGTTCAGCCAGAGGAGGAGCCAGGCAGACGATTTCGATGAGGAAGCCATCGCCCAGCTGCTGTGCATATCGGGGCAGGATTTCGCCTGGACCGCTGCAGGGAGACGAGTGCAGATCATGCGCACCAGCATGACTACCTTGACCAAGATATGGATGACATTGCTGCTCAGCAATGTCTTGCCTTGCTCAGCATGACTAACCATTGCATTCTTTTCCGTTTGCTTTGTGATTTGATGTAGGTAGGCCGTGTGTGCCCTCATCTGCACGACCTTTTAAAAAAAATGAAATGATAAAATAATAATAACTTAATAGATGAAGAATAAATAAAAATAAAATTGGTTAGCTAAAAAACCAACATGCTTTTGAAAAAAAAAAATAACTTCCAGCTTTTCTTTCAAAAAATTCACTGATCATAACCAGTTCTTGAAAAAAATGTGTATGCACCTGAAGGGTGAGTGAGTGCTGTGAAAATTTTCCCGAACGCCCAAAATGAACTTGGATGAATGCATGAATTGATAAAGGAGCATATTTTGGAAACACTGGGTTGACTTAAATAGGAAGAAATGAATCATGAACCCTAGTGTCACATGACCATAAAAACTTGATGCTTGAGTGTCCGCGTGGGTGCATGCATGACCAGTTTTGCATAAAATTTCCTAATCATCATTGTTGCATGTGTATCATGGAAATATTGTGGGACATCTCCTTTATCCCTGAATCGCTGGCCAAACCAACACCCTGACATATATCATGTCCAGCCGTTCTACAAGCCTTGAGCCAAAATTCCGACTCACCATAAACCTTGACCCAGGGTGAGAATGCCCATCCTTGCCTTTGAAAGCAAAAAGGAAAGAAAAGAAAATTCCTGATCAAAAGATTGGAAGAAAGCAAAAAGAAAAATAAAGAAAACTCCCGATCAAAGATCGGAAGAAAACAAAAGAAAAATGCATAAAGGTCTTTGGACCAGACAATATCTGAATAATACAGAGTTGTCACCACCAAATAAGGAAACAAAGGAAACCACGACCTAAAGTGGTCCTCTCCCTTTGATTGCCAACCAAGATCCTGTGCGCTAGCAACTTTCTCGCCCCGCACTAAACAAAAACAAAAAAGGAAAAGGCCTAAACACTCAGAGCCAAATTCCCCTCCAAAAACACTATTCCCAAGAAAAAGTCCTATTGATCCATGATCACGCGTGTAATCTTTGATTTGATAGGAAATGAGTTGCAAAATAAAGTCATGACATATTTATGGTTTGGAATTAGGATGAAACACTTACATGTATGAGATTGATACACTTCGAGTGATTTTCTTCTATTTTGGTTGAACCCAGTGTTTCCTCTAAATGTTCGTTTAGAGACGAACGCTAACATCCAAAATCTCATTTATGGTTATGAGAAAATTTCATCAGCACACTCTCCTTTCCCAATAGACATTGTTTTTCACCAAAAATCATGTGTTGCTCTGATCAGTTGGAGGTTTTGTTGCTTTACTAAAGCATGTTCGCATTTTAGTGAAGGAACACCAAGACTATTTTAGTCTCACTTTTGAAAGAACTACGTAGGTCTGAGTTCCTCATCACAAATTAAGGATACATAGAAGCAAAAGCCTCGCTTTTGTCGACCACCCCACCTTTTGCTATCATGACCCAAGAGTCTGGTAGCATGCGGAGACACCTTCCGGTTATCCGCACCTCGTCATTCGGAGATGTCAGCATCTCTCGGTAGAGACTATTTTAGTCTCGTACAAAAGTAAGAACTACGTTGGTTTGAATTCCTCATCGCGATTGAGGATACGTAGGAGCAAAAGCCCCGCTTTTGTCGACCGCCCCACCTTTCACTATCGTAACCCGTGAGTCCATTGGCACGCGGAGACGCCCTATACGGTAACCCATCTACACTTTGTTGCTATCCGTCAGACTTAGAGTCTGGTAGCACGCAGAGACTAACGTCGTCTCCTGCACCTTTCGTCAACCAGGGGCAACCAAGCCCGTTGATGCGTAGAGACTTACGTCGTCTTCTGCACTTTTGTCATCCCGAGGCGACGAGCCCGATGACATGCGGGGGTACCGTATGGTTATCCGCACCTTTTGTCAATCAGGGCCAACGAACCCGTTGACACGCGAAGATTAACATCGTCTTCCACGCTTTCTGTCATCCTGACCCGTGAAGTCAAGTGACGTGCGGAGATACATAAGTGATTATCCGCACAAACAATTTCTGTTAATCCTAGCCCGTGAAGTTAGGTGGCAGGCGGAGACACCCAAGTGGTTATCCGTACAAACGATTTCTGTCATCTTGACCCATGAAGTCAAGTAACATGCGGGGGTACCGTGTGGTTATCCGTACCTTTCGTCAATCAGGGGCAAACGAGCCCGTTAATTCGTAGAGACTGAGCATCATTTTCTGCACCTTTTGTCATCCTAACCAATGGAGTCAGGTGACAGGCAGAGGTACCTTATGGTCATCTGCACCTTTCGTCAATCGAGGCGAACAAATTCGACGATATTAGGATGATGTTAGTCGTTCGATTCTGATTGTTCTTAAATTTTTGCAAGTTTTTATTCTCGTCGTCTGGAGACATTCAGGCCCGAGGACGCACGAGATTCTTCTCTACAGGGCGGGGGCGATCGAGTGCGACAACATGGGGAAGTGTCGTGGTTGTCCCATTTTATCACTTTCAAGACACTGAATTTTTGTTGACACTTCTGATGCCTTTTCTTTCTTTCTGAATGACAGGTTTCGCTGGTTGGGATATTGACCGGTCGAATGATGTTCTGCTCGAACGAAATTAGTGTCTTATCTTTACTTCTCTTTTATCTCCAATAAAAGATAAGTAAAGAGGGGCAACGAGGGTGTATTTAGTAAAATAGGTGTCGTTACATAATTTATAAAGTTCCGTAATGTTTTGGAAAAGGAATCAGCAAAAAAAGGCAAAAGGGGGGTGTATATTGTAAAAAGAGGTGTGCAAATAGCAACAAGGCCCACTTGGGCCTTCCAGGGGGTTCCAACAGAAGGCGGTGCACTTCCGTAAAAATAAGGTATTTAGGATTCTCTCGAAATTAGTGAGGAAAATTGTTTCAGTGAAAAAAATCCAAGCCGAGGCACTTCCGTAACGCTTCTGAGACGTTTCTGTGAGCGATTTCGTGAAGATTCTTCACCGTTCTTCATCATTCTTCGTTCGTTCTTCGGTCTTCAACCGGTAAGTTCTCGAAATCAAATCTTTCAATTCATTCTATGCACCCTTAGTAGTCCCCACTTATTCCACGTGCTTTTATTTTTATTTCGTTTATTTTCCGTACCCCTTTTTGACGTGCTTTAACCATTTATTTAATCCGTTTTGTCACCTAAAAAATAATAAAATGAAGTTCCACCGATCAGTTGAGTTGTGATATCGTTTAATCTCTGTTAAAATAAAATCCAACCGATCATTCATGTCGTAACCACGTTTTAAACCAAAAAAGGGCAAAATAATCAAAATATCTTCGAATAAAATAAATCAAAAAATAATCGGACGTTTTTCTTTGAAAGTTTCCTTGAATGAATTAACTAATAACCAAAGTGAAACTAAAGCTAAAATCAACTCACAAATTAAGCTTTGTCCACAAAAATCACTAAAAACCGTTAAAGGTCCAACGCCTTAAAATGGTCCCCTTTGCTTTTATTAGTTAAACATGGACCATTCAAAATCATAAATCAATATGTAACTTTGCAGTTTTATGTCAAAAACCAAAGAGATCGTTGATGGTCCAATGCCTTAACATCTTTCTCCTTTCAAAAATCAAAAGATCGTTTAATGGTCCAACGCCTTAAATGACCTTTTGCTCGGTTAAAATATATCTTGCTAAAAAAGATAAAAACAACTTAACCAACGTTTAGTTCTCAAAGAACTACGTAGGTATGATTTTCTCATCACAAATTGAGGATACGTAGGAGCGAGGGAAACACCCTCGTCGACCACAAAAAGATAAAAACTCAAAAAGACACATAAAAGGTGAAAATAAAACATATTGAAGTCATATTTGCACACTTGATTAAAGGTTGTCGTCGCTTGTGACAGACGCGTGGGGTGCTAATACCTTCCCCGTGCGTAAATACAACTCCCGAATCTTTCACACTTAAAGTTCGTAGACCACACCTTTCCGGTTTTTCCGACATTTTCCTCGAATAAACGTTGGTGGCGACTCCGTGCGGCTTCCTCCCTTGGAAGACGCAATCGTGAGCCCCACATCGCCCTCCCGCCGAAGGGTTGGTTGCGACAGTTACTTTTGAGAGTTGATGCCTCAAGACATTAACACTTATTTCCCATCGTTTGTATTTCCTGATCGCTTGCCATATCATCCCATTGTACTTCACAAATTATACAGATGGCCAATCTGATAATTCATGACACAACAATGAAATTCATGGTATAGCAGACATCAGGAAACCAAACACATTATGACTACAACAATCAAATTTCTACAACACATGGAAAGACAACAAGCGAATAAAATCCAATTGCAAACAACAGACATCAAGCAATCAACAAGGCAACCTGAAAACGCACAGAAAAACATAGCAGACTCACAACTCACTAGCCAAAAGGTTCGACCTGCTCTGATACCACTAATGTAACGACTCGCCTCATCGCTACGATATCACCATTCTAAATCGCGATTATTTCAAACTTTAAATGAAAACTCAGTTAATTTGCTTATTAAAAAAATGAAAGTAATTTTTGCCTCAACACACATTACTTAAGTGGATACATATATATTAGTATAGTAACTCAGTACACATCATTCACATAATGGAAATTAAACTTATTCATACATATAATTCAAATCTTTGATTTACATCATTAATTCAACAAAAGAATCATGGAACAAACTATGGAGGATTTGATTAACAAAACACATCTCTCTCCCAAAATAATCCTAACGTCATCACGTTGGCTCGATGACTCCTCAACAGAATCTCACTTTCTGCACCCTACTGCTGTCATTCTGCTCCCATGAACAAGGTTCGCAATCATCACAGGTATCAACCACACAATACAAAATTGCAAGAGTGAGTTCATTATAAAAAGAACCAATGCTAAATCCAAATAATCATAATTAGCAAGAAAACATAGGCAAACATCATGAGCTTACACAACATTCATTATTCAACACCTACATTCAACAATTATTCATCATCCATCCATGGATCCAATCAATACTGCTTAGAATGACGCATGCACCTGACCTCAACTCATAGATGCAATGTGGTACTTACCATCAACCAAGGAAATAGCCTAAGTGTGTCCACACGACACCTCACTTAGGGAAACTATGCAGTAATTGTTAAGGCCACCCAGTTGTGCACCGTAACTCCCCCCCCCCCCTCGGTGATCAGCCTGGACCACAAGGGAGTTCCCTACCAGGTGATGCACCCCTAGTACAAAGTACATACTATCATAGTTTATACTATTTCCCATGTCATATGAGGCATGAAACATGCGTACCATCAAGTACAATGACCATGGACGAGTTAAAGATCCCAAGTCATCCCCTCAAAGATGCTTAAACTCTTTAACCATTCTATTTTCCCCCACAGGGACATTTGACAAGGTCAATGCACCCCCCATGAACATACACAACATACAACGTATGAGCATGAGCACCATCAAGTACAAAGACCATGGATGAATCAAAGATCCTAAACATCCCCTCAAAGATGTTTAAACTCTTTAACCACTCTATTTTCTCTCACCAGGGACATCTGGCAAGGTCAATGCACCCCCCCCCCACGAAGATACACAATATGCATCATCTCAATGCATTTCCAACATCATCAACATTTCATTTCAATATCATTCTCAACATAAACATCATCTTGTCTCAATGACGTTATCAACAACAACAACCTCACTCCATATCAACATCATCACATATCAATTTAAAGTCATCAATAGCAACATCAACAGTAAGTCACATTCCACATGTACATATATCTTTCATGCCTAAGATTCATACTCCCCATGTTTTCAAACAACACAAGTCAAATAAGAACAATAATTTTATTCATCAAATGTATATACATATATCGCATCCCATTCGTCGAAAACATGGTTTTCTAGAAAAAAAATTCAGCATGCAACAGGGACAAACATATATTCTCATAGCTAGGTTCCTTGACCCTAACCATGGTGTAGAAACAGTAAATTTATAATAAACTCCCCTCACCTATCGTGAGCTCCCCGTTGGTTCCTCTTTGCGTCACTTAGAGGTCTCTCTCTCTTTCACACTTGTCGGTCCAACGCAAGTCTCTATTACGCCAAAACGAAAGGAATTTAGTATGGATTTCAAAAACAAGGTCAAAGGCAACATTCAGGGTCAAATACCCCTGTCAAAACATAAAGGGCTGAGGGGTGTTTCGGATTCTACAAATGGAAACATCATTTTGAAATTTCGATCACACCAATGTGACCAGGGTTCAGTGAATGTCGCAAAAATAACCTCAATGTTATAAAAAGATAACTTTTACGATATCTCATTCTCTAGGGTTTTTCAAAGAAAGTGTAAAAACACCCTATTATAGTACCCAACGCATAAGAGACACTAAGAGGAACTCAAACTAGCTAGGAGAAGGTTTAGAAGTCAAGATTACATTAGAGAAACTTTGAAATAGAGGATTGAGGGATTTTCTCCATCGAATCTTCGAGGAGGATTCTGAGGATTCCGCTCCGATTAAAGTATTCCTCTTGGTGTGGGGGTCCAACGGCAAGCAACGACGGCTTGCGATGGCCACCGGTGGTCTTGGGTGGTGAAAAATGAGGTTTTAGGGTTTGGGTGGCATTTTTGGAGAAGAGGAGAGTGAAAAATCGTGTTTTTCATGCTGAGGACGTATTTATAACCTGCAAATTTCGCTTAGGAAGACTGTCGCGCTAAGGCGAAGTCCACTTCTTGCGCTTAGCACACCCTTGGGCGCTCAACACAACTTCCTCTCGGTCGAAATTGGGCTTAGCGCACCTTTGGGCGCTCAGCGTAACTTCCTCTCGGTTGGAATTGGGCTTAGCACACTTCTAGGCGCTCAGCGCAACTTCCTCTCGGTTGGAATTGCAATTAGCGCGCCATTCGTGCTTAGAGAGAGACCAAAAGTCGTTATTGTCAAAATCCCAACAGTCAGACTGTGGAAGCATGTCTTCGGAAGCTCCGAACAAAATTTGAAGACGATCCAACGGTCAACGAATCTGGGATCAAGATTTTACGGAGCTAGGTTTAGGCAAAAATCTAAAATCTCATAATTTCAACTTTGTTCAACAAAACTCCACATAAGTCCACATCCACATTAAGAAATTCACACATGACTAATTATAGTCATATTTCAAACCATTAAAGTCAAACATATATTCAAACAACAAGCTAAACACAATCAAGCATCGAATTATAATTAATAACATTTCAGGGTGTTACACACTGCTTGCCCAACCAAATCATTTTTCTGCATATTCTGTCGCAGGAGAATGAGAATGCAAAAGATTTTAAAAATTCTGCAATGCTTTTATTGAATTCTTTCATTTGATCAAATTAATAATTTGTGGTTGGCTTTTGTTAAACTTTAGGTACTTCCATTGTGTGTGTGTTTATGTTTTATTCTACGGGGAGAAGTTGTGGGATGTGAAACTTGGTTAACTACTGCACCAAAGGTTTGTTGGCATTGCACTCTGCTTTTAGTGAAATGACTAAACAAACTTGGTACTAACTTATGTGGCAACATCTATTAGTGTGATTGTTGGTTAGGATTTTACTCATTTCATGTTGCAAGCAACAAACTCTTTTTTTAGAAATTATATTCCTTTCCCAGACATTAACTGCTGGCAATATATGTTGGATGCCTGGATGTGATATTTATGATTTATCTAAGTAATTGTTTGTCTTTTCTCTTTTTAGATGGGGATAGTTGATGCTATGTTGGACATTGTAAGTAGTGGGACCACACTGATAGAAAACAACTTGAAGGAAATCAAAGGTGGAGATGTTTTGGAAAGCCAGATTATCAATTGTTAATTTTTCTGACCTTCACTATCATGATTTGTTGGTTTTTCAATTAAAAAAAGTAGTAGGCATGGGAAACCTGCTATATATTGTGCATTGTCAGCTTCTGTCTCACTCTGGCAATTGAATGCTCTCCAGGCTGTATTTATTACAAGCAGGAAATCGATGATCCAACAAAAAGGAGTACTTGAAACAACACATGAGATGCTTGAGAGGTTGGAAGCACATCTGAGGGCCATTGGGCAGTTCAAAATGCATAGTTTATATTTCCCAATCCCCCCCTTACTCCACCAGGGTTTGCCTTTATTTTAATTCCATTTTCTAATGCTAGACTTGATAGGTTACTGCAAACATGAGGGGAAGCAGTGCAGAGGAAGTGGCCGAGAGAATATTGAGTCAACCATCATTAATGGGTTTGCAGGTGTGATATGAAATGAAATTTGTTAACCTGGCTTTCCTAAACAACTTATTCCTTTCATCATTTGGTTTCTGCATTAGCAAAATCTGATGTACATCAGAAAAAACCAGCATTCAAAGATTGATTAACATGTTTGCCAAGTTTTATACCCCAGGTTAGTCATACATAATCTGCAAGATGGTTTTAATCATTCTTGTACTGATTTATTTTTGGTTTCATGTTGCCATTTTAATTCACTTTTTGATAGAGAACATTTTAGACTTATATGATATCTATTTTGTGTTTTTTTTTATGTAACAAAGAGACAGAGAAACTGGGAAAGGGAGGAATATGGCTTTTTATTAGTTTAAATTTAAATTGGAAATCCTTTTTTTTTTCTATCATGAGAGAGAAATACTATTGCTTGTTACACCTTCCTAACGCCATTATGGCGCACTGCCATAACCGCCATGTGATAACACTGCTTGTTCTTGAGTATAAAGTGGAGTAGAAGTGTTCCCAAAAGTGGGTGCAGCATGGAGACCAAGAGTTGGTGAATACTATTGTAGTGGTGGTTGTGTGAAAGTAAATAGGCTTGTACTGGATTCAAAACTAAATAATTAGGCCAAACTCAAGTTTGCTTACTAGTTCCTCTAGTGACTTCACTCGTGCTCTAGATTGGTCTTAGTCCAAAGCAACAGAGTTATAGCCATTCAACAGCTGCATAAATTTGGTTATAAAGACAACAAACCATGAACTAATGTACTGTTGATATAACAACTCGGCAAAAAAACATGCAATGGAAACATAAAAATTTCCCACCATCAAAATGGTTTTTTCTAGAACCTGAGGTTGGTAAAAATGAAGGTTATAATATAAGTATTATTAACGCAAATGTAAATGACTGCTAAAATTATTTTGAACTGATCATAATTGTTTGTAATCAAATGATTGTACAATGAAAATGTTTTAGTTTCAAAGAAACATGTTCCTATGTTATCTTAATTTTTCTAACTTCCATGTTCTTAATCTGGAGAAAATATCTCGCCCATTTGTTGCGGAGTGTTGTCATGACCTCTTTGTTTAGCGGTATTCCATCACAAAACCACTACAAAATTGTAAATATCAAATGACTTACATGCATAAACACATTGGAATTAGTGAGCTCAAATGATAGTAACAACTAAAACGTGTTATAGTAAACATACCCTATTCCATTCATTCTTCAAACCGCCGCTCACTATGCACCACATCCAATGCATGACATAATATCCACACTTGTAGCCTCCAGTTTGAACATGACTCTACATTCAATATGTTGACTTAAGGTACTTATTTCAATGAAACACACGTCAGTAATTGGAGATGGCTATATTCATTTGATATAATGACATACCTTTGGTTCAATCCACCGAGGCATAGCTTGATCTGCCTTTCCTTCCAAAGTAGTGCTTAATGTTTTCATTGCACTATTTTAAAAATGATGTTAACGAATATAATCAAATAATCATTGTTTTGTTACCGTACAATTGCAATATTTCAATTGACTTTTAATGTTAAAACTAACATGTTCACTACAGTCTTGATGTTAACATCAGGCTTCTTACGCAAAGAACAAAACCAAACAACAACATTGTCCCGTGGACACCGAACAACAAGTTGCTAATGTGCCTTGAAGATGAAAAACATTAGTTAGGCAACAATAATTCACATAATATCCATATTGTACAACATCAATTCAACTTACTGATTTAGGTAAGGTCCCAAGTACACTTCTCATTGTGATTCCTTGACCCATGTTTGAATGTAATGTTGACGATCTTCACGTTTGTTCTTTGCATTGTGGATACACTGAGGTTCAAGGAAACCATAGAGTGATCCATAACCTAAGCTTGTACTCCAATCATTCATAAACCTGTTTCAAACATTTCACATAAATATTGTTAATGGTATATTTTAACCAACTTACATCCTCAGTTAACAAATGGAACACCTAATAAATCAAATTTACTTACATTAGCCACAACTGTAGTATGGATATGTTCAAACACTTGTCACCTAAAATAAGGTCACTAACATCTGTGTGTGTGATGAAAAATCCATCTTTGACATTAGGTATCCCAAATTTTTCCCCATCCCATGCCAACTCAATTGGCTTTTGGTAAATATCAAACAAGTTCTTTACCAACTCTTCCAATGGATAAACTAAAGCCACTACATTGTCCATTTTAGCACATTTAACCGGTATGGGCAAACGCTTTTGTGAATCCTACATGGTTAACCAAAAAAATGAATTACACTAACAAACAATTTAACAATGTGACTAAAATTACTATTCAGAGGCAAAACTAAATACCTCATCAGATATGGGTTTCACAAGATGTGTTGGCCACCCCACGAAAGTGCCAACAACCTACCTCACAAACTGAATTTTTGATGTCGGGAAAAGGACTTGAGCATTACCATCGTAAACTTTGACAACACTCACCCTAACCACATCATCTGCATAAGGGACATTGTGTATGGTGGATCAAGTCTCATACACTTTTCCCAATGCCACTTGTTGAGTAAACTGCTCAGCAACTACATACAAGCCCATGGTATCAGTGTGCAGATCAGAAGTATCTTTACCTAATGGATTTGTGTCAGGTTCTGCATAACTCTCCTTCATGCTGACCTGTGCATGTAATACTTTTATATCCGATGGCTGAAGTGGGGGTCAGTGTTGTGATGCAATTTGGGATAAATCCAATTTGATTGCTTGTTTCAACTCTTGTTTAATTGTCTCTGAAGTGCGTTGGTTTTCCTCTTCTACCTTCCTCCTCCATGCTTCTTCTCAGTTCTTATTTTCTTCTTCTACTTCTTTTCTCCATTCTTCCTTTAAGTTATTGATGATTTTAGCCAACTGTTGTTGCATGATCGATTTAGAGGAAGTGGTGGAGCCACATGAGGCCTTACCAAAGTATTGGCTGATTGTCACACCTGTCCCCGCCACACAGACACGGCCTGGATGCTTCAGTCGGCCAATAATCATGTTCAATATGTCCTCACAACCTGAAGGAACAAAGCTTCCCTACGTGGTCTGCTCTTCTAAAGAGTCCTCTAAACAACAAAACATCAATTTACAAGCCAAAGGAGATTGTTATTATACAATTAATTAATTCCTACTATCAAACGCTGAGGTAATTACTCATAATTTGTTAGATATTTCTTGGGGGCGGCTTTAGAGGTCATCTAGCCATATCGCTTTGTGCGGGCTATCTTCCACTTCACATGTGTAGAAATGGGGGATGGTGGATCTACACTCACTGACGAATTTTCAGTAAATTCTGCTTGGTGTTCTTGTGTCTTCCTTTTTTCGTCCATTAATTTTTTTCAACCAGTTGGTAACCTCCACGAGACAACAAGTGCGAAAAGTCATTGAATTTTTGAATCTCCTGGGCCTTTTTCGGTATTCCCTTACAAAAAAACATGGCACATTTTCAAGGATTAGAAAAAACAAATATGTTAACAAATTTACAAGTTGCATATAGAACTAGGTAGTAAAATAACCTACCAATTTGGGGTTTGGCGGCTTTTTGCAAATTTGGCCCAAGTTGCTGCATGAATACCATACTTAATAGAAGGATCATCTTTTGCTTGACCCTCATTGTTAGAATAAACATATTTTATTGTTAGGGAGGACTTAAATTGCCTCCATCGAGTAACAACCGTTGACATCACCTTGTTTTTCACATTGTCACCCTCGGGGATGTCAAATTTGCCCTCCAAAACAAAATTGTTAAGTAACAATTAGTGAAATATAATATTTTTTTAAATTATTATATGAAATCATATACAAATGTCAACTTAAATAAGGATTTACCAAAATGTTATCCCATATAAGATTCTTTAAAGTTTCTGGTACAACATTCCAATTGGAGTGGACAATAGGAATTTTCTCTCATGCTACAACTCCTAGATAACTATGAAACTTCTCTTTATGAGGGCTTGATCCTCTCCCAGTGGCTGGATTGACGTTAACTATAGGTCGTGGCTGGTCCAAGCTTCGGACAGTTAACCTTCTCAGCCGAGTGGATTGTCTAGTCCTCCTAGACGCACCATCCGAAGGAATATTTGAATGTGGAGGGGAGGTTGGGGGTGTTGTCATGAGTCTACACAACTAAAACAAATAAAGTTACCACGACATGTCAGTTATATAAACAAAATATAAGAATTAACTTGAAAGTATTGGAATACATAAATGTATTACAATTATGAGATATGTCATACACATTACCAGTAAAAACATAAGCAGTTACATATGACTATTCCCCCATAAACCTTCACCATGATCATTTCGATTTGCATGTACAACATCTTCCTGATCTTCACCATTTATGAAAGGCATTTGTTGACAGAAACCTAGCATCTCGCTCATAACAACTGATGAACAATCTATTTGGTCACTGATAGAAATCGTTCTCCATTGTAGAACCACTGACCATCTCGAGTCGCACGGATCATGAACATAAAACACTTGTCTAGCTTGCATTGCCATAATGAATGGGTCATCGTTGTAACCACCATTTTGTAGGTCTACTAAAGTAAATCCCAGTTTGATGCAATCCTACCCCGCAAGGGCATTGGATAGAAAAACTCCAAGTAGATTGGGCCAGAGATGCAAGAGAAGGCCCTAGGGTTCTTATGAGCCTTAGGGTAGATTTCGGGCCCATGAGCTAAGTACGAGCCCACTTATCTTTATAAATATTAGATTAATGTTTCATTATTTTTGGGCCTTGTATTTAGGGCTCCATAATGTAGGTAGGGTACCCTAGAAATATAGGATTTTTCAACCCTTGTATTTTAGGGCACCTAGACTAGTTTTTGTATTAGGGGTAGTTTTGTAATTTCACATGCACTAAGTGGATATTTGATGTATGTGGTTGGAAATAAATTTAATTGAATTGGTAGAATCCCAATCCAATTAAATTTTAGAGGGGGAGGTGAGCATTTGATTACTACACCCCATTGCCACATCATATAGTCACATTTTGTGCATGTCCTTCATGCTTTTCATGCCTAATGACACCTAAGCACACTTAGTGGAGAATCTTGGAATTGATCTTGTGTCATACCCTAATTTCGTCCGGGGATTAGTATTTGATGATATACAACCTTTGATTGGTCGCTTCGGGACACTTGGCGTCTTTGGTTGCACAATGAATGAAGTCCCGAGACGTGTCGGAAATCAAAAGGAAGCAGGCTTGCGCAATCCGTGAAATTCCCTAATGTGACGGAAATCGAAAAGAGGTGTTTTGCGCAATCCGTAAGTTTCCGTAACTTCTTCGAAAGCTAAAAAAGAGTAAATACATAATCCGTAAGGATTCGTAACCTTGCGGAAGAAAAATAAGTATCGTTATGAAATTCGTAAAGTTTCGTAACATTAACGAAAAAGAATTACCAAAAAAATAGAAGGGGGTGCATTTAGTAAAAAGGGGAGTGCAAATAGCAACCAGGCCCACTTGGGCCCTCCAGAAGGCTGTTGCTTCTGGAGGAAGCAACCTTGCTCGCCTGGGCGAGCTGGGTGGCAAGCTTCTCCCCCATTTTGCTATAAATAGGGGGAGAAGTGAAGAAGAAAATGGTTCAGCCCCTTAGGCACTTCTCTCTCTCTCTCGAAATTGCTGAGGAAAATTAGTTCCGTGAAGAAAATCCAAGCCAAGGTGCTTCCGTAACGTTTTCGTGAGTAATTACGCGAAGTTTCTCGACCGTTCTTCAAGATTCATCGTTCGTTCTTCGTTTTCTTCAGTCTTCAACGGGTAAGTACCTCAAACCGAGCTTTTCAATTCATTCTATGTACCCGTGGTGGTCCACATTTCGTTTCATGTATTTTTATTCTCGTTTTCATTTACTTTTTATACCCCCTTTTGACGTGCTTAAGCCATTTATTTAAGTCATTTCTCGCTTAATCTAAAAATAAAATAAATTTCCACCGATCGTTTGAATTGTATCATCCGTTAAATTTGGTTAAAATGAATTCCGACCGTTCGGTCCTGCCGTAACCACGTTGAAAATCAAAAAGAGGTAAAATAATAATATAATAATCAAAAAATACCTTTTAGTAAAATAAAAGCGAAAGATCAATCGGACGTTTTCTCTTTGGGATTTCTCATTCTTAATTGAATTGACTAATAACTAAAGTGAAACTAAGGCTAAAATCAACTCGCCTAGTCAAGCTCGTCCACAAAATTAGGATTTTGAAAGCTTATCATTTCTGTTTCTTACCAAGTAAAATGGATCATTTTTAAGGTCCAACGCCTTAAAATGATCACCTTTCAAGTAAAAAAGAACCACTTGATTCACGCATAAGAAAGAACTACGTAGGTCTGATTTCCTCTTCGATAGAGGGTACGTAGGAGCAAGAGCCCCGCTTTTGTCGACCTCAAAAAAATAAAAAGAAATAAAAGTTAAGATAACACAATTCCACAATTCTAAAAAATAGGTTGTTGTCCTTTGAGACAAACGTGAGAGGTGCTAATACCTTCCTCAAATGTAAATACAACTCCCGAACTTAGAATTTTCATTTTGACCGGTTTCCTTCGGTTTTTCCGACGTTTTCCACAAATAAACGTTGGTGGCGACTCCGCACATCTTTCCTCCTTTGGAAAGCGCACCCGTGAGCCTCGCCCTCGCTCCCCCGCGAAAGGCGCGTTGCGACATCTTGGATTAGTGGGATGAACCATAACTAAAATTCACTAATCATAATTAGTGAAATTTTGGCTCCAAAGTTTGGCTCCACAAATTCAAGTGAAATTTGACTAGAAATTCAAATTTCCCTCCAATTTTGTGTGACACTTAGGCTATAAATAGAGGTCATGTGTGTGCATTTTTTTCAACTTTGATCATTTGAATATTAAAATTCAGATTTAAAAGTTCATTTAGAGCACAAAATTTCGTGCTCTTCTCTTCCTCTCCCTTCATTCATCTCCTTCTTCCTCAGAGCTCTTATCCATGGCCTCCTATGGTGGTGAGCTTCTTCTAGACTCATCTTCTCCTTGAAGTGGCGTCTCCTCTCTCTCTTCCTTTCTTCATTCCGCTGCCATTCATCTTCCAAGAAGAAAAGGAATCCATTGATGAAGAAGATCCTAGGCCTACAAGCTCCAATGGAGCTTACATCATGTGGTATCAAGAGCATCTTCATCTAGGTGATGTTCTTTTGCTTCCTCTATCTTTTTGTTCGGTGAATTCTCTTTAATTCCTTGTTCTTCATCTTATTCTCCATGTATATCCTCCATTGTCTTGTGGTTTGGTGCTATTTAGAGTAGATTCAAAAAAAAAAATAAACCGATTAAATCTTAAATCTACACTTGTTCTTGCATTTCTATGGTTCAAATTTTTAGATCTACTCTTGAATCTTGTTTTTGTGTTGATTTTAGGTTCTATCAATTTTCATTCATAATATTCTTGAGCTGAACCTTTAGATCTAAATTTTGTTCCAAAATATTGATTAGAAAAAAAAACACAAAAATCTAAGTGTAAATCACTTAATCCATGTTGTCTTAGAGTCATGTTTAGTCATAGTAATTGTCACATTATGTTCTAAGTTTGTGTTGAATTTTATTTTGTTGATTGAATTCTAGATACATTTGTACATGTATTCTTGTCATTCTTAGCCTATCTTTTGAATTTTGAGTCTAATTCATGCATGTTATTTAGTTCATAACATGTTCTAAATCAATTCCTAGAAGTAGTCTTGTTCTTGAACTTTTTTTTGCTTTCTAAGTTTCCTACATGATGCCTATGATGAAGTTGAGTTGTGGTGCTGAGTTGTGGCTGGATTTGTGAATCAAAATAAGTCTTAATCTCTCTTTAATTGTGTTATTCAAGATAATTGAGCATAAGAAAACACAAATTGTAACTATCCAAGCCTTAAGCAACATAAACACTACTCTTGATTTCTAGGTTGAAATCGCTGGTGCTGGCAGCTTGAACATATGAACTTGTATAAATTACTGGGAATTGGTCACTACGTTTTTTGAGCTGAAACTTTTACTGAATTTTCTAGACATCTGTACCAAAATTATAAACAAAAACCAAGCAATTTGGATTAAAGGAAAAAATAATAAAAATCTCACAAGTTGGCAGAAAAATTAGTGTCCAGGAAAAAAAAGGAAAAGTGAAAGGAAAGTGTGCTTGTTTTTTTGGCTCAAAATTTGTTCTATAATTGGTGCCTATTTTATACCAATCCTAGTTCTGAAATTTCAATTGAAAATTATTGTGAAAACAAGTGCCAAAACTAGAGGTTTCTTGAGTATTTTTTTTTTTAGAGTTTTTCTACTCTACTCTAGAGCCATTCTAGGTTTCTCTTTGAGTCCTAGCTTGCTTTTTTGTGCTTTTCATTGCTTTAATTGTTGAATAATCCTTGGAAATTTGTCTTGTTAAAACTCTATTGGTTTAGCTTTCATTTCATTTTTTTTGGTCTTTGGTTATTGCTTGTCTCTTTGTTTCCTTGCTTGTGAGTTGCCATATAGGGAATTGGAAAGGAGGATTGGTGCCATATCTTGAAGAATTTGAGTCAAGAAGCAAGGGGCCAACCACCTTAAGAGCTATTGGACTAAGAAGCACTCCAAATTGAGTGAAATACTAAAGAGAGAATAGCCACCACAATTGAGGACTTTTTTTTTTTGTAATTTTGTAATTGGCAATTTGTTTTGCTTTCAAATTTTGTAACAAAAAGGCCTTTCAATGGAAGTAAGTTGGGAGCCTCCGCTAGGTCACCCTACTTCCATTTGTGTGTAATAATTTTAGGCAATTTCCCCTTAGGATAGTGAGTGTTTTGTTGGGAACCTTAAATGAGGTCATCCAAACACTCTTAGGATCCGCCTAGTTTGCATTTCTTGCACTTTAATTTCTTGCTTATTTTCATAGCTTATTTCCTTTACCCTCCATTGTCAAACCGCCTAGATAGCTTGCCTTTTACCAATTAGTTTTTACCTTATTTTTCACACCTCTTTTAGTGTTTATTTTGGCTAGTTTCAACCATAGTTTATTTTACCTTTTGTTTTCAAACCCCCAACAAGAAAGAACCATAACTTAGGAACCAACATGAGTCATCATTCATCTAGTGTTAATGGCGAGGGTACTAGTCATAAAGACACTTTATCTAGAATCTTAGATGAGTTGAGTTCCCTCAAGTTATGGAAAGAAAAACAAGAGAGAAAAGAAAAAGGAAAAAAAGAGTGGAAGAAATAAGTCTAGATGAAAGAAAGAAAATAAGAGAGGAAGAAAGAAGAAAAATAATGAAAGAAATGAAAAGAGAAAAACATGTCTCCTATAGTAGTCATAACTCTTGCAAGAGCCTAAGTGAAGAACTTCGTGACTATTATAAAGGAAGGCATAGGTCACATCTTAGACCTCACTCCCATAGGAGAGAAAATGAAAGAAAGCCTCAAGAGGTTAACATTAAGCTCCCATACTTCCATGGGAAGGAAAATGTAGAGGCTAATTTAGATTGGGAAATAAGGGTACATCAACAACTTAAAAGGAAGTCTACTTCAAAATCTTATGGCTCTCACTCTTATCCAAAGAAAGACCAAGGTCAAGGAATCTTAGGGGTGAGACCTTCTAAGCCCAAAGATGATAAGGGGAAGACAATAGAAAAGCAACCCCTTAAGGCTAGTATGCAAGAGAAGACTAGGTCCATGAAGTGCTTTAAATGTCTTGGAAGAGGACACATTACTTCTCAATGCCTCACCCAGAAAACCATGATTATGAGGGGCCAAGACATTTATAGTAGCCAATATGAGGCTACTACTTCACCTTCCTCTAGTAAAAGTGAAGAAGCAAAAGGGGAAGAATCTAGTAAAGAGATCTACCCCCAAGAAGAAGGACAACCTTTAATGGTTAAGGAGGAGTGTAAGGAGGTAAGTTTCTTCTCCAAAAGGTTAGCTAAGAAGGAAAGACATTTTGAAATAAAGACAAATATTAAATAAATTTCCCTTCTTAGACAACCTCCACATTTTCTCCTTTGTAAAAAGACACTTGTTAGCATTGCCACATCTCTTAGGCTTGAGTTTATTCCTCAAGTAAAGGAGTTGTTGGATGAGGGTTTGGTTCGCAAGAGATTAAATCCTTGTGCTTTGTTGGTGCCCAAAATAGGTATTATTAGGCACCAAATCCCTAAAATAGGTGGTGTGATGAATGCTTTGGGTGGTGCAACACTCTTTTGTAAAATCACTTGTGCACCCAAAGGTTTGCCCCATATTTTTCTATACTTGTAGCACCACTCATTGAGTTGGTGAGGAACCATGTTCCTTCATGGGAAGATGCCCAGGAAATGAGTTTTCAGACCTTACCTTACTTCAACATACTAAACACCACTAATACATATGTTTTTGTCCTTTTTACAGGTGTTGAGGAAAAAAGCCCAGAGTTTCAAGAACCTCGGGATTTGAGGTCAAATCCTTTACAAGGGGGAAGGAATGATGCAATCCTACCCCGCAAGGGCATTGGATAGAAAAACTCCAAGTAGATTGGGCCAGAGATGCAAGAGAAGGCCCTAGGGTTCTTATGAGCCATAGGGTAGATTTCGGGCCCATGGGCTAAGTACGAGCCCACTTATCTTTGTAAATATTAGATTAAGGTTTCATTATTTTTGGGCCTTGTATTTAGGGCTCCATAATGTAGGTAAGGTACCCTAGAAATATAGGATTTTTCAGCCCTTGTATTTTAGGGCACCTAGACTAGTTTTTGTATTAGGGGTAGTTTTGTAATTTCACATGCACTAAGTGGATATTTGATGTGTGTGGTTGGAAATCAATTTAATTGAATTGGTAGAAGCCCAATCCAATTAAATTTTAGAGGGGGAGGTGAGCATTTGCTTACTACACCCCATTGCCACATCATATAGTCACACTTTGTGCATGTCCTTCATGTTTTTCATGCCTCATGACACCTAAGCACACTTAGTGGAGAATCTTGGAATTGATCTTGGATTAGTGGGCTGAACCATAACTAAAATTCGCTAATCATAATTAGTGAAATTTTGGCTCCAAAGTTTGGCTCTACAAATTCAATTTCAAATTCAAGTGAAATTTGAATTTCCCTCCAATTTTGTGTGACACTTAGGCTATAAATAGAGGTCATGTGTGTGCATTTTTTTCAACTTTGATCATTTGAATATTAAAATTCAGATTTCAAAGCTCATTTAGAGCACAAAATTTCGTGCTCTTCTCTTCCTCTCCCTTCATTCATCTCTTTCTTCCTCCAAGCTCTTATCCATGGCCTCCTATGGTGGTGAGCTTCTTCTAGACTCATCTTCTCCATGAAGTGGCATCTCCTCTCTCTCTCTTCCTTTCTTCATTCCGCTGCCATTCATCTTCCAAGAAGCAAAGGAATCCATTGATGAAGAAGATCCTAGGCCTACAAGCTCCAATGGAGCTTACATCATAGTTTGTCTTGGCGTACTCCGATATTTCCATTAACCCATTGACACTTGAACATATGCACTCTAAATTCACCTTAATCAAGCTCCCAAATAACTTCAATGACGCCATAGTAAGGCATGGACGCTTGAATCAAATTATTATCAGAAACACTACAAAAGTGATTTGATTGACCGTCAACACTAACCCCACTATTCTGCATGCTACTTTTTGCATCATGTGACTTTGTGCAGAAATAATAGCCATTGATATCATATCCCTGCCAGGTGGGAACATTTAGATTTGGACCAACAACTAACAATCTTAGTGTCTTCGAAGCACTGTCATCTGCAAAGATTGTGTGTCTAAACCAGTTAATGAAAGTTCTATTGTGTTCTTACAACAACCCCATCTTGTTAATTTTTGGGTGAGTATCTGAGTCATGTTTTTTGTGACAATCTATGTACGAGATGACCTCTGAGAGTTGTTTAGTACATATAGATGAGCTTGTGACAGCTGTTGCCGATCCATCGTTACAACATTTAATCCTCGTGTACCCCTACCATGTGTCGTGGGGATGTACCCTCCAATGTGTTGGGACAAAGAATTCTCACGAGGTTAGTCCTTTGATTCATTGTAAGGGGAAACAAAAGATATCTCAGGCGGTTAGTCCTTTGAAATCTTTTCCTTAAGGGAAAGGGAAGAATCAAAAGAATTCTTAGGCGGTTAGTCCTTTGAATCTTTTGTCAAGATAGAAGGGAGACACAAAAGAGTTCAGGCGGTTAGTCCTTCTATTCTTTTGGCAAAGGGAGAAGAGAATGAAAAAGATGAATAGCACAAGTTTTTGAACAAAGAACTTTTCTTGGAAGAGAAAGTGTTGAACAAAAACTTTTTAGAAAGATGAAAAGAAATGAATTAGAAAGTTCTGTTGAAAGTGTTGAAAGAGATGAAAGAAGATATTGAAAAAAAATTTTTTTTGAAATTCATGCCATGGTCACATATTTATAATCTCTTGATGACTCAAGTTAAAGTTTGTGACTCTTGGCAATTTCTTTAAAACTAGCCACCTTTTAAAAATTGTGACTCTTTTGAAAACTTGTCACTTAAAAAGTTTTGACTTTTGAAAAAATCTTCAGAAACAAGTCACATTAAGAATTGTGACTTTTGGAAATTTATTTTTCGAAATCAGTCACTGGTAATCGATTACACCATGAAGGTGTAATCGATTACACATCAAAAGATGTGACTATTCATGTTTAAATTTGAAAATCAAAACGTTTATAAACATTGGTAATCGATTACAAGTATTGTGTAATCGATTACACAAGTTTAAAATGATTTGAGATGTTTAAACACAAGTTGTGACTCTTGAAATTTGAAATCTAACGTTTTAAAACATTGATAATCGATTACATGCTCATGGTAATCGATTACAGCTTTGTAAATCAGTTTTGAAAACAATGCTGGCTGCTGGTAATCAATTACTACCTTCTGGTAATCGATTACCAGAGAGTAAAACTCTTTGGTAATGATTTTGTGAAAACTTCTTATGATACTCAATGTTTTGAAAAACTTTTTTAGTACTTATCTTGATTGAGTCTTCTCTTGATTCTTGAATCTTGATCTTGATTCTTGAAACTTGATTCTTGAATCTCTTGAAACTAGCTTAACTCTTGATTCTTGAAACTTGCTTAACTCTTGATTCTTTGGTGTTGCAACCTACCCTTTGACGGGAGGGCCACACGGGGCTCACGGGTGTGTCTTCCAAGAAAGAAAAATACACAGAGTCGCCACCAACGTTTATTCGAGGAAAACGTCGGAAAAACTGGAAAAGGTGTGGTCTACGAATTTTAAGTGTGAAAGGTTTGGGAGTTGTTTTTATGCACGAGGAAGGTATTAGCACCCCACGCGTCCATCACAAGGGACGACATCCTTTAATCAAGTGTGCAAATATGACTTCAAAATGTTTTATTTTCCCTTTTTATGTCTTTTTGTGTTTTTATGCTTTTTTATGTTTTTTGCATTTTTTTATCTTTTGTGGTCGACAAGGGTGTTTCCCTCACTCCTACGCATCCTCAATTGCGATGAGGAAATCAGACCTACGTAGTTCTTTGAGAACTGAATGTTGGTTAAGTTGTTTTTATCTTTTTTTTTTTGCAAGATATATTTTGACCGAACAAAAGTCGTTTAAGGCATTGGACCATTAAACGATCTTTTGATTTTTGGAAAGGAGAGAAACGTTAAGGCGTTGGACCATTAATGATCTCTTGGTTTTGAAAGGAGAGAAACGTTAAGGCATTGGATCATTAATGATGTCTTGGTTTTTGAAAGGAGAGAAACGTTAAGGTGTTGGACCATTAACGATCTCTTGGGGTGGTCGACAAAAGCGGGGCTTTTGCTCCTACGTATCCTCAATTGCAATGAGGAAATCAGACCTACGTAGTTCTTGCAAAAGTGGTAAAGTTACATGTTGATTTTATGCTTTTGAATGGTCCATGTTAACCGATAAAAGCAAAGAGGATTGTTTAAGGCGTTGGACCTTAAAACGGTTTTTAGTATTTTTGCGGACAAAGCTTGATTTGTGAGTTGATTTTAGCCTTGGTTTCACTTTGATTATTAGTCAATTAATTCAAGGAAACTTTCAAAGAAAAACGTCTGATTGATTTTTCTTGATTATTTTATTATTAATTTTTTTCAAGATATTTTGATTATTTTATTATTATTTTGCTTTTTTTTGGTTTAACCGAGGTTATAGCATGAACGATCGGTTAGATTTTATTTTTACAGTGATTAAATGAGATTACAACTCAAATGATCGGTTGAAATTCATTTTATCATTTATTAGGTGAGAAAACGACTTAAATAAACGGTTAAAAGCTCGTTAAAGCGGAAGGAAAGAAAACTGAAAGTAAGCGAAAATAAAGTGAAAGTACACAAAACAAGTAGGGACCACTAAGGGTGCATAGAATGAATTGAAAGATTCGATTTCGGGAACTTCCCGGTTGAAGATTGAAGAACGACGAAGAACGAACGAAGAACGGTGAAGAACGATGAAGAATTTCCACAGAATCGCTTATGGAAGCGTTACAGAAGCACTTCGACTCGATTTTTCTTCATGAAAACGTGTTTTTTGCCCAAAATAGACGAAATGCATAGCTTAGGAGTCATGAACATTTTGCAACAGCTCCCCCTCCCCTATTTATAGGGAAAAAGGGAGGTGCTTGCCTCCCAGAGGCTTCTTGAAGAAGATTTCTAAGCACACCTCAATTACTAAGTTCACCCCCCTTTTCGTACTTTACGGAAAAGTTACAGAAGCCTTACGGAAGTGTTTCGGATTTGATTTTCATCTTTTTTTCTCTTCCCTTTCACCAATGTTAAGTGAAATATGCTTACCCAAGGTTTTTGGAAATTTTACAGAAGCCACAGAAGCCACGGAAACCATTTTTCAACAACGTGGAGGAGCTTGCCGCCCAGTTGCTTCCTCCTTAAGCAACCCAACTTTCAAAATGTTCCGGAAAGGCCTAACTTCGAATTGCTATTTACACCCCTATCTTGATAAGTTCACCCCCTTATTTTTGTGTTTTTGGCCGTTTTCTTTCCGAAATCTCATGAAACTTTACGGATTCCACCGTGATGAGTGTTAAGCCTTCTAAAGCGATCAACAATGGTCCTCAGATGAAATTAGAGTGTGACAGTTTATTTACACACACTCCACTTTTCTAAATACACTCCCATTTTCGTGTTTTTGACCGGTTTCTTCTCGAAACATCTCGAAACTTTATGAATTCCACAACGATGGGTGTTTAAACATTTTGAGGTGGTCAAACGAAGGTCGCATGCCGACAAACAATAGTCTCCAGATGAAATTAGGGTATGACATTTGGCATCAACAAATAACCTTGGAAGGCATTGCTTCCACAGCATCAGGATTGTACCACTTGGGAAAGGGGACATGATAAGTTCTTCCCGGGGTTATTACCGCCATATGGTTGGACAACAGTGATGGCAAGAGGTCCCCATAGGACATGGGGATTGGGGCAAATTCTGGGGTTCTCCTTGCTGGAGGGCTTCTTCCGGCGTTGTAGCTTGTGCTGGGAGAAAAATTGTTGTTGGGACGAGACTGGGCTGGAGCTGGCGCTGGAGGGGAGACCCTTGGTGGTGGTGCCAGCATCCTTCGTTGGACGGGTGCTGAGGGAAAAGAGTTTCCGGTGTGGATCGCAAAGCTTGGGTAATACTGGGCATACTAGTGGGTGCCATGTGGGGCCGGTTGAGACTTAGGCCAAGCGGGTGTGGAGGTGACAGTGTGGGTGTCGCCTTCCTTCTTCCTTGCCCCAGTTGTTCCCACCCTCCGATTGCTGGTGCCGGCGGGAGAGACGTAGTCGAACTTCCCTCTTTTCAACCCGACTTTTATCCTTTCGCCCGTGAAGACGAGGTCTGCGAAGTTGGAGGGCATATAGCCTACCAACTTTTCATAGTAGAACACTGGCAAAGTGTCTACTATCATAGTGATCATCTCCCTTTCCATCATGGGAGGTACCACCTGAGCCATCAAATCCCTCCATCTCTGGTCATACTCTTTGATGGATTTGTTCTCTCTCTTGCACATGTTTTGAAGCTGGGTCCTATCAGGAGCCATATCTATGTTGTATTGGTACTGCCTAATAAAGGCAGTAATCAGGTCCTTCCATGATCGAATACAGGACGCCTCCAAGTTGGTGTACCAAACCACCGCAGCACCAAACAAACTGTCTTGGAAGAAGTGCATAAGCAACTTCTAATCCCTTGAATGCGCGCCCATCTTTTGACAATACATATTCAAATGGTTCTTGAGGCAAGTAGTCCCTTTGTACTTGTCAAAGTCAAGTACTTTAAACTTGGGAGGGATGATGATATCTGGAACTAGGCACAAGTCCATCATGTCCGCGAACGGAAAGTCATCAAATCCTTCAACGACTCTTAACCTCTCCTCGAGGAGGTCGATCTTTTCCTTCCTTTCCGTTGCCGGGGGAGTCCCTCCTACAGACAGGAGTATTGGTTGTACAGGGCAGGGTTGAGAGACCCCCGCTATGTTGGGTTGAGGTAGCGTGTTCGGCGCGGGTCCTTTGGCGATGAACAGGGGGTAAGAGTTATCCTCCCTGTGAACATGCTCCCACGAACCTTCGTAGGCAACCCCGATAGGTTGTGGAGGGGCATGATCCATGTTATCATGCAATGTTGGTGGTGTGATGTTGGGAGGCAAGCCATAGGGGAAGGCGTTTCGGTTGTACCCCAGATGTAGGCTGTTGGCGCGTCCTGTAGTGTCTCTTCCTCGTCCCCTCATGTCTGGGACGGGGTGGTGTGCTGGGCTTGTTGCAGGCTGAAGGATTCAACTTCAACGGCGATACTGGCAGCGGCAGCTGTGGCAGTGTTACTTTCCATCAGCCTTTTCATTCCTAACATGGCTTCCATCATGGAAGCCATCTGATCTTTTAAGGTCGACATATCGGCCTTCATCTATTCTTGCACCTCGTCCAAGTCCGCCATCGTTCTAGACTTGGAGCGGGTACGATAGGGGTGCTTTGGAGCGTGTTTAGTTATGATGTTTCCACCTAGAGAGGTAAAATGCGGTGAGTATCCAACAAGGCATTTAAGTATGAATGCATGCTAGAAGTAAATTGTTGGGGCACTGGATTCACACTAGTCTTTTGAGCAAACTCATGGGTTCAACCTCATTTTATTGGAAGAGAATTAAAAGTTTCAACTAGTCAAGATCCGGGTGACAATACAACCACCCTAATGGTTCCAAATTATATGGGCCATCAAGTCTATCATATGCTGGCAATAACTGAGGAGCCCATGGATTTCCCCGGGGGATGAGTACACGTCTGCCATCGCCTTGGCCTTTGCTAGTAATCGGGGAAGATCTTGACTCTCGTTCAAAGTAAGGGTGAATCAATCCATCTACATCACGCTTCTCGGTGCAATGAGTCAATCGCCCTTCCCCTTGCCTCCTTTTCCGCGTACACTTGGGCGTACTCATCCGTTACCATATGCTTATGGGCTGTTGCCAAATCCAGTTCTTCTTTGTACTTGCCCATGATGGCTAACATGTTTGCTTCGGTCTTGCTCAGCTACTGAGACAAACTCCTTTTAGACCTCAGACAAGTCTTCAATTCGTCTTTCAGAATCATGCCTTCCACTCGTGACTGGTCTCTTTCTTCTCTCTAGAGTTTAAGCTCATTGTTGCTGCCTCACAAAGCTCCTCGGAACTTATTTCGGTCGTGTTCTTTCTTCCGAGCCCTCTTGGTTTCTTGCTCCAAGGCTTTGGCAGTGGTTGTATTGATGTCCCTCAGTTTGTCATTCTCCCTTCGAATTCTGACGACTGTTGCTTTGAATCTTTCCTTGACTGCTTAGGCTTTCTCGAGCTCCGCTTTGAGGGCTTGCACCTCTTCGCTTTCCTCTGGGGCTTTAGCCTCTTCCTCTTTAGCGGCTCTCAGCTTCAGGAGCCAATCCAGACCTTATGTGTAGGCTCTCAACCACCTATGATAGCCGTCGACGGTCCCGTTGCTACTTCCCCTAAGTTCTCTGTCCTTTCTCTACACCACCTCTCATGCCTTGTGGACTCCTTGAAGCACCCTTGCGTTGGGGTCACTGAAACCCTGTGTGATGAAAGGTGTGAGGCTCTCCACCGATGATGCTCCCCTCTTGGGGTAGCCAAGCTGTCTTATTGCGAGGATAAAAATATAGTTGATACCCCATCAATGGAACATTTGGAAATCATCCGCATGAAAATAGAATTCCAGATCTTCCTTCCTTCCAGCGAGGGAACCAGTTGACCAATGCCCCTTGTATGCTTGCCAAGAGTTGGTCCCAATTTGCTTCCCTCTTTTCTACGCATGAATGGTGACTTTGCAGTGGGCAGGTGTGTCTCGCATCTTGGCGAAAAAGGTGCGAAACCAACCACACATAGAGGGATGACGTGCAACAGACAATTCTTGCATTACTCTTTTCACACCTTCGATCGAATGTGTCGTATATGTCAGCCAAGACGACGACGACTGGGCTTTCCTTGTTGTGGTGAAAGGCGAGGAAAGCGTCAATTGCTGCTAGGTCCACCAAACCATCCATGTTTAGAAAGAGGACCACTCTGAATATTAACAGCGCCAGGATATCAATGAAAGGAGGCCACTCGTTTTGACTTGCCAAGGCCCTTGCTCTTTCTTCTAGACACTTTCTTGGTATACCAGCCACTCCATTTCTATTTTTCTTTACCCGGTCTAATTCTTATGCCGAAATTCTGGCTACTCTGGCGATTCTAGACATGGAGGGGTAGAATCCGGAAAAGAGATAAGGCTTCCTCCCTTCCAGAGGGCATCCAAGAATTTCTTTGAACTCTTATATAGTTGGCACTAGCTGGAAATCTTTGAAGGTGAAACATCTCAGGGGTTGGTCATAATACTGGGTGAGGGAAGTGATCGCCTTTGCATAGACTTCTATCATAGCCAAGTTTCAGATCTTACCGTAAGCTTTGCGCAAGGCTTGCCGCTGGAGCTGCCCCATTAACTCCCTTCATTCTTGTAAACTGGTGACCTCTAGACCCTTGATCTTGACTTGGTAGAACCTTTTCTTGAGCGGAGGCATTTGTCTTGATCCCATGCTTTGCTAGAATGGAAAGGTCTTGTGTGAATCAATACTCCGGCACATGTAATGGGAGAAATGGATGAATGTATGAAGAAATGTTTATGCGATGCATGACACCAATGCATATGATGGACACGGGAGACCAAAAGATTGTTTCTTTTTAACCACAACATTTAGGCAGCACAGTCCCCCATGTATGTACTTAAAAAGGTGATATAGACCTTCCGGCTTCCCGTGACAACATGACGGGACCAAACATACAACGCAAATGTAATGACGCGACGCGGTGAGAAAGCACAAGGTTTTGTGTCGCGGTCGAGACGCAAAATCAAGGTAATACTCTCAGTTAAAACATGCAGCAAAGATGAACATGTCATTTCATGCATGATAGTGTTTTAAAGAAAACAACAACACATAGTGTGTTTGCTTCGTGCCCCTATTTTGGGTACCTAAACAGGAGGAACTAAAGGTTTTTTAGTAAAAATTCTCGAGGCAGTCATATCTCTCTTGATGGTTTCTGGAGGTATCATTCCCTGTAAAAAAAAATATTGTAGCGGTAGGAACTGCCAACAACAATAGATCATTAAAGAGAAAAACTCTATATGAGGTTTCACTGTCATCAAACAAGTCAGAGACTTAGCATGACTACAGATTCATCTCCACTTCCTAGGTTCCCATGGACCCGGGTATAGGGCCCTTTTTCAAATCACTGTGTGGGCAAAAAGGTGTTAGTGTTTGTGTGCATCAAATGAACAACTACTTACTTCATGCATATATTACAACACGCTTAAAGCATTACAGAGTTATATAAGAACATAAAGGTAATAAAACCGATGGAAGGGAAATTACTACATTTGCACAAAAATAAATAGGCCTAACTCTCAAAAACATGTCCCCAGTGGACTCGCTAACTGTTGCAACCTACCCTTCAGCGGGAGGGTGACGCGAGGCTCACGGGTGCATCTTCCAAGGAAGGAAGGCGCGCGGAGTCGCCACCAACGTTTATTCGAGAAAAACATAAGAAAAACCAGAATGTGTGGTCTACGAACATTAAGTGTGAAAGGTTTGGGATTTGTTTTTATGCACGGGGAAGGTATTAGCACCCCACGCATCCATCATAAGGGATGACAGTCTCTAATCGAGTATGCAAGACATGACTTCAAAATTATGTATTTTCCCCCTTTTTATGTTTTTTAGCTTTTTATGGGCATTTTTGTATTTTTTATCTTTTTGTGGTCGACAAGGGTGTTTCCCTCGCTCCTACGTATCCTCAATTGCAATGAGGAAATCAGACCTACCTAGTTCTTTCAGAACTAACCGTTGGTTAAGTTGTTTTTATCTTTTTTTGCAAGATATATTTTAACTGAACAAAAGTTGTTTAAGGCATTGGACCTTTAAACGATCTTTTGATTTTTGAAAAGGAGAGAAACATTAAAGCGTTGGACCATTAATGATTTCTTGGTTTTGAAAGGAGAGAAATGTAAAGGCGTTGGACCATTAACTGTGAATGTATGTATACATGATTTTGATGATGTCAAAGAAGAATCTAAAAAGGCTGCTTCAAAGGATAAGCATTTACTTCAAGAATAATTCAAGATTGCTTCAAGAAACAAAGCCTTGTTTCAAGATTCACTAAAGACCAAGCCTTGCCTTAAAAAGAGTGCTCTCAAGACATGCAAGGCTCTGGTAATCGATTACCAGGCAGTGTAATCGATTACCAGAAGACAGGATTGAGAAATAGCTGTTGAAAAAGGTTTTGAATTTGAATTTTCAACATGTAATCGATTACCATATGTCTGTAATCGATTACCAGCAACGAAACTTTGGAAATTCAAATTCAAAAGTCATAACCCTTCAAATTATAATTGTGTAATCGATTACACAAACATTGTAATCGATTACCAGTGGAGAATTTTCAGAAAATCTGCTAGGAGTCACATCTTTTCATTGGATTTGTGAATGGCCATCAAAGGCCTATAAATAGGTGACTTGGGCACGAATTTTATGAGAGAGTTTTGCAGGTCCAAAATGTCTTATCCTCTCAAGAGACAATGAGAGAGATTCCAAAAGAACTTCATTGTCAAATGCTCTCTCAAAAGAAATCCTTGACCAAACACTTGCAAAATCTATAAGGATTCTTACATGATCTTCATTGTAATATTATTCTCTTGAAGAGAGATTTCTTCTTCCATTCTTCTTATTCAATAAGATTGGCTAAGAGACTGTGTGTCTCTTGTTGTAAAGCATCTGAACACAAGGGATGGGTTGTCCCTGTGTGGTTCAGACATTGTAAAGGATTTTACAAAGATAGTGGAAATCTCAAGTGGGTTGCTTGAGTACTGGACGTAGGCACGGGAAGTGGCCGAACCAGTATAAAATTGTGTTTGCATTCTCTCTTCCCTTATCTTATTTATTTTGTTGCAATCAATTATGTCTTGCATGTTTAAAGAACATTGTTAAATTGATTGTTGTTGCTTCTTCTGCATTCTAAGTCTATCCCTCTTAAGGTTAATGAGGCCACAAGGTCAAACATTAACGATCTTTTGGTTTTTGAAAGGAGAGAAACGTTAAGGCATTGGACCATTAATGATCTCTTGGGGTGGTCGACAAAAATTTTTGCTCCTACGTATCCTCAATTGTGATGAGGAAATCAGACCTAAGTAGTTCTTGCCAAAAAGTGGTAAAGTTATGTGTTGATTTTATACTTTTGAATGATCCATGTTAACCGATATAAGCAAAGAGGATCGTTTAAGGCGTTGGACCTTAAAACGGGTTTAAGTGACTTTTGCGAACAAAGCTTGATTTGTAAGTTGATTTTAGCCTTAGTTTCAATTTGGTTATTAGTCAATTCATTCAAGGAAACTTTCAAAGAAAAATGTATGATTGATTTTTTTTTATTTTATTATATTTTTGCAAAGATATTTTGATTATTTTATTATATTTTTTCAAATATATTTTGATTATTTTATTATTTTTTTGTCATTTCTTATTTAACCGAGGTTACAGCGTAAACGATCAGTTGGATTTTATTTTAATAGTGATGAAACGAGAATACAACACAAATGATCGGTTGAAATTCATTTTATCAATTATTTGGCGAGATACCGACTTAAATAAAGGGTCAAAACTCGTTAAAAGCAGAAGAAAAGAATATCGAAAGTAAACGAGATGAAGAATGAAAGCGAACAAAGCAAGAATGAATTGAAAGCCTCAGATTCAAAAACTTACCAGTTGAGGACCAAAGAACGACAAAAAATCTTCACTGAATCGCTCACGAAAATGTCTCGGAAGCATTACGGAAGCACCTCGGCTTGGATTTCCTTCCTTTTTTCACTTCTTTTCGCTAAAAACAACTGAAATACACGGCATAGAGGTTAGGAGCCCTTGAGACGCAATCTCCTCCCCCTTATTTATAGGAGAAAAGAGGATGTGGTTGCCGCCTAGAGGCTTCCTGAGGAAGATTTCTAAGCGCAACCCCTTTTGATAAGTTCCCCCCCCCCCCCTCTAGAGGCTTCCTGATGAAGTTTCCTGAGCACAACCCCTAATCCCCACCTTCCAGAGTGTTCTAGATGAAGTTTCCTGAGTGCACCCCCTGTGTAAGATAAGTTCACCCCCCGCTTTTGTGTTTTTAGCTGTTTTCTTTCCGAAACGTCCCGGAACTTTACTAATTCCACGACAATGGGTATTAAACATTTTGAAGTTGTCAAACGGAGGTCGCATGCCGACAAACAATGGTCCTTGGACGAAATTAGGGTATGACAACTACTATAAATGTCTTGACCCCTCATAATCATGGGTTTCTTTGTGGGGCATTGAGAGGCAATGTGACCTCTCCTAAGACATTTGAAGCATTTAATGTTGCTAGTCCTTTCTTGGGAACTAGTCTTAGGGGTAGATTTCTCTATGGTCTTACCCTTATTTTCCTTGGGTTTTGAAGGTGCAGCCCCCAAATTTCCTTGGGTTTTGAAGGTGCAGTCACCAAAATTCATGGATAATAGTTGTCGCAACGTGCCCTTCGCGGGCGAGGCTCACGGGTGCGCTTTCCAAAGGAGGAAAGGTGCGCGGAGTCGCCACCAACGTTTATTTGTGGAAAACATCGGGAAAACCAAAGGAAACCGGTCAAAATGAAAATTCTAAGTTCGGGAGTTGTATTTACGCTTGAGGAAGGTATTAGCACCTCTCACGTTTGTCTCAAAGGACAACATCCTATTTTTTAGAATTGTGGAAATTGTGTTACCTTAACTTTTATTTCTTTTTATTTTTTGAGGTCGACAAAAGCGGGGCTCTTGCTCCTACGTACCCTCCATCGAAGAGGAAATCAGACCTACGTAGTTCTTTCTTATGCGTGAATCAAGTGATTCTTTTTACTTGAAGGGTGATCATTTAAAGGCGTTGGACCTTAAAAGTGATCCTTTTACTTAGTAAGAAACTGAAATGATAAACTTTCAAAACCCTATTTTTGTGGACGAGCTTGACTAGGCGAGTTGATTTTAGCCTTAATTTCACTTTAGTTATTAGTCAATTCAATTAAGAATGAGAAATCCCAAAGAGAAAACGTCCGATTGATTTTTCGCTTTACTTTACTAAAAGGTATTTTTTTTTATTATTATATTATTATTTTACCTCTTTTTTTATTTCCAACATGGTTACGGCACGACCGAACGGTCGGAATTCATTTTAACCAAAATTAACGAATGATACAATTCAAACGATCGGTGGAAATTTATTTTATTTTTAGATTAAGCGAGGAATGATTTAAATAAATGGCTTAAGCACGTCAAAAGGGGGTATAAAAAGCAAATGAAAATGAGAATAAAAATACATGAAACAAAATGTGGACCACCACGGGTACATAGAATGAATTAAAAAGCTCGGTTTGAGGTACATACCCGTTGAAGACTGAAGAAAACGAAGAACGAACGATGAATCTTGAAGAACGGTCGAGAATCTTCGCGTAATTACTCACGGAAATGTTACGGAAATGTTACGGAAGCGCCTCGGCTTGAATTTTCTTCGCGGAACTAATTTTCCTCAGCAATTTCGAGAGAGAGAGAAGTGCCTAAGAAGCTGAACCCTTATCTTCTTCACTCATCCCCCTATTTATAGCAAAATAGGGGAGGAGCTTGCCACCCAGCTCGCCCAGGCGAGCAAGGTTGCTTCCTCCAGAAGCAACAGCCTTCTGGAGGAAGGATCTGGAAGGCCCAAGTGGGCCAGATTGCTATTTGTACCCCCTTTTTACTAAATGCACCCCCTTCTATTTTTTTGGTAATTCTTTTTCCGTAACGTTATGAAACTTCACGAATTTCGTAACGATACTTATTTTTCTTCCGCAAGGTTACGAATCCTTACGGATTATGTATTTACTCTTTTTTAGCTTTCGAAGAAGTTACGGAAACTTACGGATTGCGCAAAAACACCTCTTTTCGATTTCCGCCACATTACGGAATTTCACGGATTGCGCAAGCCTGCTTCCTTTTGATTTCTGACATGTCTTGGGACTTCATTCATTGTGCAACAAAGGACGCCAAGTGTCTCGAAGCGGCCAATCAAAGGTTGTATATCATCAAATAATAATCCCCGGACGAAATTAGGGTATGACAGTTGCCCCTCTTTACTTACCTCTCATCGGAGATAAGAGGAAAGCAAAGATAGGACACTGATTTCGTCCATCCTGCCCTTTCCGTGATGATGACTCTCGTCTCTACTCCTTCTTTTTTCTTTTGCACAAAACAAAATACAAACAACAACCAGAACAACGAATATAATATACATATACACATATACACATATTTGGCGAAGGAACCGATCCGGAAAAACAACAGAAGAACGTGTTTCCCAATCACCAGAGGCTTCACGTTTGATAATGGAGGACACATGAACAGCGCTAGGCAATAACATTCATGGGGCTCCGAAAAAAGGTGGAGAATGGAGGATTGCCTTGAGGGTTCGCACTTAGGCAATCATGAAACACAGCTCCAAACTCGAAAGTGGAGGACACATGAACCAAAACGTAATTCATGGGGCTCCGAAAAAAGGTGAGAATGGAGGATTGCCTTGAGGGTCCTCACTTAGGCAATCATGAAACACAGCTCCAAACTTGAAAGTGGAGGACACATGAACAGCGCTAGGCAATAACATTCATGGGGCTCCGAAAAAGGGTGAGAATGGAGGATTGCCTTGAGGGTCCTCACTTAGGCAATCATGAAACACAGCTCCAAACTCGAAAGTGGAGGACACATGAACAGCCCTAGGCAATAACATTCACGGGGCTTCGAAAAAGGGTGAGAATGGAGGATTGCCTTGAGGGTCCTCACTTAGGCAATCATGAAACACAGCTCCAAACTCGAAAGTGAAGGACACATGAACAGCGCTAGGCAATAACATTCATGGGGCTCCAAAAAAAAGGGGGAGAATGGAGGATTGCCTTGAGGGTCCTCACTTAGGCAATCATGAAACACAACTCCAAACTCGAAAGTGGAGGACACATGAACAGCGCTAGGCAATAACATTCATGGGGCTCCAAAAAAAGGGGGGGAGAATGGAGGATTGCCTTGAGGGTCCTCACTTAGGCAATCATGAAACACAACTCCAAACTCGAAAGTGGAGGACACATGAACAGCCCTAGGCAATAACATTCATGGGGCTCCGAAAAAGGGTGAGAATGGAGGATTGCCTTGAGGGTCCTCACTTAGGCAATCATGAAACACAGCTCCAAACTCGAAAGTGAAGGACACATGAACAGCGCTAGGCAATAACATTCATGGGGCTCCGAATAAGGGTGAGAATGGAGGATTGCCTTGAGGGTCCTCACTTAGCCAATCATGAAACACAGCTCCAAACTCAAAAGTGGAGGACACATGAACAGCGCTAGGCAATAACATTCATGGGGCTCCGAAAAGGGTGAGAATGGAGGATTGCCTTGAGGGTCCTCACTTAGGCAATCATGAAACACAGCTCCAAACTCGAAAGTGGAGGACACATGAACAGCCCTAGGCAATAACGTTCATGAGGCTCCGAAAAAGGGTTGGTCGGCAGGACCGAACGATCCACCGGGTCTTTCCACCTACTAAAGCAAACATGCTTTTTGCAAAGAAAAATAAATCATTCGCGAGAGCACCATATCTTAGAGAAACAATATACTTTTGCTAAGGGTAATCTTCCTTGTAATCGAGAATGAAGGGTAGGATGTCAACTTTTAGCTTTTAAATGAACATGCAGGGGAAACATCGGGCTAAGGTGAAAATAAATCACTCATAGTGTATAAAACTCCCAAGGCAAGTGTTTTATCCTATTCCCAAACCATAACTGCACCATGACTCTATTTTGCACACGATTTCCTATCGAATCAAAGATCAAACGTACGATCACGGACCAATAGGATTTTCTCGAGGGTGGTGTTTTTGGAGAGGAAGCTGGGTGTTTCGGTCTTTTCCTCTTTCTTCACGTGGGTGGGATATTGCCAGTCGAAAAATGATTTCGAGTGGCAATCTGGCTTGAAGAATTTTTGCCCTCTTTCCTTCATTGATCGAGAATTGCTTCTTTTACCTTTTAACTTCCTTTCGATCTTTGATCGGGAATCCTTCCTTCCTTTCTTCTGTTCTTTTCTTTATTTTCATTTTTCTTCTCTTTTTTTCTTTTCATTTCTTCCTTTTCTTTCTTTTCACTTTTCCTTCCCCCATCCCTTTCTTTGGGAAATCGGGTTTAGCATTCTATTTGCTCTCCCTTGAGGAGATTCCGCTGTCCTTTGCTTCGGGGGAAAGAATGAGGATTCCTTTTTTACAGGCCAAGGTTCAAAAAGGTCTAAGGTTGTGTTTCAATGGGGTCTTTTATCGTGGGAACCCAATCTTGATATCTGGGGCGAAACAAATTTGGGTGTCAAGGTGTCGGTCTCGGGCCGAACTCCCCTATCACTCCATAAGGCACGCGTGACAATGATGATTTGAAAACAACGTGCAAAATTAGTCATGGCTATAGCCAGGTGGGCACTCAAGCATCCTGTTTATGGCATTGTGATACTACGGTTGGGAATTTACACAAACAGACCCAACGTTTCCCAATTATGTTCTTTTATCAGTTCAATGAATTCATCCATTCTTATCTCGGTTTATTCCGGAAAATAAACTCTTAGCATCAGTCCCTTGTTTCCAGAAGATACGTTTGCTCTTTACGAATGATTTATACTTCTTTGCTATAACATGTCGACCTTCGCGGTCTTTCTTTCTCTTTACTTTTTGTTTTATTTTTATATATATTCACTAAAATTATACACCTGTGGTCCTTTATGAGGAAAACCTTCCTTCATACATCTATATTTTTATACATGACAAACTTTTTCTGTACACGTATCGGAACCCTTCTCTTTACGTCACACGACCTATATACAAACCTTATTTATATTCAAAGATTTTTCATTTTTCCCAACACAAACTTATAGTTCACACAAAATTTTCTTCATATACACTCGTTGCTCACACACACAAGAATTTCTTTCCACGCATCATTTACACACAAAAACCTTCTATACACATTTTCCTTTTACATACATGTATAAATAAAACCTTTTCTTTTCTCTATAAACATGACTTTTATTCACAACGCTTCTTTCTTTTTATTAGGACTTTTGGTTCATTTTATTTTTAGAACGACGTTCCTAAATGAAAAACTCTACACGGTTCCGAAACTTCAACAAACACTATTGACAACAACGAAGTAAGCACTAACGCAATAGTCCAAACAAAATATATGCCCAAAACAAATGACAATCGCAACAACAAAACAAACATTAGTCCCTCAAGTCATAGAAACAAGATAGCATACGAATGATAAATGATGGAACATACGGATTTGGGGATCCCACGGTCATGTAGCTCCGCATGACACCGGACTCTTGGGACACGGTAACAAAAAGAGGGGTGGTCGAAAAAAGCAGGGCTTTTGCTCCTACGTATCCTCAATTTGTGATGAGGAACTCAGACCTACGTAGTTCTTGCCAACTGTGAGACTAAAAATAGTCTCGGTGTTTTCTTCACCAAAATGCGAACATGCTTTAGTAAAGAGACAAAACTTCCAACTGATCAGAGCAACATATGCTTTTTGGATGAAAAACAATGTGTCTATCGGGGAAGGAGAGTATGCTGATGAAATTTTCTCATAACCGTAAATGAGATTTTGGATGTTAGCATTTCATTTCTAAACGACCATTTAGAGGAAACACTGGGTCCAACAAAGATAGGAGAAAATCACTCAAAGTGTATCAATCTTACATAGGTATGTGTTTTATCCTAATTCCGAACCATAGATATGTCATGACTTGATTTTGCAAATCATTTCCTATCAAATCAAAGATTACATGCGTGATCAGGGATCAATAGGACTTATTTTGGGAATGGTTTTTAGGTGGGGAATTTGGCTTTGAGTGTTTTTGCCTTTTCCTTTTCTGTTTTTGTTTAGTGCGTGGCGAGAAAGTCGCTAGCGCACAGGATTTTGTCGGCAATCAAAGGGAGAGGACCACTTTAGGTCGTGGTTTCCTTTTTCTTGGTTACTTGGTGACAATTCTGTATTGTTCAGATATTGTCTGGTCCAAAGACCTTTCTGCATATTTCTTTTTCTTTCGATCCTTGATCAAGAATTTTTCTTTCTTTTTTTGCTTTCTCCCACTCTTTTATTGGGAATTTTCTTTCTTTTTTTGTGTCTCCTCCCTTTCTTGGTTTGGGAATTTTCTTTTATTTTTGTGTCTTCTCCCTTTCTTGGATTGGGAATTTTCCTTCTCTTTGCGTTTTCTTCCGAGGGCAAGGATTGACATTCTCACCCTGGGTCAAGGTTTATGGTAAGTTGGGATTTTGGCTCAAGGCTTGTAGAACGGCTGGTCATGATATATGTCAGGGTTTGGCCAGCGGTTCGAGGATAAAGGGGATGTCCTACATTATTTCCATGATACACATGCAACAATGATGATTAGAGAATTTTATGCAAAACTGGTCACGCATGCACCCATGTGGACACTCAAGCATCAAGTTTTTACGGTCATATGACACTAGGGCTCAGGATTCGTTTTCCCTATTTTAAGTCAATCCAGTGTTTCCAAAATATGTTATTCTATCAATTTGTGCATTCATCTGAGTCTATCTTGGGTGTTCGAAAAACTTTTCACAGCATTTACCCTTCAAATGTGTACACATTTTTTTCAAAAACTGGTTAAGATCAGTGAAATCTTTCAAAGAAAAGTTGGAAATTATCTCTTTTCACAAGCATGTTGTTTTTTAGCTAGACAACCTTTATTATTTTTTATTTTCTATTTTTTTTTCTTCCTTTTTATTCGCACTCTTTTTGCTCTCTTTTTTTTTTCATGAGGTATTTTGCTACCTAAACATACATATATTTTTGTGAAGTATTTTGCTATATACATGCGTTTCCAAGGTATCTTGCTACCTAAACATACATATATATGTTTTGTGAGATATTTTTGCTATATACATGCATATCCAAGGTATCTTGCTACCTAAACATACATATATATATTTTGTGAAGTATTTTTCCTACATACATGCATATCTAAACATACATACATATATTTTGTGAAGTATTTTTGTTTACATACATGCATATCTTAGGTATTTTCACTACCTAATCATACATATATATATTTTGTGAGGTATGACTACCTTCCGAGCTTGTGCTTGTTTTATTTAAATTCCTAGGATCATGAGCAACTAGTTGTGTCCTACTATGACTTGAGAAACAAAAGTGATCAAATAACAAGTAGAGATTTAAAAGGTACTAGGTTGCCTCCTAGTAGCGCTTCTTTAACGTCTTGAGCTGGACGCGTGATGGCTTGTCGGTCACGGACCTAGTACTTTGCTTACCTTTGGCTTTGGACTTGGTCGCCTATTGGTCGGCCATGGGTCGTAAGCAACGCTCTAACCTTTTTGTGGATGAGCTGAGGTGAACTCTAGAGGTGATGGCGGTGTGTCTGTTGCCCGCTGTCGGCCATCCCCAGGATGTTGTGGTGTTTCGCCCTGCGCCTGCCTGGAGGCGCAGTACTTCTTGATGAAAACTCAATTAGTAGGGGGCCTGATGCCCTTGCTGGAGGTGACAGGTACTCCGTAGAACTGACAGAGACCCGTAATTAGAGCTTTGACAACTCCAAGACCCTGTTGAACTTCTTCGAGTCCACTGGGTGTCTTGCAGGCGCGATCCCTGCAAACAATAGATGAAATCAGAAATCAGTTGAGCGATGTGCATACTTACCTATGATGACATGACCTTGCCGGGGGGAACGGGCACCCTGTAGGACTATAGAGGCCCGTAACCAGAGCTGGAAACCCCAGGGCCCTGTTGGAATTCTCCGGGTCCACTGGGTGTCTTTGTGGGTGCGATTCCTGCAAACAATAGATGGTATCAGAAATCAGTTGAACCATATGTATACTTACCTATGTCACGATGGCATGACCTCGCTGGGGGAACAGGCACCCTATAGGACTGACAGAGGCCCGTAACCAGAGCTGGAAACCCCAGGGCCCTATTGGACTTCTTCGGGCCCACCGGGCGTCTTGTGGGCGCGATCTCTGCAAACAATAGATGACATCAGAAATCAATTTGAACCATGTGCATACTTACCTATGTCATGACGGCACAGACCAACCGATACATCTGCAGGGGGAGATTGGCATTGTGGTCACCGGGCAGAATGTTACTAAATAGCAACGTCATCCATATCCATGTAAAAGTGGTCATGTTGGTGCGCATGATCCACACTCATCTTTTTGCAGCGGCACGGGTGAAATCTTGCCCCGGTATGCATAGTAGATGCGTGATAGCCTCCCTCTCTGGATGTGCTTGCACAGTTGGTTGCCCTCTAATATCAGGGGGTGGCCCAGGAACGGATAAAAGGAAACTACTGGCCCCTTAACCGAGAGCGCAAGTCTCGGTGAAGCATCTAAGGGCAAAGGACCTTATATTCTCCTAAGGTGTGGATATGGAGCACATTGAAAATGAGGACGCGTAGCCCTCTAAAGGCGAGGGCGTGCAGCCCTCTGCAGGCGAGGATGTGCAGTCCTCTGATGGCGAGGACATATAGTCCTCTAAAGGTGATAGGTACTAGTACCCAAGGGTCCACCTTTATGAGAAAGCAAGAGATTGACTCATCGAGAGGGCCGGTGATCCACCAAGATTGGACACAAGATGTAGGAAATCTATGCAGTTATTATGATTTTTAGGGATGCAGACTCATGCAACCTTTGTTGTGAAATTTGGTAATGCTGACCTCATATGAAACAATGCAATGCAATGGAAAGTTGTACAATGTTCATGACATTCTTTCCCTATTTGTGATTTTGATTTTGATTTAATCTTTTTGGAAAACACAAATTGACTGTCCTTTTGAAAAAGGTGATAATTCATGCAACCTTATCCTATCTTTTGCAAATCTCTCAGGGAACTCCCTTAGAGTGTATGTTCTGTTTGATTTAGTCACTTGACCATTTTGGAGTGACGGCAATGGAGCCGTTTGATGTTTAATCAATCTATTGAAATTCCAGGGTTTGTCTCCCCCTCCCCCTTTTTCTCTGTTAAAAACATCGACGGGTGAGAACTTTTGATCTGCCCCTATGTTCACTTGAGGCTCATGCACGATGCCCCTCATTGCCCCAGTGTAAGGCTTGGAGGTACCAATTGTTATCTTTTGTCATGACCTTGTAGCTGGGAACCTATTGGGTGAAAACTTCTAATCTGCCCCTAGGTTCGCTTGAGGTTTTTGCATGGTGCCTTCCGTTGCCCCAGTGTAAGGCTTTGAGGTACAATCGTTGTCTTTCGTCATGACCTTGTAGCAAGGAACCTATTGGATGAGAACTTCTAATCTGCCCCTAGGTTCGTTTGAGGTTTATGCAAGGTGCCTTTCATTGCCCCAGTGTAGGGCTTAGAGGTACCAATTGTTGTCTTGTTTTCACAACCTCGTAGTGAGGAAGAAGCAGTTGATTCTTGCAAAAAGAATTTTCCAAGGACGAGAAATAGTTGAAAGATTATTCAGTTGATGGATTAAGTCAAATGACTCCTATGTAGAAGCAAGATGTTTTGATGTCTTGATGATGCTAAAGGATCAAGTGCTTCTAAGCTTTATTCAAGACAAGAATCCAAGAAAATCAAGATATATGATCAAGTTGATCTCTAGAATCTTTAGGAAGAAGTTTCCAAATTGAAAATACAAAAGGTTTGACCAAAGAATTCTATCATTTCAAATTGAGATTTTCTCTATGGTAATCGATTACCGGCAGTTGAAAATGTTTATCACAGTCACTAGAAATTTGAATTCAAAATTTATAATGTGTAATTGATTACCGGAGGGGATTTTCAGAAAATAATTGCCAAGAGTCACACCTATTCAAATTTTTTATGAATGACCATCAAAGGTGACTTGGAAACATGAACTTAAAGGGAGTTTTCATTGCCCAAAAAATTTATCCTCTCAAAAGATTAAGAGTTTTTCTGAACTGAAATGTCATTATCCTCTCAAAAAGATTCCTTGGTCAACCACTTGCATATTCAATAAGGAATTTTGATTGATCTTCATTGTACAAGCTATCTCTTTTAAGAGAGATCTCTTCTTCTCTTCTTCTTATTTCTGAAAAGGGATTAAGAGACCGTGGGTCTCTTGTTGTAGAGGATTCCTGAACACAAGGGAAGGGTTGTCCCTATGTGCATTGTTAATCCGTAAAGAGAGAGTGAAAGTTTAATTGGGGAATAATCTTTGTATCTTAATTCAACCCCTCTTTTTCTTAAGGTAACTGAGGCCATTTGTCCAACATCCTATTCTTGATAACTCCTCTCTAAAAAGACAAACTTTCCGGAATGAGGTCATATGAACCTCTTGAAAACACAGTCAATCAAATGTTTTTTTTTCTTTTTCTTTTTGAACCCCCTTTTTTATTTTTATTTTGATTTTTATTTTGAAATTTATTTGTTTTGAACTTTACTTGTTGATTTACGGCACCCCCACCAACATGCAAGACGAGTAATCTCTGATTGAACGGTCTTGGAAGTCCAAACTCAGGAGCACAGGTCGCTTGAGCAAACAGACCAATGGCTTGCACCCACTTCCGGTGAAAGTTGAAAATCCTGATGAGTCATTAGAGACATCTAACAACAGCTTTCAAAATTGTCCCATGTGTGGCATCTCTTGTCAATGTCAGGATTTACACGTGATTCTCCTCAAATTTCAGCCAGCCCGCATCAATTAGACCTTGCACCTTACGCTTCAGAGCCCTACAATGCTCAATGGAATGCCCCGGGGCTTCTCCGTGACAAGCACACGTTGCGTTCGAGTCGTATTCTCGGAGAAATGGAGGTTGATGAACCTTGGTTGGGGTTATGGCTACCATTGAATTATCAAGTAGATATGGGAGCAAGTCAGCATAGGACACTGGAATTGGGGTGAATTCTAAGGCTTTCTCGCTGCAAAATTCATTTATTGGTTTACGCTAAATGTGGTGTTTGTCATTGGAAGTGCGGTAGGTCGGCTTTGTGGTTGATTTTAGGGATGGCCTTTGTGGATAACTGGGCGGTGGGTAAGGAGAAGGTTTATTATTGGCTGAGTAATGACATTGTTGGGTTGGTGGGAAACTTGGTCGTATAAGAATGGCTGTCACAACATAGGTTTCTCCCTTCTTCTCATCCTCTTCACTTGCCCTAGTTTTTTTGGCATTTATCAAAGTATGATAATCAGATTTGTCTCTTTTTAGACTCACTTTGATCCTTTCGTCGGTGAAGACCATATCATCAAAGCTTGAAGGTGTGTAGTCCACCATCTTTTCATAGTAGAATACTGGTAATGTGTCTACTATCATTATCATTTTTTCTCCGTCATTGAGGTGCCACTTGAGCTGCCAGGTCTCTCCACCTTTGGGTGTATTCTTTGAAAGATCCGTGCCCCCTTTCTTGCACATATTTTGTAATTGCATCCTATCTGAAGCCATTATACCGACATTGCCTAACGAAGGCAACCATTAGGTCCTCCCAGGAATGGACTCGGGAAGGTTCCAAGTTAGTGTACCAGGTAACAACTACCCCAGTAAGACTTTCTTGGAAGGAATGTATCAACAATTCCTCATCTTTTGCGTATGCCCCCATCTTCCGACAATACATCTTTAGATGGTTCTTGGGGCAAGTAATCCCCTTGTACTTGTCAAAGTCCAGCACCTTGAACTTGAGAGGGGTGATGATATTGGGTATTGGGAACAACTCTTCTAGGTTAGCAAAGGAATAATCTTCACCTCCTTCAATGGCCCTGAGCCTTTCCTCTAGATGATCCAGCTTTCCCATTTCTGCCATAGCTTGAGGGTTTTTACTTGTCTTGGAATGCAAGAGGTGTAGCTGGGGATGATATTGAGGGCCCTCCAAAGGGTTTTGTAGGGGTACACCAACAACTGCTTGCCCTTCAGTGGCATATCCGAGCCAAGGCTCAAAGTCGGCTAGATTGTGATGGGGAATTTCATGTGTCTCCCCCACGGTTTAAGAGACATGTGCATGATCAGTTTGGGGTTGCTCGTTCTCAATGGGTATAGGAGTGGAGTTATTGACATTCTTATCAAGAGTGTACGCCACATTGGGTGGCGTATAGTTGAGAGGCAAGCCATATGGCAGGAAGGCGTGCTCGTTTTGAATTTTCACATCATGGGGGCCGCCCGTACTTCCCAAATCTTTGCCTACCATATCTGAGGTTGGATGATTCATTTGGTTGATGCTGGATGGGGACATCAGGTTCACCTTAGCAACAACACTGGTAGCGGCAATTGCAACCGCATTGGCTTCAATTATCTTCTTCACGCTCATCATGGCCTCCATCATTGCGGCCATTTGCTCTTTCATGGCCTCCATGTCGGCCTCCATCTACTCTTGTACCTCCTCCACTTTACCCATTACTCTAGCTCTAGCACAGGTTCGGTGAGGGCATCGTAAAGCATGTTTTTTTTTTCTTTTTTTATAACAATGATTAGGTTCTCTTTTTCTTTTCAAGGAAAGAATGCAATGAGCAATGCAACCAATGAACAAAATGGATGTATGCGAATGATGCAGAATTGAAGTATTGCGAATTTTTACGCAGGATATGGGGTTGAATCAATTTAGATTTTCAACATGGTCCATGACATCTCCGTCAAGGTGAAAATGGAAGTAACAGGGACATCGACAGCCCTAAATGTGTTTGGCAGTAGACGAAGGAGCGATGTAACACGATCCATCTTTTGCCCCAATTTTTTGCAAGATGGTTACTTCCATACTTCTACTTGACTCGATGAACCTTTTCATAAAAGCACGAGCTTGGTTCAACCCCATAACCCAGAGAATGGCAATTTTGATTGCCAATACTTCAACAACATTTCATAGGGATGAAAGACTCGAGAATACGCATGCTATGCATGGAAAATGTAATTATGAGATTGAGATGCCCAAAGAGACATCCTTTCTTAATTAACCACGCATTAGGTACCATGCTCAATCATTTTGTTTTGTTGTTTGTGTGTTTTTTTTTTTAATTTTAGAAATGGATTTATGATCCCAACATGGTTGGCTCATGGTACCTAACACATGCAACTAAGAATGCATCATGAATTTTCATGCTTCCCTTTTTTTTGTTTTTGTTTTGTAGAGGAAAATACAAGGATCATGTATGAGCAAACATGTAGAACAAAAAGTATGTTGAACGCATATGCATGATGATGCAATGACTCATGCAAAATGGGAATGTGATAACGGACAAATGCAGGAACGATATGTTCATTATGATGCTGAAGAGATGTTTATGCGGTGCATGATATGAATGCATTTACGGACACGAGAGCCCGGAAAATTATCTCTGCTTATTGCGCATTTGGGGGGCGCAGTGCCCCATGTGTGTAGTTAAGAAGACGATATGGATCTTCCGGCTTCCCATGACAAAAGACGAGACCCACATACAACACATGTGTGACGGTATGATGAAGATGCGCATGCATGAAACGGAAAGAAAACAACACAAAGGGGTAATTCACACATATGAGACTGCAGAGATCCAACTTTAATGCTACGTTTTGGGCATGATGGCGCCTCAAAGTAGTATTAAAAAGGTTACGTATTACTCTAAAGAACCCAAACATCACTAGCAAAACTATAAACTAGTGCTATTTACCAAAAAATGCATGAGAACGAATGGCACGGAGCGTGTTTGCTCTTTGCCCCTATTTGGGAACCTATAGGACAATATCTAGGGGTCTCTAATAATTACTTCCCAACAATTTGTAACTCACACGGCCGTTCTCTAGAGGTATTATCACTCAAGATAATAATATTGTGGCGGTATGGAATACCAGCGACAACACATTATAAAGAGAGAAAGCTCTAGACGAGGTTTCACTATTATCAAGCAAGTCGGAGACCTAGCATGATGATAGATACAAGAATTATTTACATTTTACACAGTTCAACAAATGCACACACGAAGTTTCACAAATCCACAATTCCTTAGAATAGGCCTAACTCACAAAAACTCCCCAGTGGAGTCGCCAACTGTCGCAACGTGCCCTTCGCGGGCGAGCGAGGGCGAGGCTCACGGGTGCGCTTTCCAAAGGAGGAAAGGTGCGCGGAGTCGCCACCAACGTTTATTTGTGGAAAACGTCGGGAAAACCGAAGGAAACCGGTCAAAATGAAAATTCTAAGTTCGGGAGTTGTATTTACGCTTGAGGAAGGTATTAGCACCTCTCACGTTTGTCTCAAAGGACAACAGCCTATTTTTTAGAATTGTGGAAATTGTGTTACCTTAACTTTTATTTCTTTTTATTTTTTGAGGTCGACAAAAGAGGGGCTCTTGCTCCTACGTACCCTCCATCGAAGAGGAAATCAGACCTACATAGTTCTTTCTTATGCGCGAATCAAGTGATTCTTTTTACTTGAAGGGTGATCATTTTAAGGCGTTGGACCTTAAAAGTGATCCTTTTACTTAGTAAGAAACTGAAATGATAAACTTTCAAAACCCTATTTTTGTGGACGAGCTTGACTAGGTGAGTTGATTTTAGCCTTAATTTCACTTTAGTTATTAGTCAATTCAATTAAGAATGAGAAATCCCAAAGAGAAAACGTCCGATTGATTTTTCGCTTTACTTTACTAAAAGGTATTTTTTTTTATTATTATATTATTATTTTACCTCTTTTTTTATTTCCAACATGGTTACGGCACGACCGAACGGTCGGAATTCATTTTAACCAAAATTAACGAATGATACAATTCAAACGATCGGTGGAAATTTATTTTATTTTTAGATTAAGCGAGGAATGATTTAAATAAATGGCTTAAGCACGTCAAAAGGGGGTATAAAAAGCAAATGAAAATGAGAATAAAAATACATGAAACAAAATGTGGACCACAACGGATACATAGAATGAATTAAAAAGCTTGGTTTGAGGTACTTACCCGTTGAAGACAGAAGAAAACGAAGAACGAAAGATGAATCTTGAAGAACGGTCAAGAATCTTCGCGTAATTACTCACGGAAACGTTACGGAAACGTTATGGAAGCGTCTCGACTTGAATTTTCTTCACGGAACTAATTTTCCTCAGCAATTTCGAGAGAGAGAGAAGTGCCTAAGAAGCTGAACCCTTTTCTTCTTCACTCCTCCCCCTATTTATAGCAAAATAGGGGAGGAGCTTGCCACCCAGCTCGCCCAGGCGAGCAAGGTTGCTTCCTCCAGAAGCAACAGCCTTTTGGAGGAAGGATCTGGAAGGCCCAAGTGGGCCAGATTGCTATTTGTACCGCCCTTTTTACTAAATGCACCCCTCTTCTATTTTTTGGTAATTCTTTTTCCGTAACGTTACGAAACTTCACGAATTTCGTAACGATACTTATTTTTCTTCCGCAAGGTTACGAATCCTTACGGATTATGTATTTACTCTTTTTTAGCTTTCGAAGAAGTTACGGAAACTTAAGGATTGCGCAAAAACACCTCTTTTCGATTTCCGCCACATTATGGAATTTCACGGATTGCGCAAGCCTACTTCCTTTTGATTTCTAACACGTCTCGGGACTTCATTCATTGTGCAACAAAGGACGCCAAGTGTCTCGAAGCGGCCAATCAAAGGTTGTATATCATCAAATAATAATCCCCGGACGAAATTAGGGTATGACAATAGTGAAAGCCATAAGATTTTGAAGAAGACTTTCTTTTAAGTTGTTGCTCCACTCTTATACAAAGTTGGACTACCTCATCTAGGTCTCTATATGGAAGGAGTTCAACCTTGTCCCTCACTTCCATATTAAGCTCACCAAGGAACCTAGCTATGCTTGTTCTTTCCTCCTCCCTAAGTCCAGCTCTTAAAAGGAGTAGTTTCATATGTTGTCCATATTCTTCAACACTCATACTCCCTTGTCTAAGCCTTTGGAGCTTGTCCATAATCTGCCTTTCATAGTAGGAGGGAATGTGCCTCTTCCTAAGGGCACTCTGAAGATCATTCCAATACTCTACTGGAGGATCCCCATGAATCCTTCGTTCCCTAACAAGGGAAGTCTTTCAATAGAGGGCATACCCTTGAAAGCTAAGGGTAGCCCATGGAACTTTTCTCTCTTCGCTAATATGATGGCAAGCAAAGAGTTGTTCAACATTCATTTCCCAATCTAAGTAGGCCTCAACATTATCATTTCCATGGAAATATGTGAGGCTAATTTTAACCTCTTGAGGCCTTCTATCCTTTTCTCTTCTTGGGAATGATGTTTAGTATGTGAACTATGGTGCCCTCTATAATAGTTGCTAAGTTCTTCACTTAAACTCTTGCAAGAGTCATGACTACTATAGGAGGCATGTTTTTCTCTTTTCATTTCTTTTATTATTTTTCTTCTTTCTTCCTTTCTTGTTTGTTCTCTCTCATCTTGATTTATTTCTTTCCTCTCTTTTCCTTTTTCTTTTCTTTCTAGTTTTTCTTTCCATAACTTGAGGGAACTCAACTTATCTAACATTCTAGATAGAGGATCCTTATGACTAGTACCCTCACCATACTAGATGAATGATGACTCATGTTGGTTCCTAAGTTGTGGTTCTTTCTTGTTGGGGGTTTCTAAAAGGTAAAAGATAGGGTTCAAAAGAACTCAAGATAAGCTTGATAAGCAAGAAGAAAGTATTATGTAATTACAAGATAAACTAGACGTGACTAGTAGAGAAAATAAGCTATGAAAGTAAGCAAGAAATTAAAGTGCAAGAAATGTAAACTAGGCGGATCCTAGGAGTGTTTGGATGACCACATTTAAGGTTCCCAACAAAACACTCACTATCCTATGTGAAAATTGCCTAAAATTATTACACACAAATGGAAGTTTGGTAACCTATTGGAGGCTCCCAACACATTTCCAATGAAACGCCTTTTATTACAAAACTTGAAAGCAATGAAGGTAAGTAAATTGCCAATTACAAAATTACAAAACGGTCCTCAATTTTGGTGGTTGTTCTCTCTTTGGTGATTCACTCAATTTGGAGTGCTTCTTAGTCCAATAGCTCTTAAGGTGGTTCGCCCCTTGCTTCTTGACTCAAATTCTTCAAGGGATGGCACCAATCCTCCTTTCCAATTCTCTATATGGCAACTCACAAACAAGGAAGCAAAGAGACAAGCAATAACCAAAGACCAAAAAAAATGAAATGAAAGCTAAACCAATAGAGTTTTAACAAGACAAATTTTCAAGGATTATTCAACAATTAAAGCAATGAAAAGCACATAAAAGCAAGCTAGGACTCAAAGAGAAGTCTAGAATGGCTCTAGAGTAGAGTAGAAAAACTAAAAAAAAAAACTCAAGAAATCTCCAGTTTTGCAACCTTTTTTTCACACTACTTTTCAATTTAAATTTCATAACTAAGATTGGTATAAAATAGGCACCAATTATAGAACAAATTTTGAGCCAAACAACAAGCACACTTCCCTTTCACTTTTTTTTTTCTAGACACTGATTTTCCTACCAACGTGTATGATTTTTCTTATTTTTTTCATTTATCCAAATCACTTGGTTCTTTTTTTCTAATTTTTTTCCAGATGTCTACAAAATTCAGTAACAATTTGTAGTGACCAATTCCCAGTAATGTTTACAAGTTTATATATTCAAGCTGCCAGCACCAGCGATTTCAACCTAGAAATCAAGAGTAGTGTTTATGTTGCTTAAGGCTTGCATAGTTACAATTTGTGTTTGCTTATGCTCAATTGTCTTGAATAACACAATTCAAGAGAGATTAATACTTATTTTGATTCAAAAATCCAGCCACAACTCAACACCACAACTCAACTTCTTCATAGGCATCATGTAGGAAACTTAGAAAACAAAAAAAAAGTTCAACAACAAGACTACTTCTAGGAATTGAATTAGAACATGTTATGAACTAAATAACATGCATGAATTAGACTCAAAATTAAAACGATAGGCTAAGAATGACAAGAATACATGAATAAATGTATCTAGAATTCAATCAACAAAATAAAAATTCAACACAAACTTAGAACATAATGTGACAATTATTATGACTAAACATGACTCTAAGACAACATGGATTAAGTGATTTACACTTAGATTTTTGTGTTTTTTTTCTAATCAATATTTTGGAAGAAAATTTATATCTAAAGGTTCAGCGCAAGAAAATTATGACTGAAAAATGATAGAACCTAAAATCAACACAAAAACATGATTCAAGTGTAGATCCATAAAGTTAGAACCACTGAAATGCAAGAACAAGTGTAGATCTATGATTTAATCTGTTTATTTTTTTTGAATCTACTCTAAACAGCACCAAACCACAAGACAATGGAGGATATACATGGATAATTAGATGAAGAACAAGGAATAAAGTGAATTGACCGAACAAAAAGATATAGGAAGCAAAAGAACACCACCTAGATGAAGATGTTCTTGATACCACATGATGTAGCTCTATGTGGAGTTTGTAGGCCTTGGATCTTCTTCATAAATGGAGTCCTTTGCTTCTTGAAGATGAATGATAGTGGAATGGAGAAGGAAGAAAGATGATTGGAGATGCCACTTCAAGGAGAAGATGAGTCAAGAAGAAGCTCACCACCATAGGAAGCCATGGATAAGAACTTAAAGGTAGGAGAAGATGAGTGGAGGGAGAAGGAGAGATGAAGCACAAAATTTTATGCCTCAAATGAGGTCTGAAATTTGAAGTGCAATTCTCAAATGATCAAAGTTGAAAAGATGCGCACACATGGCCTTTATTTATAGCCTAAGTGTCACACAAAATTGGAGGGAAATTTGAATTTCTAGTCAAATTTCACTTGAATTTGAAATTGAATTTGTGGAGCCAATTTCACTAATTATGATTAGTGAATTTTATCTATGGTTCAGCTCACTAATCCAAGATCAAGTCCAAGAATCTCCATTAAGTGTGCTTAGGTGTCATGAGGCATGTAAAGCATGAAGGACATGCACAAAGTGTGACTATATGATGTGGCAATGGGGTGTAGCAAGCAAATGCTCGCCTCCCCCTCTAAAATTTAATTGGATTGGGCTTCTCCCAATTCAATTAAATTTATTTCCCAACACACACATCAAATGTTGACTTAATTCATGTGAAATTACAAAACTACCCCCAATACAAAAACTAGTTTAGGTGCCCTAAAATACAAGGGCTGAAAAATCCTATATTTCTAGGGTACCCTACCTACATTATGGAGCCCTAAATACAAGGCCCAAAAATAATGAAACCTTAATCTAATACGTACAAAGATAAGTGGGCTCACACTTAGCCCATGGGTGCGAAATCTACCCCAAGGCTCATGAGAACCCTAGGGCCTTCTCTTGGATCTCTGGCCTAATCTTCTTGGAGTCTTCTATTCAATGCCCTTGGGGGGTAGAATTGCATCAACAGTGGTGTTTTGAAATTTTTTAAAATTTGTTTGAGGCATTTTTCCATTTTTTGTGTCATACCCTAATTTCGTCCGGGGACCATCCGTTGTCGGGATGCGACCCTCGTTTGACCACTTCGAGGTACTTGGCACCCATCGTTAGGCAATTCGTGAAGTTCTGTGACATGCCGGAAGTCAAAGAAGGCATTGTAGCACGATTTGTGAAGTTCCGTGACATGCCGGAAATTAAAAGGAAGTGTTAGTGCCCAATCCGTAAAGTTCCATAACATCCCGGAAGCCCGAAAGGGGGATGATTACGTGATCCGTAAGGTTTCGTAACATTACAGAAAGAAAACAAGCATCATTACGAAATTCGTAAAGTTTCGTAACGTTACGGAAAAAGAATCACCAAAAAAGGAGCAAAGGGGTGTATTTAGTAAAAATGGGGGTGCAAATAGCAACCAGGCCCACTTGGGCCTTCCAGGATGTTCCTCTAGAAGGCGGTTGCTTCAGGAGGAAGCAACCTAGCTCGCCTGGGCGAGGTGGGTGGCAAGCATCTCCTTCCTTTTCCTATAAATAAGGGAAAGAGGGAAGAACAAAAAGGTTCAACCCTCCTGGTATCTGAGAATCACTTAAAATTAGTGAGAAAAATTGTTTCTGTGAAGAAAATCATGGCTGAGGCGCTTCCGCATCGTTTCCGTGGGTGATTTCGCGAAGATTTTCAACCGTTCTTCATTCTTCGGTGGTTAAATATAGATTTCTAAAAAATCCTAAAATCAACACATAACTTTATTACCTCTTTCAAAAAATAAAGAGGTCATTAATGGTCCAATGCCTTAATGTTTTCTCTCTTTTCAAAAGAATCGAAAGATTGTTTAATGGTCCAATGCCTTAAATGACCTTTCATTCAATAAAAACACATTTTTTTTTTTGCAAAAAAAGGGGATAAAATCAACTTAACCAAACAATTTGTTCACAAAGAACTACGTAGGTCTGATTTCCTTATCACAATTGAGGAATACGTAGGAGCAAAGGGAAACACCCTTGTCGACCGTAAAAAGATAAAAATATAAAAAGTACAAAAAGAAATAAAGACGTAAAAGGGAACATAAAAATTGAAGTCATGTTTGCACATTCGATTAAAGGTTGTCGTCCCTTGTGACGGACGTGTGGGGTGCTAATACATTTCCCATGCGTAAATACAACTCCTGAACCTTTCACTTAAAGTTCGTAGACCACGCCCTTTTTTCAGTGTTTCCGAAATTTTCCTTGAATAAACGTTGGTGGCGACTCCGCGCATTTTCCTTTCTTGAAAGATGCACCCGTGAGCCCTCACATCGCCCTCCCGTCGAAGGGTAGGTTGCGACAGTTGGCGACTCCACTGGGGACTATTTTTAGAGAGTTAGGCCATTTAATCTTGTGCAATGTTTTTATCACGACTTTCTCCTTTGTTGGTTTCCCTTTATTGTTCTTATGTTCTTGTGTATATGACTCTTTGATGCTTTTAGTGCGTTTTAAAATGTATGCATGAGGTAAATATTTATTCATTTGATGCACACAAACGCCAACACTATTTGCACCCGGTGAGTTGAAAAAGGGCCCTATACCCGGGCTCGTGGGAACATAAGGAGTGGAAGTGAATCTGTGATCATGCTAGGTCTCCGACTTGCTTGATTACAGTGAACCCTCATCTAGAGTTTTTCTCTTTGATAACATATTGTTGCTAGTAGTCCCTACTGCTGCAAAATGTTCTTCGAAGGGGATGATACCTCTAAAGACCATCAAGAGAGATATGACCACCTTGGGAATTATCACTAAAAGCCCTTTAGCTCCCTCCCATATAGGTCCCTAAAATAGGGGCATGGAGCAAACACGCTGCGTGCCATTTTTCACACTGCCATGCATAAGTGTCATGTACCCTTTTGCTTATATTATCATACTAGGTACATTACCGTGTTGCGCCTTTTGCATATGCATGACGCACGGATTCTGTTATGATTCCCTCTCTTTGGAAAACCAACGGAGGGTCCGTGCCACCTTCTTAAATACATACGTCGGGCACTTTGCTACCCCAAGACGTTGTATCTAAGAAGGAGACAATTTCTCGGGCTCCCGTATTCATAAATTGCATCTGTGTCATATGCATTTCTTCATGCATTCATCCATTCCACCCATGATAGATGTCAGAGTTTTGATTCGCAGCGATTTTTGTTCACTTTAGTAAAACATGGGATCAAGTCAAATGCCTTCACTTAAAAAGAGGTTCTATCAAGTCAAGGTCAAGAGCCTAGGGACCACCAGTCTAAAAGAGTTTGGGCAGTTGATGGGTCAGCTCCAGCGGCAAGCTTTTCGCAAAGCTTACGGTAAAATCTGGGACCTAGCCATGGTAGAAGTCTCCACAGAGGCCATTGCCTCCCTCGCCCAGTATTATGATCAGCCGTTGAGGTGCTTCACCTTTGGGGACTTCCAGCTATTGCCCATGGTAGAAGAATTTGAAGAGATCCTAGGATGCCCTCTAGGAGGAAGGAAACCATACCTTTTTGCAGGGTTCTATCCCTCATTAGCTAGAATTTCTAAGATAATCCAAATCTTGGCGCAGGAATCAGACCACAGAAAGCAAGTCGAAAATGGGGTGGTTGGAATACCGAGAAAATATTTGGAGGCAAAAGCAAGAATCTTGGCAGGTAAAGGCAAGTGGGCCTCGTTCATAGATATTCTCGCACTGTTGATCTTTGGAGGAGTCCTCTTTCCGAATGTGGATAGGTTGGTGGACCTAGCAGCGATCGACGCTTTTCTCACCTATCATAACCACAAGGAAAGCCCGGTCATCACTATGCTAGCCGACCTATTTGACACCTTCGACCGAAGATGTGAGAAGAGCAGTACAAGGATTGTTGGTTATACTCCAGCTCTTTATGTATGGTTGGTTTCACACCTTTTTCGCCAAGAGGAACGACATGCTTGCCCGCTAGAAGGTCACTGCTCATACACAGAGAAAGGAGGGGCAAATTGGGAACAACACTTAGCAAACAAAGAAGGAGCGTCTGTCAACTGGTTCCCTCGGTGGAAGGAAGGAAGAACCGGAGTTCATATTTCATGCGGAGAGTTTCCGAATGTTCCCTTGATGGGGACGAGGGGTTGCATCAGTTACAATCCCGTTCTTGCTATAAGGCAACTTGGCTACCCTATGAGAGGGGCACCACTAGAGGAAGAGCTCGCGCCTGTCATTTCACAAGGTTTCAATAAGACCGACATGGAGACACTTCAGAAGGTCCACAAGGCATGGGAGGTAGTGTGAAAGAAGGACAAAGAACTCAGGGGCAGTAACAATGGGCCCATCAGTGGCTACCGAAAGTGGTTGAGAGCCCACGTTCAAGGTTTGGATTGGCTCCCAAGTTTGAGAACCGCTAAAAGGGAGGAAGTTGAGGCACCGGAGGAAGACGAAGAGGTGCAGGCCCTTAGGGCAGAACTCGAGCAAGCCCAAACAGTCAAAGAAAGGTTCAAATCAGAAGCTCTGAAGATCCGAAAGGAGAATGCCGAACTGAGAGATACAAATATAGCTACCACCAAGGCCTTGGAACGAGAACCAAGAGGGCTCATAGGGAAGAACACGGCTGGAACAAGTTCTGAGGGGCTCTGTGGGGCAGTAACAGCGAGCTTAAGCTCTAGAGAGAGGAAAGGGACCAATCGCGGGTAGACAGTTTGATCTTGAAGGATGAGTTGAAGCCTTGCTCGAGGTCCAAGAGAAGTTTGTCTCAGCGGTTATGCGAGACAGAGACCAATATGTTAGCCATCATCAACAAGTATCAAGAAGAAGTAAATCTAGCCACAACCCATGAGCATAGAGTGGCGGAGGAGTATGCCCAAGTGTACGCGGAAAAAAGGAGGCTAGAGGAAGGGTGATCAACTCGCTACATCAAGAGGCAACGATGTGTATGGACCGATTTGCTCTTACCTTGAACGGGAGTCAAGAACTTCCCCGATTGCTAGCCAAGGCCAAGGCAATGGCGGACACCTACTCCGCCCCCGAGGAGATCCACGGACTTCTCGGCTATTGTCAACATATGATAAATTTAATGGCCTATATAATTAGAAACCGCTAGGGAACTTGTATTGTCACTCAGATCTTGGCTAGTTATAACTTTTTGAATAAAATGAGTTTATCCCATGTTTTTACTCCAAAAGTCAGTGCAAATCAAATCACTTATGCATTTTATCTCTAGCATGCATTCATCATTCTTTACCTACTCCTTACGTTTGGTTTTTCTAGGAAAAACACCATAACTAAACGCGCCCAAAGGCATCCCTATCGCACCAGATCCAAATCTAGAACGATGGGTGATCAAGAGGAGACACAGGAACAGATGAAAGTTGACATGTCGGCTCTAAAAGAACAAATGGCTTTAATGATGGAGGCCATGTTAGGAATGAGGCAACTCATGGAGAAAAATGTGGCCACCACTGCTGTCGTTAGTTTGGCTGCCGAAGCAGACCCAACTCTACTAGCTACCGCGCACCATCCACCCCCAAATGCGGTAGGACGAGGAAGGAGCACACTGGGGCACAACAGCAACCCCCATTTGGGATACAACTGGGTGGATTACCCTTATGGATTGCCGCCTAATTACACGCCGCCAGTCATGCAAGATGATGCGGGTCATGTCTCTTCCCCCATCCTTGAAGGGGAGCCTCCTCGAAAGCCCGACAATGTCCACGAAGATCATCAAGAATATGCCCAAGGGTATGTGGATTTCTACCCCCCGATCCCCGTCGAGGGGCCGGCACCCAACACATTGCCTCATCCCAATCTCACAACACAACCAATATTCTTGTCCACAGAAGGACCACCCCCGACGACCGAAGAAAGAAGGAAACTCGATCTCCTCGAGGAAAGATTGAGAGCTGTTGAAGGCTTCGATGACTATCCATTCACGGACATGACGGATCTTTGTTTGGTACCAGATGTCGTCATCCCCCCAAAATTCAAAGTGCCCGATTTCGACAAGTATAAAGGGACGACTTGTCCTAAAAACCATCTCAAGATGTATTGTCGCAAGATGGGGGCGCACTCTAGGGATGAAAAGTTATTGATACACTTTTTCCAAGATAGCTTGGCTGGAGCCGCGGTTGTTTGGTACACTAATCTGGAAGCTTCCCGCATCCGTACTTGGAAGGACCTGATTACTGCTTTCCTAAGGCAATATCAGTACAATTCCCATATGGCCCCCGATCGCACTCAGCTACAAAATATGTTTAAGAAGGAAGGTGAGACCTTTAAAGAATACGCACAGCGGTGGAGAGACCTAGCAGCACAAGTAGCGCCTCCCATGGTTGAAAGGGAGATGATTACCATGATGGTAGACACCTTGCCAGTGTTTTACTATGAGAATTTGGTAGGCTACATGCCTTCCAGCTTCGCGGACTTGGTATTCGCCGGGGAAAGAATAAAAAAAGGATTGAAAAGAGGGAAGTTCAATTATGTTTCCTCCACAAGTGCCAATGCTAAGAGAATCGGAGCAACTGGGGAAAAATGGAAGGTGGGAGATACCCATGCCGTCACTTCAGCGCTCGCATGGGTCAAGCCCCCACAGACCTCTCATGGTACACATCATTAAGTGCAACATCATCTGAGCTTCTCAGCTCGCGCCGGGAATTCTTCCAATTCAGCACCCATACAGCCTAAGGCGCCCACCCCCATCCAGAGGGACTTGCCCGGCCGGCAATGCCTACTTTGGCTCCGATTCAAACGCCATGAGGAACTTTCCCCCGAAGCCAATTCCAGAATTCACCCCACTCCCAATGACGTACGGGGACCTCTTGCCATCCCTGATCACCAACAAAATGGCCGTAATAACTCCCGGGAAGATCTACCAACCCCCTTTCCCAAAGTGGTATGATCCTAACGCAACATGCACGTACCATGGGAATACCCCGGGCCATTCCATCGAAAAATGCCTGGCCCTTAAATACAAGGTCCAACATTTGATAGACGCCGGATGGCTGACATTTCAAAAGGATCGGCCCAACGTGAAAACCAACCCGCTCGCCAATCATGGAGGGGGAGCGGTTAATGCCATTGAGTCAGATAGGCCACGCAGGTCTAAGCCTTTAAAGGACGTGGCGACCCCTAGAAGGTTTATCTTTGAGGCCCTACAAAAGGGAGGTGTAATTCCCCACGGCGGGCATCAAGAGGATTCTTGTTTGTTGCATCCCGGCGAGCTACATAACATGGAAACATGTTTAGCAGGGGAGGAATTGTTGCAACGAATGATAGATCAAGGCCGACTAGAAGTCGGTGATTAGGGGAGGGAAGAGCAGCATATATGTATGCAGTCTGCGGATGAGAGAAGTTTTGGAAGGCCTAAACCTTTGGTGATATATTTCACCAAGGATGCAGCTTCACAAAAGCTCCGATACCCCTCGGCAGCTAAACCTATTCCTTTCCCATACCAAAATAGCCATGCAGTCCCGTGGAGGTATACACCTCCGAGTGAAAAGGAAGAAGAGGCCACCAACATCAGCTCGCTGTCGGCCAAGGTAACCAACATCACGGGGCTGAGCGGTGTGACCCGCAGCGGTTGCGTGTTTGCACCCCCCGACCTGCCAACACAACCCACAAATGTTAAAGGGAAGGCGAAGATGGTGGAGGAACAAAATGAGAAGACGACCCTCACTCCGAACAAGGATGTTCCGGTGAAAGGTCTTCCGGAGAAAAGGGATGGTTGTGGCAAGAAGGAAGTGTCGCTAGAGGAAGCAAGCGAATTTCTCCGCATTATTCAGCAGAGCGAGTTCAAGGTCATTGAACAACTCAACAAGACCCCGACCAGGGTCTCTCTTTTGGAATTACTCATGAGCTTTGAGCCTCATCGGGCTTTGCTAGTAAAGGTCTTGAACAAAGCTCATGTGGCTCAAGATATCTCTGTAGAGGACTTTGGAGGACTCGTCAATAATATCACTGCCAAAAATTATCTCGCCTTCGCCGAAGAAGAAATCTCCGCCGAGGGGAGAGGGCATAACAGGGCTTTGCATGCATCAGTCAAGTGCATGGACCAGGTCGTAGCCAAGGTGCTTATCGATAACGGTTTCAGTTTAAACGTAATGCCCAAAAGCACTTTGGAGAAATTACCGTTTAATGCTTCCCATCTAAAGCCAATTTCCATGGTAGTCCGTGCCTTCGATGGCACCCGCCGAAAGGTTAGGGGAGAGATCGACCTCCCTATACAGATAGGCCCCCATACCTATCAGGTTACCTTTCAAATAATGGACATTAGCCCCGGTTACAGCTGCCTATTGGGGCGCCCGTGGATCCATACGGTGAGATTCGTTCCCTCTACACTCCACCAAAAATTGAAGTTCATAGTGGAGGGGCATTTGGTTATCATATCGGGCGAGGAAGACATCTTGGTGAGTTGCCCGTCCTCTATGCCATATGTGGAAGCCGCGGAGGAGTCATTAGAAACAACCTTCCAGTCTTTTTGAGGTGGTTAGCGTTGCCTCTGTAGATTCCTTCTCTGGGCAACCTTGCCTGTCCGATGCGGCAATAATGATGGCCCGAGTGATGTTGGGGAATGGTTACGAGCCCGAAATGGGTTTAGGCAAGGACAACGGCGGCATAACCAGCCTGATAAGCGCTAGAGGAAACAATGGGAAGTTCAGGTTAGGCTATAAACCCACACAAGCAAACATAAGGAAAAGCGTTGCAGGAAGGAAGAGCGGAGGTCAAGGCTCGCGATTGGGACAAGAAGTCGAAGGAGGCCTACCCTGCCACATTAGTAGGAGCTTTATAAGCACGGGTCTAGGACACGAAGACCAAGTCATTGCGATATGTGAAGATGATTTGCCGAATGGGTCGGATTTGGTACGACCATGCCCTCCTGATTTCCGACTAGGAAATTGGCAAGTGGAGGAGTGCTCGGACATTTGCGCAACAAGCATAATGTAGCCCTTTGTGGCTTTTAAAACTCTACAGTTGGGCCTAGGCTTTAGAGTTTCCTATTGTTAAGGTTTTATGTCTTTTGTTCCTTAAATTTATAATACAAAGATCTTTGTTCATCTGTTCCTACGTCTCTATCCATTTGCATGTTTATTTCTTTACGTTTAAAATGCCAGATCCAATGACGAGTCCCTCGAAGGTACTAATACCTGGGACCCGACCATCGATTTCGAGCAAGAAACGAATCAGACGGAGGATGAAGAGGATGAGGATGTAGGACTTCCCCTGGAGTTGGAAATGATAGTCACCCATGAGGACCAAGAGATGGGGCCTCATCATGAAGAGACGGAACTAGTGGACTTAGGAAACGGTAGTGAAAAAAAACAGTAAAGATAGGTGTAGGTATGACCGCACCCAGGTGCGGATCATGCGCACCAGCATGACCACATTGATCCAGATTTGGATGACGTTGCTGCTCAGCAATGTCCTGCCCAGTGATCATAACTCCGACCTTCCTCTGCCGAAGTGTCAGTTGGTGTATGCCATCTTGACACGGATGAGCGTCCATGTGGCTCAATTGATTGCCGACGCCATATATTTATTTGTAGGTATGCCACCCACCTGGCACCCTCTAGACCCGGATAAGTCTAACAGGGCCCTGGGGTTTCCAGCATTGATCACGGGCCTCTGCCAAGCATTCGGGGTTCCTGTCACACCTAGTAAGATGATCCAGTTGCCGATCACATGGGCCTTTGTTGAGAAGTATTGCACGCCTAGGCAGGCGCATGGTGATGCACCATAGGCCGCACATGCACCGCCACCACCTCATCAGGCTGATCCTACTGGGTCATTAGGCATGGAGCGGTATCTACAGCACTTGGTTCACCAGCAGGTGGCCAACCACCGGGGCAGGTGCAGATACACGAGTGTCTCTACGAGCTCAGCCTCAGTCAGCAGGGGCAGGGTTTCGCTTGCATGCACTACTCCAGATCAGTTTAGGACTGAGGTCGCATGGCCCGGAGATTGGCCCGAGGCCCAGGCAGGGGAGGCGCTTGCAGGAGCTCCCGACGATGCAGAGGAGGCCCGCATGGACGAGGAGATGACAGACTTGCTCGACTTCTTGGGAGGAAGTGGAGCCATGTGACCGAGGTCACCGTACTTTTGTTTTTGACATTACTGTTTTGTATGTTTTTTTGTTAGTTTTCTATTGATGTTTTTTATTATTGTCTATATTACTTGACATTACTGTTCTTTTGTTATTGTCCACATGGTTATTAACATTGTTGTTATTATTTTTCGGCATTATGGCTCTCAGTTATTTCGTCACCATTTTTGCGACTTACCATTTCGTGCGTTTTTCGCTTGCCTTATGTTTAGACGTAAGTAGGTAGTATGCGCCCCCGTCTGCAAGATCTTTTAGAGGGGAAAAGAAAAAGAAAAAAATGAACAAATGATAAATAACTTATAAAAGGAAAAAAAAGGAAAAGGAAAAGAGAGCAAGTAAGAAAAGAAAAAGAAGGAAGAAAAAAAAATAAAATAAATAAAAATAAAAGTTGTCTAGCTAAAAAACAACATGCTTGTGAAAAGAGATAATTTCCAACTTTTATTTGAAAAAAAAATTCGCTGATCATAACTAGTTTTTGAAAAAAAAAATGTGTGTACACATTTGAAGGGTAAATGTTGTGAAAAGTTTTTCGAACACCCAAGATAGACTCGGATGAATGCACAAATTGATAGAAAAACATATTTTGGAAATATTGGGTTGGCTAAAATAGAGAAGATGAATTATGAGCCCTAGCATCACATGACCAAAATTTTTTCGACACTTGAGTGTCCACATAGGTGCATGCATGATTAGTTTTGCATAAAATTTCCAAATCATCATTATTGCATTTGTGTCATGGAAATAATGTGGGATATCCCTTTTATCCCTGAACCGCTGGCCAAACCCACGCCCTGACATTTATCATGTCCAGTCATTATACAAGCCTATAGCCAAAATCCCAACTTACCATAAACCTTGACCCAGGGTGAGAATGTCCATCCTTGCTCTCGGAAAAAAAAAACAAAAAAAGGGAAAAAAAAGAAAAGGAGAAAATTCCAAATCAAAAAATAAGAGAAAGCAAAAAAAAAAGAAGAAGAAGAAAGAAAATTCCCGATCAAGGATCGGAAGAAAACAGAAGAAATATGCAGAAAGGTCTTGTCCCTTTGATTGCCAACCAAAATCCTATGCGTCGGTGACTTGTTCGCCTCACACTAAACAAAAACAGGAAAGGAAAAGGCCAAGAAAAAAATTGAAGCCGAATTTCCCACCAAAAAAAAACACCATTCCCAATAAGAAGTCCTATTGATCCATGATCATGTATGTAGTCTTTCATTTGATAGGAAATGACTTGCAAAGCCAAGTCATGGCATATCTATGGTTTGGAATTAGGATGAAACACTTACCTGTGTGAGATTGATACACTTTGAGTGATTTTCTTCTATTTTTGTTGAGCCCAGTGTTTCCTCTAAATGGTCATTTAGAAGCGAAATGCTAACATCCAAAGTCTCATTTATGGTTATGAGAAAATTTCATCAGAATGCTCACCTTCCCCGGTAAACACATTGTTTTCCATCCGAAAAGCATATGTTGCTCTGATTAGTTGGAAGTTTTCTCTCTTTACTAAAGCATGTTTGCATTTTAGTGAAGAAAACACCGAGACTATTTTTAGTCTCACAAGTTAACCAGAACTACGTAGGTCTGAGTTTCTCATTGAGGATACGTAGGAGCAAGAGCCTCGCTTTTGTTAGCCGCACCACAATCTCTGTCATAATGACCTTGGAGTCTGACAGGCAGAAATACCCAAGCGGTTTTCCGTATAAAGTTTTTGCTATCTATAAGACTCAAAGCATGATAGCACGCAGAGACTAACGTCGTCTTCTGCGCCTTTTGTCATCCAGAGGCGGCGGGCCTGATGACATGCGGGAACCATTTGGTCCCAAACTTTCTTTTTGCTATCTATAAGACTCAAAGCATGATAGCACGCAGAGACTAACGTTGTCTTCTGCGCCTTTTGTCATCCAGAGGCGGCGGGCCCGATGACATGCGGGAACCATTTGGTCCCAAACTTTCGTTTTGCTATCTATAAGACTTAAAGCATGATAGCACGCAGAGACTAACGCCGTCTTCTGCGCCTTTTGTCATCCAGAGGCGGCGGGCCCGATGACATGCGGGAACCATTTGGTCCCAAACTTTCTTTTTGCTATCTATAAGACTCAAAGCATGATAGCACGCAGAGACTAACGCCGTCTTCTGCGCCTTTTGTCATCCAGAGGCGGCGGGCCCGATGACATGTGGGAACCATTTGGTCCCAAACTTTCTTTTGCTATCTATAAGACTCAAAACATGATAGCACACAGAGACTAACGTCGTCTTCTGCGCCTTTTGTCATTCAGAGGCGGCGGGCCCGATGACATGCGGTTATCCGCATGCTCGATGAGTAATAAACGCGCAGAGACAAATTCTGCGCCTTTTGTCATTCAAGAGCAGCGAGTCGAGTGGTGAACGTGCAGAGAAAGATTCTGCGCCCTTTATCATTCAGATTTCGCAAGTCGAGTGATAAACGCGCAGAGACAAATTCTGCGCCCTTTGTCATTCGGGGGCAGTAAGTCGAGAGGTGGGCGGAGACAGATTATGGTCATTCCTCACACCTTTTCACCATCCAGAGGCGATCATGTCCGGTGGCACACAGAGACAAATTATGGTCATTCTGTGTCTTGCTGCCCAGGCTCGATCGTGTCCAACAACACGCAGAGACAAATTATGGTCATTCTGCGTCTTGTATCAACCAAGAGGAACGAATTCGACAATATCAGGATGATGTGTCGGTACTGATCATTTTCAAATTTTTGCAGGTTCCGCTAGTAGGGAGATTCACTGGCCGAATGGTGTTTCGCTCGAACGAAATTAGTGTCTTATCTTTACTTCCCTTTTATCTCAAATAAAAGACAAGTAAAGAGGGCATTGTAGCACTTCGAGGTACTTGGCACCCATTGTTAGGCAATTCGTGAAGTTTCGTGACATGCCGGAAGTCAAAGAAGGCATTGTAGCACGATCCGTGTAGTTCCGTGACATGCCAAAAATTAAAAGGAAGTGTTAGTGTGCAATCCGTAAAGTTCCTTAACATCCTGGAAGCCTGAAAGGGGGATGATTACGTGATCCATAAGGTTTTGCAACATTACGGAAAGAAAACAAGCATCGTTATGAAATTCGTAAAGTTTCGTAACGTTATGGAAAAAGAATCACCATTAAAGGAGCAAGGGGGTGTATTTAGTAAAAATGGGGGTGCAAATAGCAACCATGCCCGCTTGGGCCTTCCAGGATGTTCCTCCAGAAGGCGGTTGCTTCTGGAGGAATCAACCTAGCTCGCCTGGGCGAGCTGGGTTGCAAGCATCTCCTTCCTTTTCCTATAAATAGGGAAAGGAGGGAAGAACAAAAAGGTTCAACCCTCCTCGTATCTAAGAATCACTTAAAATTAATGAGAAAAATTGTTTCCGTGAAGAAAATCCGAGCTGAGGTGCTTCCGTAACGTTTTCGTAACGTTTCCGTGGGTGATTTTGCGAATATTTTCAACCGTTCTTCGTCGTTCGTCGTTCTTCGGTCTTCAACCGGTAAGTTCCCAAAATCAAACTTTTCAATTCATTCTATGTACCCTTAGTGGTCCTCATTTGTTTCTCGTGCTCTTATTTTCATTTCATTTACTTTCCATACCCCTTTTTGACGTGCTTTAGTCACTTACTTAAGTCATTTTCTCGCCTAATCAAAAAATAAAATAAATTTCCATCGATCATTTGAATTGTAACATCTGTTAATTTCTATTAAAATGAAATCCAAGCGTTCGGTCATGCCGTAACCACATTGGAAACCAAAAAGAGGTAAAATAATAATATAATAATCAAAAATATCTTTTAGTAAAATAAATCAATAAATCAATCAGACATTTTTTTTTGGATTTTCCTTTCTTAATCGAATTGACTAATAACCAAAGTGAAACTAAGGCTAAAATCAATTCATAAACCAAACTTTTGTCATCGCCTAGAAAAGCCATTTTTAAAGGTCCAATGCCTTGAAATGGTCGTTTCCACCTTTATTGTTTAAATATAGATTTCTAAAAAAGCCTAAAATCAACACGTAACTTTATTACCTCTTTAAAAAATAAAGAGGTCATTAATGGTCCAATGCCTTAATGTTTTCTCTCTTTTCAAAAGAATCGAAAGATTGTTTAATGGTCCAACGCCTTAAATGACCTTTCATTCAATAAAAACACATTTTTTTTGCCAAAAAAAGGGATAAAAGCAACTTAACTAAACACTTTGTTCTCAAATAACTACGTAGGTTTGATTTCCTTATCACAATTGAGGAATACGTAGGAGCAAAGACAAACACCCTTGTCGACCGAAAAAAGATAAAAATATAAAAAGTACAAAAAGAAATAAAGACGTAAAAGGGAACATAAAAATTGAAGTCATGTTTGCACATTCGATTAACGACTGTTGTCCCTTGTGACGGACGTGTGGGGTGCTAATACCTTCCCCGTGCGTAAATACAACTCCCGAACCTTTCACTTAAAGTTCGTAGACCGTGCCGTTTTTTGATTTTTCTGAAGTTTTTCTCGAATAAACATTGGTGGCGACTCCGTGCATTTTCCTTTCTTGGAAGATGCACCCGTGAGCCTTCATGAAGATTATGTGAAGATGAAGGCATTTTCATTCTCTCTAGATGGTGTGGCTAAGGACTAGTTGTACCTTCAACCAGATATTATCAACCCTGGACAAAAATGAATTAAAGAGTCTTAGAAAAATTCTTCCCTGTATGCAGAACAACGTGCATTTAGAAAGAAATCTGTGGCATAAGGCAACAACCTAGAGAGACATTATATGAGTACTGGGAGAGATTCAACAAGTTATGTTCTACGTGTCCTCACCGTCAAATCAGGGAGCAATTGTTGATCCAATATTTCTATGAGGGGCTAATATTAATGGACAAAAGTATGATTGATGCAGCCAATGGAGGTGCTTTAATGCACAAAACTTCTATTGTTTCCTGACAATTGATTTCCAACATGGCAGCAAATAACCAACAATTTGGTACTAGAGTTGTTGCACCATTAAGGACTACTACAAGTGAAGTTTTTGTTTCTATGGTTGCTGATAATCAGAGGCTGGAGAATAAACTTAAAGAGTTGACATCCCTTGTAAGGCAGCTAGCCATTGGTCAACAAAAGAATATGATGATAGCCAATCAACCAAGGTTGTGTGGTATATGTTGTTCTTCTGATCATTCAACAGATGCATGCTCCACAATCCAGGAAACAAAACAAGCTGCTGATGTTTCTGCCATGCAACCTGGACAACCATTCAAACCTCAACAACAACAATATAATCCTTATTCCAACACCTATAATTCTGGTTAGAGAGAACATCCAAACTTGAGGTATGGTCCTAGTCCATAATAACAGCAACAACACACATAACAACAACCATTTAGACGACAATAGTTCCAACCTTCCACAACAAATATCAAGCTCTTTCTTTTAGACAACAATAATAACAATTCCAGCAGTTTACTCCTCCACCAACACAACCTATGCAAAATAGCAGTTCTGGACCTTCTTTGGAGGAGCTGATGAAGCAAATGACCACCAACAACATTTAGTTTCAATAGAATGTGAGTACCACCATCCAAGACCTGCAGACTCAAATTGAACAGTTAGCTACAACTGTCAACTAGTTGTAGCAACAAGGTTCTAGCAATATTCCCGCACAAACAATTATTAATCCAAAGGGGAATATGAGTGCTATTACCTTTAGAAGTGGCGGAGAGCTTCTTAAGCCAACAGATGCTGGTGCCAAAATTGATGATAGTGTCCAAACAGATTCTACACCAAAACATATTCCTTTACCTTTTCCTTCTAGATCCATTCCTACAAAGAAAGTGGAGCTTCATTCTGATCTTCTTGAGACATTTAGGAGGGTGGATGTCAAGATTCCCCTATTGGATTCAATCAAATAGATTCCAAAATATGCAAAGTTCTTTAAGGATTTGTGCACTCATAAGAGGAAGTTGAAGGGAAATGAGCAGGTGAAGTTGGGCAGAAATGTTTATGCACTTATAAACAGCAAAAGTGTTGCTGCCATTCTTTCCTCAACACCTGTAAAAAGAATTAAAACATATGTATTAGTGATGTTGGGTATGTTAGAGTAGGTTAAGGACTGAAAACCCCTTTCCTGCCCATCTTCCCATGAGAGAACATAGTTCCTCACCAACTCAATGAGTGGTGCTACAAGTATAGAAAAATATGGGACAAACCTTTTGTAAAAGTTTGTTAAGTCATTGAAGCCCTAAATTTGCATTATACTTGGTGGAGTAGGCCACTCAGGAATGACCTTTATTCTCTTAGGGTCCATGGGAAGCCTTTGATCACTATTTAAAAAGTTAAGGAAAGTAATGGAATAAAACATACATTTTTCTTTATTTTCATGTTGATTATTCCTACAAAAAATTACGACAAACCTAAGGTGTCCCATATGAGCAACTAGGTTTGTATTGAAACAAAAAATAAGAACAAACCTACCTAATGAGTTTCTATGTACACAAATCATGACGATGTTGGGTGCATGAGTGATTTTACAAAAGAGGGTTGCACTGCTCAACACATTCATCATACCACCTATCATGGGGATTTGGTGCCTTATAATACCTATTTTGGGCACCAACAAAGCACAAAGATTTAAGCTCTTACGAACCAAACCCTCATCCAACAACTCCTTTACTTGAGGAATAACCTCAAGCTCAAGAGGTATGGCGGTGCTAAGAGATGTTTCCCTTGATAGGAGACGGTAGAAAGATTGTTTAAAAATGAGTGCTCTTTTAATATCACATTTTGTTTCAAAATGATTTTCCTTCTTAACAATCTTCTTGGAGGAATCTTTTTCTTCTTTTTTCTTCCCCTTGGCCTTTGTAGACAAGGCCTTACTATCCTTCTTTTTCTTTTGGTTTTCTAGTTTTTCTTCCTCATCCCTCTTATCTTTCATAGTTAGTTGATCATTGGCCACCTGTGAAGGTGTTTGAGGATGCAACACAAATTTAGTGCCAAGATGGGTACCTTCACTTGTTGGTTAACTATCATTTCCCCTTGTTCATTGAGCCATTGAAGTTTATAAGGTTTTGGTTGGGGAATGATAATGAGGTTCAACTTGGAAACTAATCTTGTGCTACAACAATTGCAACAAGATCCACTATCCACAATGAGAGAACAAGTTTTATCTAAAATTTTGCATCTTGTATGAAAGATGTTCTCTCTTTGGGATTGAGATAGATCACAAGATTGACCTCCAAGGAGCCTTCTAACCATTAGGAGGTCACCTTCTTCATGGGGGTAGACTTCTTCACTAGACTCTTCACCCCTTACTTCATCTTCACTTCCACTAGAGGAAAGGGAAGAAGTAGTCTCCAATTGACTACTATAAATGTCTTAACCCCTCATAATCATGGTTTTCTTTATGGGGCATTGAGAGGCAATGTGACCTCTCCCAAGACATTTGAAGCATTTAATATTGCTAGTCCTTTCTTGAGATAGATCACAAGATTGACCTCCAAGGAGCCTTCTAACCATTAGGAGGTCACCTTCTTCATGGGGGCAGACTTCTTCACTAGACTCTTCACCCCTTACTTAATCTTCACTTCCACTAGAGGAAAGGGAAGAAGTAGTCTCCAATTGACTACTATAAATGTCTTGACCCCTCATAATCATGGTTTTCTTTATGGGGCATTGAGAGGCAATGTGACCTCTCCCAAGACATTTGAAGCATTTAATATTGCTAGTCCTTTCTTGGGAACTAGTCTTAGGGGTGGATTTCTCTATGGTCTTACCCTTATCTTCCTTGGGTTTTGAAGGTGCAGCCCCCAAAATTCCTTGGATAAGAGTGAAAGTCATAAGATTTTGAAGAAGACTTTCTTTTAAGTTGTTGCTCCACTCTTATACAAAGTTGGACTAGCTCATCTAGGTCCCTATATGGAAGGAGTTCAACCTTATCCCTCACTTCCATATTAAGGCCACTAAGGAACCTAGCTATACTTGTTCTTTCCTCCTCCCTAAGTCCAGCTCTTAAAAAGAGTAGTTCCATTTGTTGTCTATATTCTTCAACACTGATACTCCCTTGTTTAAGCCTTTGGAGCTTGTCCATAAGCTCCCTTTCATAGTAGGAGCGAATGTGCCTCTTCCTAAAGGCACTCTTAAGATCATTCCAATACTCTACTGGAGGATCCCCATGAATCCTTCGTTCCCTAACAAGGGAAGTCCACCAATAGAGGGCATACCCTTGAAAGCTAAGGGTAGCCAATGGAAATTTTCTCTCTTCGCTTTAAGTATTGAGGTCGATAAGGCCAAGATAACTTGGTTTAGTCATGTTTAGTCATAGTAATTGTCACATTATGTTCTAAGTTTGTGTTGAATTTGTATTTTGTTTATTGAATTCTAGATACATTTGTTCATGTGTTCTTGTCATTCTTAGCCTATCTTTTGAATTTTGAGTCTAAGTCATGCATGTTATTTAGTTCATAACATGTTCTAAATCAATTCCTAGAAATAGTCTTGTTGTTGAACTTTGTTTTGTTTTCTAAGTTTCCTATATGATGCCTATGAAGAAATTGAGTTGTGGTGCTGAGTTGTGGCTGGATTTGTGAATCAAAATAAGTCTTAAGCTCTCTTCAATTGTGTTATTCAAGACATTTAATCATAAGCAAACACAAATTGTAATTATCCAATCCTTAAGCAACATAAACACTTCTCCTGATTTCTAGGATGAAATCACTGGTGTTGGCAGCTTGAACATATGAACTTGTAAAAATTACTGGGAATTGGTCACTGTGAATTTTAAGCTGAAGGTTTGACTGAATTTTGTAGACATCTGGAAAAAAATTATAAAAAAAGAACCAAGTGATTTGGATGAAAGGAAAAAATACGAAAAATCACACAAGTTGGCAGGAAAATTAGTGTCCATGAAAACAAAGTGAAAGGGAAGTGTGCTTGTTGTTTTGGCTCAAAATTTGTTCTATAATTTGTGCCTATTTTATACCAATCATAGTTCCGAAATTTCAATTGAAAATTAGTGTGAAAACAAGTGCCAAAACTTGAGGTTTCTTGAGTCTTATTTTTTTAGTTTTTTTTACTCTACTCTAGAGCCATTCTAGGTTTCTCTTTGAGTCCTAGCTTGCTTTTATGTGCTTTTTATTGCTTTTTTTGTTGAAAAATCCTTGAAATTTTGTCTTGTTAAAACTCTATTGGTTTAGCTTTCATTTCATTTATTTTGGTCTTTGGTTATAGCTTGTCTCTTTGTTTCCTTGTTTGTGAGTTGCCATATAGGGAATTGGAAAGGAGGATTGGTGCCATCCCTTTAAGAATTTGAGTCAAGAAGCAAGGGGCCAAGCACCTTAAGAGATATTGGACTAAGAAGCACTCCAAATTGAGTGAATTACAAAAGAGAGAACAACCACAAAAATTGAGGACCATTTTGTAATTTTGTAATTGGCAATTTACTTACCTTCATTGCTTTCAAGTTTTGTAACAAAAAGGCCTTTTCATTGGAAGTGTGTTGGGAGCCTCCAATAGGTTACCAAACTTCCATTTGTGTGTAATAATTTTAGGCAATTTTCCCCTTTGGATAGTGAGTGTTTTGTTGGGAACCTTAAATGTGGTCATCCAAACACTCTTAGGATTCTCCTAGTTTACATTTCTTGCACTTTAATTTCTTGCTTACTTTCGTAGCTTATATTCTTTAATAGTCACGCCTAATTTATCTTGTAATTACATAATACTTTCTTCTTTATTATCTCGCTTATCTTGAGTTCTTTTGAACCCTAGCTTTTACATTTTACAAACCCCCAACAAGAAAGAATCACAACTTAGGAACCAACATGAGTCATCATTCATCTAGTATGGTGAGGGTACTAGTCATAAGGATCCTCTATCTAGAATGTTAGATGAGTTGAGTTCCCTCAAGTTATGGAAAGAAAAACTAGAAAGAAAAGAAAAAGCAAAAGAGAGGGTATAAATAAATCAAGATGAGAGAGAACAAATAATAAAGGGAGAAATAAGAAAAATAATGAAAGAAATGAAAAGAGAAAAACATGCCTCCTATAGTAGTCATGAATCTTGCAAGAGTTTAAGTGAAGAACTTAGCGACTATTATAGAGGGCGTCATAGTTCACATACTAAACATCATTCCCCAAGAAGAGAAAAGGATAGAAGGCCTCAAGAGGTTAACATTAGCTTCCCATATTTCCATGGAAAAGATAATGTTGAGGCCTACTTAGATTGGAAAATGCGCAGAGTGTGTCTTCCAAGAAAGGAAAATGCGCGGAGTCGCCACCAACATTTATTCGAGGAAAACATCGGAAAAACCGGAAAGGTGTGGTTTAAGAACTTTAAATGAAAGGTTTGGGAGTTATATTTACACACGGGGAAGGTATTAGCACCCCACGAGTCCGTCACAAAGGACGGCAACCTTTAATCAAGTGTGCAAATATGACTTCAAAATGTTTTATTTTCCCTTTTTTATGTCTTGTTGTGTTTTTATGCTTTTTGCATTTTTTTGTATTTTTTATCTTTTTGTGGTCGACAAGGGTGTTTCCCCTGCTCCTACGTATTCCTCAGTTGTGGTAAGGAAATCAGACCTACGTAGTTCTTTGAGAACTAAACGTTGGTTAAGTTGTTTTTATCTTTTTTCGCAACATATATTTTAACCGAACAAAAGGTCATTTAAGGCATTGAACCATTAAACGATCTTTTGATATTGAAAGGAGAGAAACGTTAAGGCATTGGACCATTAACGATCTCTTGGTTTTTTGAAAGGAGAGAAACGTTAAGGTGTTGGACCATTAACGATCTCTTGGGGTGGTCGACAAAAGTGGGGCTTTTGCTCCTACGTATCCTCAATTGCGATGAGGAAATCAGACCTACGTAGTTCTTGCAAAAGCGGTAAAGTTACATGTTGATTTCATGCTTTTGAACGGTCCATGTTAACCGATAAAAGCAAAGAGGACCGTTTAAGGCGTTGGACCTTAAAACGGTTTTTAGTGATTTTTGCGGACAAAGCTTGATTTGTGAGTTAATTTTAGTCTTAGTTTCACTTTGGTTATTAGTCAATTGATCCAAGGAAACTTTCAAAGAAAAATGTCCGATTGATTTTTTTGATTATTTTATTCAAAAGACATTTTTTTATTATTTTATTATTATTTTGCCTCTTTTTGGTTTTAAGCGTGGTTACGGCGTGAAAGATCGGTCGGATTTTATTCTAACAGAGATTAAAAGATATTACAACTCAAATGATCAGTGGAAATTTATTTTATATTTGATTTGGCGAGAAAACAACTTAAATAAGTGATTAAAGCACGTCAAAAGGGGGTACGAAAAGCAAACGAAATAAAAATAAAAGCACGCGAAACAAGTGGGGACCACTAAAGGCACATAGAATGAATTTAAAGGTTCAATTTCAGGAACTTACCGGTTGAAGACTGAAGAACGATGAAGAACGAACGAAGAACGATGAAGAACGGTGCAAAACCTTCGCGAAATCGCCCATGGAAACGTCTCGAAAGCGTTACGGAAGCGTCTCGACTTGGATTTTCATCACGGAAACAATTTTTCTCACTAATTTTAAGTGAATCTCAAATACCAGGAGGGTTGATCAAATTTGTTCTGTCCTCCTTCCCCTATTTATAGGGGAAAAGAGGGAGGTGGTTGCCGCTCAACTCGCCTAGGTGAGCTGGGTTGCTTCCACCAGAAGGCACCGCCTTCTGTTGGAACATCCTTGAAGGCCCAAGTGGGCCTGATCGCTATTTGCATACCCCTGTTTACTAAATACACTCCCCTTTGCTTTTTTTGCTGAATCTTTTTTCGTAATGTCACGAAACTTTGCGAATTATGTAACGATACTTGTTTTCCTTCCGTAATGTTACGAAACTTTTCGGACTACGCAACAACCCCTTCTTTGACTTCTGGAATGTTGCAGAACTTTACGGATTGCGCAACAATGCTTCCCTTCGACTTCCGACATGTCGCGGAACTCCACGGATTGCCTAACAATGGGTGTTAAGTACCTCGAAGCGGTCAAGCGAGGGTCCCATGCTATCAAACAGATGGTCCCTAGACGGACGAAATTAGGGTATGACAGTTGCCCCTCTTTACTTGTCTTTTATTGGAGATAAAAGGGAAGTAAAGATAAGACACTAATTTCGTTCGAGCGGAACATCATTCGATCGGTTGATATCCCCGCCAGCGGAACCTGTCGTTCAGAAAGAAAAGAAAATGCATCAGAAGCGTCAACAAACTTCAGCGTCATGAAAACGACAAGGCTGAACAACCATGTTACTTCCCTTTTCCATCGCACCTGATCATCCCTGCCCAGCAGAGAAGAATCTCGCGCGTTGTTGGGCGTGAATGTTTCCGGACAACAAGTGTGAAAACCTACAAAAAATTTGAAAATGATCAGCACCAAACGGCCAACATCATCCTGATACCGTCGAAGTCTTTCCCCTTGGTTGACGAAAGGCGCGGATGACCATAAGGTATCTCCGCCTGCCACCTGACTCGATGTCCCTGGATGGCAAATAGTGTAGAAGACGATGCCAGTCTCTTCACGTCAACGGGCTCGTTTGCCCCCAGTTGACGAAAGGTGCGGGTAACCATGAGGTAATCTCTAGTATCACTTGACTTCACGGGTCAGGACGAAAAAAGGTGTGGGAGACAATGCTAGTCTCTGTGTGTCAACGGGCTCGTTCGCCCCTGGTTGACGAAAGGTGCGGGTAACCATAAGGTAACCCTGTATGTCACCTGACTTCACGGGTCAGGATGATAAAAGGTGCAGGACATGATGTTAGTCTCTGCACGTCAACGGGCTCGTTTGCCCCCGGTTGACGAAAGGTGTGGGTAACCATAAGGTCACCCTGTATGTCACCTGACTTCATGGGCTAGGACGACAAAAGGTGCAGGAGACAATGTTAGTCTCTGCTAGCTATCATGCTGTCATATCCTAATTTCGTCCAGGGACCATCCATTGTTGGGATGCGACCCTCGTTTGACCACTTCGAGGTACTTGGCACCCATCGTTAGGCAATTCGTGAAGTTTCGTGATATGCCGGAAGTCAAAAGAAAGCATTGAAGCACAATCTGTGAAGTTCTGTGACATGCCAGAAATTAAAAGGAAGTGTTAGTGCGCAATCCGTAAAGTTCCATAACATCCCAGAAACCAAAGAAGGGATGATCACATAATCCGTAAGGTTCCGTAACATTACGGAAAGAAAACAAGTATTGTTACGAAATTCATAAAGTTTCGTAACGTTACGGAAAAAGAATCAGCAAAAAAGGCTGGGGGTGTATTTAGTAAAAATGGGGGTGCAAATAGCAACCAGGCCCACTTGGGCCTTCCAGGATGTTCCTCCAGAAGGCGGTTGCTTCTGGAGGAAGCAACCTAACTCGCCTGGGCGAGCTGGGTAGCAAGCATCTCCTTCCTTTTCCTATAAATAGGGGAATGAGGGAAGAACAAAAATGTTCAACCCTCCTGATATGTGAGATTCACTTAAAATTAGTGAGAAAAATTGTTTCCGTGAAGAAAATCCTTGCCGAGGCGCTTCCGTAACATTTCCGTGGGTGATTTCGCGAAGATTTCAACCGTTCTTCGTCATTCGTCGTTCGTTCTTTGTCGTTCTTCGGTCTTCAACCGGTAAGTTCCCAAAATCGAACTTTCCAATTCATTCTATGTACCCTTAGTGGTCCTCATTTGTTTCACGTGATTTTATTTTCATTTCATTTACTTTCCGTACCCCCTTTTGACGTGCTTTAGTCATTTACTTAAGTCATTTTCTCGCCTAATCAAAAAATAAAATAAATTTCCACCGATCATTTGAATTGTAATATCCGTTAATTTCTGTTAAAATGAATTCTGACCGTTCGGTCATGCCGTAACCACGTTTAAAACCCAAAAGAGGTAAAATAATAATTAATAATAAAAAATATCTTTTAGTAAAATAAATCAAAAAAATCAATCAAACGTTTTCCTTTAGGATTTTCCTTTCTTAATCACATAGACTAATAACCAAAGTGAAACTAAGGCTAAAATCAATTCATAAATCAAACTTTTTGTCATCGCCTAAAAAAGTCATTTTTAAAGGTCCAATGCCTTGAAATGGTCTTTTCCGCCTTTATTGTTTAAAACATAGATTTCTAAAAAAGCCCTAAAATCAACACGTAACTTTATTACCTCTTTCAAAAAATAAAGAGATCATTAATGGTCCAATGCCTTAATGTTTTCTCTCTTTTCAAAAGAATCGAAAGATTGTTTAATTGTCCAACGTCTTAAATGACCTTTCATTCAATAAAAACATATTTTGCAAAAAAAAAAGATAAAAGCAACTTAACCAAACACTTTGTCCTCAAAGAACTACGTAGCAGCAAGGGAAACACCCTCGTTGACCACAAAAACATAAAAATATAAAAAGTACAAAAAGAAATAAAGACGTAAAAGGGAACATAAAAATTGAAGTCCTGTTTTCACATTCGATTACAGGCTGTCGTCCCTTGTGACCGACGTGCGGGGTGCTAATACCTTCCCCGTGCGTAAATACAACTCCCGAACCTTTCACTTAAAATTTGTAGACCACGTCTTTTCCAGTTTTTTCCGACGTTTTCCTCAAATAAACGTTGGTGGCGACTCCGCGAATATTCCTTTCTTGGAAGATGCACCCGCGAGTCGCGCGTCGCCCTCCCGCTGAAGGGTAGTTTGCGGCAGTTGGCGACTCCACTGGGGACTGTTTTTAGAGAGTTAGACAATTTAATCTTGTGCAATGTTTTATCATGACTTTCTCCTTTGTTGGTTTCCTTTCTATTTTTCTTATGTTCTTGTGTATAATTCTTTGATGCTTTTACTGCATTTTAAAATGTATGCATGAGGTAAATATTTATTCATTTGATGCACACAAACACCAACACTATTTGCACACACGGTGAGTTGAAAAAAGGGCCCTATACCCGGGCTCATGGGAACATAAGGAGTGGAGGTGAATCTGTGATCATGCTAGGTCTCCGACTTGCTTGATTACAGTTGTCGCAACCTACCCTTCGGTGGGAGGGCGACGCGAGACTCGCGGGATGCGTGTTCCATGAAAGGAATACGCGCGGAGTCGCCACCAACGTTTATTTGAGGAAAACGTCGGAAAAACCGGAAAAGACGCGATCTACGAACTTTTTAAGTGAAAGGTTCGGGAGTTGTATTTACGCACGGGGAAGGTATTAGCACCCCATACGTCCGCCCCAAGGGACGGCAGCCTTTAATCGAATGTGCAAACATGACTTTGATTTTTTTATGTTCCCTTTTTATGTCTCTATGTCCTTTATACCCTTTTTATATTTTTTCTTTTTTGTGGTCGACAAGGGTGTTTCCCTTTGCTCCTACGTATTCCTCAATTTTGGGATGAGAAAATCAGACCTACGTAGTTCTTTTTATCAAGTGATTCTTTTTTTACTTTAAGAGGTGATCATTTTAAGGCATTGGACCTTAAAAATGATCCATTTTACTTAGTGAGGAAATGAAATGACAAACTTCAAAAGCCTATTTTTTATGGACGAGCTTGACTAGGCGAATTGATTTTAGCCTTTTAGTTTCACTTTAGTTGTTAATCAATTCGATTAAGAATGAGAAATCCCAAAGAGAAAACGTCCACTTGATTTTCCGCTTTATTTTACTAAAAGATGTCTTTTTGATTATTATATTATTTTTTACCTCTTTTTGATTTCCAACGTGGTTACGGCACGATCGAACGGTCGGAATTTATTTTAACCGAAGTTAATGGATAATACAATTCAAACGTTCGGTGGAAATTTATTTTATTTTTAAGTTAAGCGAGAAATGACTTAAGTAAAATGGCTTAAGCACGTCAACAGGGGATATAAAAAGTAAACAAAACGAGAATAAAAATGCACGAAACACAATGTGGACCACTACGGGTACATAGAATGAATCGAAAAAGCTTGGTTCGAGGTACTTACCCGTTGAAGATCGAAGAACGATGAAGAACGAATGAAGAACGTCGAAGAACGGTTGAAACCTTTGCGAGATTCCTCACGGAAAACGTTACGGAAACGTTTCGGAAGCGCCTCGGCTTAGATTTTCTTCACGGAAACAATTTTTCCAAGCAAATTCGAAAGAGAGAAAAGTGCCTCAGGGGCTGACCCCTTCCTTCTTGCTTTCCTCCCCTATTTATAGCAAAATAGGGGAGGTGGTTGCCGCCCAGCTCGCCCAGGCGAGCTCAGCTCGCCCAGGCGAGCAGGGTTGCTTCCTCCAGAAGCAACCGCCTTCTGGAGGAATATTCCAGAGGGCCCAAGTGGGCCTGGGTGCTATTTGCACCCCCATTTTTACTAAGTACACCCCCCTCTGCTGTTTTTTGGTGATTCTTTTTCCGTAAAGTTACGGAAACTTACGAATCTTGTAACGATACTTGTTTTCTTTCCGTAATGTTACGGAACCTTGCGGATTACATAATCATCCCCTTTTTGACTTACGGAATGTTACGGAACCTCACTTAATTATGCAACGATGCTTCCATTTGACTTCCGGTGTGTCACGGAAACTTACGGATTGTGCATCAATATTTTTTTGGTTTTTCGGCATGTCCTGGAATTTCACAAATTGCCTAATGATGGGTGCCAAGCACCTCACGAGGACCAAAGAATGGTCGCACGTCATCGAGCAAAGGTCCCCGGACGAAATTAGGGTATGACAGTTGCCCCTCTTTACTTGTCTTTTATTGGAGATAAAAGGAAAGTAAAGATAAGACACTAATTTCGTTCCTCTCGATGTGGCGAGAGTCGCGGGTGACCATAAAATCTCCACATGCAAATGACTTGTTGTTCCCAAAATTTCACAAATTGCCTAATGATGGGTGCCAAGCACCTCACAAGGACCAAAGAATGGTCGCATGTCATCAAGCAAAGGTCCCCGAAAATCAGTGTATGACACTAATTTCGTTCCTCTCGGTTGACGAGAGTCGCGGGCGACCATGAAATTTCCGCATGTAAATGACTTGTTGTTCCCGGAGGAACAAAAGGTGCAGAAGACTATGTCAGCCTCTGCATGCTATCAAGCGTTCTGTCTTACAGATAGCAAAAGAATGTTTATACGGATAACCACTCGGGTATTTCCGCGTATCATCGGGCCCGCCGCCTCTGGATGATACAAGGGTGCAGAATGACCAAACTTGGTCTCTGCTTGTCATCGGGCCCGCCGCCTCTGGATGACAAAGGGGTGCGAATAACCATAAGGTATCTCCGCGTATCATGGGTGCAGAATGACCAAACTTGGTCTCTGCTTGTCATCGGGCCCGCCGCCTCTGGATGACAAAAGGGTGCGGATAACCGTAAGGTATCTCCGCGTATCATGGGTGCAGAATGACCAAACTTGGTCTCTGCTTGTCATCGGGCCCGCCGCCTCTGGATGACAAAAGGGTGCGAATAACCATAAGGTATCTCCGCGTATCATGGGTGCAGAATGACCAAACTTGGTCTCTGCTTGTCATCGGGCCCGCCGCCTCTGGATGACAAAAGGGTGCGAATAACCGTAAGGTATCTCCGCGTATCATGGGTGCAGAATGACCAAACTTGGTCTCTGCTTGTCATCGGGCCCGCCGCCTCTGGATGACAAAAGGGTGCGAATAACCGTAAGGTATCTCCGCGTATCATGGGTGCAGAATGACCAAACTTGGTCTCTGCTTGTCATCGGGCCCGCCGCCTCTGGATGACAAAAGGGTGCGAATAACCGTAAGGTATCTCCGCGTATCATGGGTGCAGAATGACCAAACTTGGTCTCTGCTTGTCATCGGGCCCGCCGCCTCTGGATGACAAAAGGGTGCGAATAACCGTAAGGTATCTCCGCGTATCATGGGTGCAGAATGACCAAACTTGGTCTCTGCTTGTCATCGGGCCCGCCGCCTCTGGATGACAAAAGGGTGCGAATAACCATAAGGTATCTCCGCGTATCATGGGTGCAGAATGACCAAACTTGGTCTCTGCTTGTCATCGGGCCCGCCGCCTCTGGATGACAAAAGGGTGCGAATAACCATAAGGTATCTCCGCGTATCATGGGTGCAGAATGACCAAACTTGGTCTCTGCTTGTCATCGGGCCCGCCGCCTCTGGATGACAAAAGGGTGCGAATAACCATAAGGTATCTCCGCGTATCATGGGTGCAGAATGACCAAACTTGGTCTCTGCTTGTCATCGGGCCCGCCGCCTCTGGATGACAAAAGGGTGCGAATAACCATAAGGTATCTCTGCGTATCATGGGTGCAGAATGACCAAACTTGGTCTCTGCTTGTCATCGGGCCCGCCGCCTCTGGATGACAAAAGGGTGCGAATAACCGTAAGGTATCTCCGCGTATCATGGGTGCAGAATGACCAAACTTGGTCTCTGCTTGTCATCGGGCCCGCCGCCTCTGGATGACAAAAAGGGTGCGGATAACCGTAAGGTATCTCCGCGGGCTACCAGCTCTTGAGTCATGGCAACAAAAGGTGGTGTGGTCGACAAAAGCGAGGCTCTTGCTCCTACGTATCCTCCAATGAGGAATTCAGACCTACGTAGTTCTGGATAACTTGCGAGACTTGAAAAAGTCTCGTTGTTTTCTCCACTAAAATGCAAACATGCTTTAGCAAAGAGACAAATATTCCAACTGATTTAGAGCAGCATATGCTTTTTTGAGTGAAAAACAATGCGTCTACCGGGGAAGGAGAGTCTGCTGATGAAATCTCCCATAACCATAAATGAGATTTTGGATGTTAGCATTTCGTTTCTAAATGACCATTTAGAGGAAACACTGGGTTCAACAAAAATAGAAGAAATCCACTCAAAGTGTACCAATCTCGCACAGGTAAGTGTTTTATCCTAATTCCGAACCATAGATATGTCATGACTTGACTTTGCAAATTATTTCCTATCAAATCAAAAATTACATGCGTGATCATGGATCAATAGGGCTTCCCTTGGAAATGGGTTCTTTTGGTGGTTTCTTCTTTCGGCTTTTGTGTGTTTTTGGCTTTTGATTTTCCTGGCTTTTTCTTTTTCTGTTTTTTTTGTTTAGTGCGGGGCGAGAGAAAAAAAGGGTCGCTAGCGCACGGGATTTTGGTTGGTAATTAAAGGGAGAAGACCATTTTAGGTCGTGGTTTCCTTTCCTTCCTTTTTTGTTCATTTGCTGACAATTCTGTATTGTTCAGATATTGTCCGGTCCAAAGACCTCTCTGCACATTTCTTCTGTTTTCTTTCGATCCTTGATCAGGAGCTTTCTTTCCTTCTTTTCTTCTTTTTTTTCTTTCTCCCATTCTTTGATTGGGAATTTTCTTTCTCTTCTTTTTGCTTTTTCCCACTCTTTGATTGGGAATTTCCTTTCTTTTCTTTTTTTTTTGCTTTCTCTTTGATTGGAAATTTTCCTTCTCTTCCTTTTTGCTTCCGAGGATAAGGATTATGGTGAGTCAGGATTTTGGCTCAAGGTTTGTAGAATGGCTAGACATGATACATGTCGGGGCTTGGTTTGGCTTAGGGATAAAAGGGATGCCTCACATTATTTCCATGACACAAAAATGCAAAAATGATGATTTGGAAACTTTATGCAAAACTGGTCATGCATGCACCTATGTGGACACTCAAGTGTCAAATTTTTATGGTCATGTGATGCTAGGGCTCAGGATTCATTTCCTCTATTTTAATCAACCCAATGTTTCCAAAATATGTTCTTTTATCAATTTGTACATTCATCCGAGTCCATTTCGGGCGTCCGGGGAAATTTCACAGCATTCACCCTTCAGGTGTAGACACATTTTCCAAAAATTGGTTATGATCAATGAATTTTTTCAAAGAAAAGTTGGAAATCGTCTCTTTTCAAAAGCATGTCGTTTTTTAGCTAGACAACTTATTTTTCTTTTTTCTCCTTCTTTTTTTTTATCATTATCATTTGTTTATTTCTTTTTCTTGTTTTTTTTTCTTTTTTTTTTTTTTTTTTTTTTCATGAGGTATTTTGCTACCTAAACATGTGCATATTTTTGGTGAGGTATTTTTGCTATATACATGCATATCCAAGGTATCTTGCCACCTAAACATACATATATATGTTTTGTGAGGTATTTTTTTGCTACATACACGCACATCTAAGGTATCTCTCTACCTAAACATACATATATATATTTTGTGAAGTATTTTTTTGTTTACATACATGCATATCTAAGGTATCTTTCTACCTAAACATACATATATATTTTGTGAAGTATTTTTTTGTTTACATACATGCATATCTAAGGTATCTTTCTACCTAAACATACATATATATATTTTGTGAAGTGTTTTTTGTTTACATACATGCATATCTAAGGTATCTTTCTACCTAAACATACATATATATATTTTGTGAAGTGTTTTTTGTTTACATACATGCATATCTAAGGTATTTTCACTACCTAAACATACATATATATATTTTGTGAGGTATGACTACCTTTCGAGCTTGCGCTTGTTTTATTTAAATCCCCAGGATCATGAGCAACTAGGTGCGTCCTACTATAAAAAGTGATCAAATAACAAGCATAGATTCAAAAGGTACTAGGTTGCCTCCTAGTAGCGCTTCTTTAACGTCTTTAGCTGGACGCCTTATGACTTGTCGGTCACTGACCTAGTACTTTCCTTACCTTTGGCTTTGGACCTGGTTGCCTATTGGTCGGCCATGTGTCGTAGGCAATACTCAAACCTTTTTGTGGATGAGCAGAGGTGAACTCTAAAGGTGGTGGCGGTGCGTCTATTGCCCGCTACCGACCATCCCCAGGCTGCTGTGGTGTTTCGCCCTGCGCCTGCCTGGAGACGCAGTACTTCTTGATGAAAGCTCGATTACTAGGGGGCCTGATGCCCTTGCTGGAGGTGACAGGTACTCCGTAGAACTGACAGAGACCCGTAATTAGAGCTTGACAATTCCAAGACCCTGTTGGACTTCTTCGGGTCCACTAGGTGTCTTGCAGTCGCGATCCCTGCAAACAATAGATGAAATCAGAAATCAGTTGAGCGATGTGCATACTTACCTATGATGACGTGACCTTGCCGGGGGGGTACGGGCACCCCGTAGGACTGATAGAGGCCCGTAACCAGAGCTGGAAACCCCAGGGCCCTGTTGGACTTCTTCAGGTTCACTGGGTGTCTTTGTGGGTGCGATCCCTGCAAACAAATAAATGGTATCAGAAATCAGTTGAACCATATGCATACTTACCCATGTCGGGACGGCACAGACCAACTGATACTTCCACAGGGGGAGATTGGCATTGCGGTCGCTGGGCAGAATGTTGCTAAGTAGCAATGTCATCTATATCTGTGTAAGAGTGGTCATGTTGGTGCGCATGGTCCGCACTCTTCTCTTTGCAGCGGCACGGGTGAAATCTTGCCCCAGTATGCATAGTAGCTATGTGATAGCCTCCCTCTCTGGTTGTGCTCGCACAGTTGGCCCTCCTCCAATATCAGGGGGTGGCCCAGGAACCGCTAAAAGGAAACTACTAGTCCCTTAACCGGGAGTGCAAGTCTCGGTTAAGCATTTAAGGACAGAGGACCTTAAATTATCTTAAGGTGTGGATATGGAGCCCACTGAAAGTGAGGACGCGTAGTCCTCTAAAGGCGAGGGCGTGTAGCCCTCTGAAGTTCAGGACGTGTCGCCTTTCGAAGGCGAGGGAGTGTAGTCCTATGATGGCAAGGACGTGCAATCCTCTAAAGGTGAGGGCATGCCCCCATTTGAAAATGGGGAACATGTAGTCCTTTGATGGCGAGGGCGTGTAGTCCTCTAAAGGTGAGGACGTGTAGTCCTCTGAAGGTGAGGGCGTGTAGCCCTACAAAGGTGAAGGCACATGACCCTTTGACGGCGAGGACGTGTAGTCCTCTGAAGTTGAAGGTACATGACCCTTTGAAGGCGAGGACGTGTAGTCCTCTGAAGGTGAAGGTAACTAGTACCCAAGTTGAGGGCGTGTAGCCCTCTCAAGGCGAGGACTTATAGTCCTCTGGAGGTGAGGGCGTGCAACCCTCTGGTGGTGAGGACGTGTAGTCCTCTCAAGGCGAGGACGTGTAGTCCTCTGACGGTGAGGGTAACTAGTACCCAAGGTGAGGGCGTGTAGCCCTCTCAAGGCGAGGACATGTAGTCCTCTGGTGGTAAGGGCGTGTAGCCCTCTGATGGTGAGGACGTGTAGTCCTCTCAAGGCGAGGACATGTAGTCCTCTGACGGTGAGGGTAACTAGTACCCAAGGTGAGGGCGTGTAGCCCTCTCAAGGCGAGGACATGTAGTCCTCTGGTGGTAAGGGCGTGTAGCCCTCTGATGGTGAGGACGTGTAGTCCTCTCAAGGCGAGGACGTGTAGTCCTCTGACGGTGAGGGTAACTAGTACCCTAGGTGAGGGCGTGCAGCCCTCTCAAGGCGAGGACATGTAGTCCTCTGGAGGTGAGGGCGTGCAGCCCTCTGATGGTGAGGACGTGTAGTCCTCTCAAGGCGAGGACGTGTAGTCCTCTCAACGGTGAGGGTAACTAGTACCCAAGGTGAGGGCGTGTAGCCCTCTCAAGGCGAGGACATGTAGTCCTCTAGATGTGAGGGCGTGCAGCCCTCTCAAGGCGAGGACATGAGGTCCTCTGATGGCGAGGACATGCAGTCCTCTGATGGCGAGGGCGTGTAGTCCTCTGATGGTGAGGACGCGTAGTCCTCTCAAGGCGAGGACGTGTAGTCCTCTGTAGGTGAGGGCGTGCAGCCCTCTCAAGGCAAGGACATGTAATCCTCTGAAGGTGAGGGCGTGCAGCCCTCTGATGGCGAGGACGTGTAGCCATCTGAAGGTGAGGACATGTAGTCCTCTCAAGGCGAGGACGTGTAGTCCTCTCAACGGTGAGGGTAACTAGTACCCAAGGTGAGGGCGTGTAGCCCTCTCAAGGCGAGGACGTGTAGTCCTCTGGAGGCGAGGACGTGTAGTCCCCTCAACGGTGAGGGTAACTAGTACCCAAGGTGAGGGCGTGTAGCCCTCTCAAGGCGAGGACGTGTAGTCCTCTGAAGGTGAGGGCGTGCAGCCCTCTGATGGTGAGGACGCGTAGTCCCCTCAAGGCGAGGACGTGTAGTCCTCTCAACGGTGAGGGTAACTAGTACCCAAGGTGAGGGCGTGTAGCCCTCTCAAGGCGAGGACGTGTAGTCCTCTGAAGGTGAGGGCGTGCAGCTCTCTCAAGGCGAGGACGTGTAGCCCTCTGATGGTGAGGGTAACTAGTACCCAAGGTGAGGGCGTGTAGCCCTCTCAAGGCGAGGACGTGTAGTCCTCTGAAGGTGAGGGCGTGCAGCCCTCTGATGGCGAGGACGTGTAGTCCTCTCAACGGTGAGGGTAACTAGTACCCAAGGTGAGGGCGTGTAGCCCTCTCAAGGCGAGGACATGTAGTCCTCTGATGGTGAGGGCGTGCAGCCCTCTGATGGTGAGGACGCGTAGTCCCCTCAAGGCGAGGACGTGTAGTCCTCTCAACGGTGAGGGTAACCAGTACCCAAGGTCCACCCTTATGAGAAAGCAAGTGATCGACTCATAGAGAGGGCCGGTCATCCCAAATCCACAAGATTTGGACATTAGATGTAGGAAATCTATGCAGTTAACATGATTTTTAGGGATGCAGATGCATGCAACCTTTGTCGTGAAATTTGGTAAATGCGGACTTCATATGAAATAATGCAATGAAATGGAAAGTTTGTACAATGTTCATGTCATTCTTTCCTTGTTTTGTGATTTTGATTTTGATTTAATTTTTTTTTTTTTTTGGAAAACACAGATTGATTTGTCCTTCTGAAAGAGGTGATAATTCATGCAACCTTATCCTATCTTTTGCAAATCTCTCCGGGAACCCCCTCAAAGTGTATGTTCTGTTTGATTTAGTCACTTGACCATTTTGGAGTGATGGCAATAGAGCTGTTTGACGTTTAATCAATCTATTGAAATCCTAGGGTTTGTCCCCCCTTTTTTTGTTTAAAAACATCGACGGGTGAGAACTTTTGATCTGCCCCTATGTTCACTTGAGGCTCATGCACGATGCCCCTCATTGCCCCAGTGTAAGGCTTTGAGGTACCAATCGTTGTCTTTCGTCATGACCTTGTAGCTGGGAACCTATTGAGTGAGAACTTCTAATCTGCCCCTAGGTTCACTTGAGGCTCATGCACGATGCCCCTCATTGCCCCAGTGTAGGGCTATGAGGTGACCATCGTCGTCTTGTTTTCACAACCTTGTAGCAAGGGAGAATGAAAGAAGCAGTTGATTCTTGCAAAAAAGAATTTTCCAAGGACGAGAAATAATTGAAGGATCTTTCAGTTGATGGATTAAGTCAAATGACTCCTATGTAGAAGCAAGATGTTTTGATGTCTTGATGATGCTAAAGGATCAAGTGCTTCTAAGTTTTATCCAAGAAAATCAAGATATATGATAAAGTTTGATCTCTTTAGAATCTTTAGGAAGAAGTTTCCAAATTGAAACAAACAAAGGTTTGACCAAAGAATTCTATCATTTCAATTTGAGATTTGCTCTCTGGTAATCGATTACCAGTAGTTAAAAATGTTTTTATTCAAATTTTTAAAACCTGTAATCGATTACGTAAGTCTTGTAATTGATTACCAGAGGGGATTTTCAGAAAATAATTTCCAAGAGACATATCTATTCAAATGTTTTATGAACGACCATTCAAATGTTTTAAAGAGAGTTTTCATTGCCCAAACAGTTTTATCCTCTCGAAAGATCAAGAGTTTTTCTGAACTGAAATGTCTTATCCTCTAAAAAAGATTCCTTGGTCAACCACTTGCTTATTCAATAAGGAATTTTGATTGATCTTCATTTTACAATCTACCTTTTTTACGAGAGACCTCTTCTTCTCTTCTTCTTATTTCTGAAAAGGGATTAAGAGACCGTGGGTCTCTTGTAGTAGAGGATTCTTGAACACAAGGGAAGGGTTGTCCCTATGTGCATTGTTAATCCGAAAAGAGAGAGTGAAAGTTTAATTGGGGAATAATCTTTGCATCTTAATTCAACCCCCCTTTTTCTTAAGGTAACTGAGGCCATTTGTCCAACATCCTATTCTTGATAACTCACTTCTCTCTAAAAAGAAAAAATGAGGTCACATGAACGTCTATATTTTTACTTGAAAACACAGTCAATCAAATGCCTTTTTATTTTTTATTTTGAAACTTATTTTTTATTTTGAAACTTATTTGTTTTGAACTTTGCTCATTGTTTTACGGCACCCCCACCAACGTGCAAGATGAGTAATCTCTGATTGAACGGTCTTGGAAGTCAACACTCAGGAGCGCAGGTTGCTTGAGCAAACAGACCAATGGCTTACACCCACATTCCGGTGAAAGTTGAATAAGCAAACATGCGTTTGTGAGAGGATGTCCATTTTATCCATATCATTTAACATTGTAACTGTGGTTTATGGCATAAACTTGAAAATCCTGATAACAACAGCTTCCAGAATTGCCCCATGTATGGTGTTGCTTGTTAATGTTAGGATTCAACAAGCGATTCTCCTCAATTTCAGCCAGCCCGTATCAATTAGACCTTGCACCTTACGCTTCAGAGCCCTACAATGCTCAATGGAACGCCCCGGGGCTTCTCCGTGACAAGCACACGTTGCGTTCGAGTCGTATTCTCGGAGAAATAGAGATTGATGAACCTTGGCTAGGGTTATGGCTACCATTGAATTATCAAGTAGATATGGGATCAAGTTTAGCATATGACAACGGAATTTGGGGTGAACCCTACAGGCTTTTTGCTGCAAAATTCCTTTTTGTTGGTGTTTTTTTTTTTGTTTGTGCTAAAAGTGGTCTTCGCCATTGGAAGTGCGGTAGACAGACTTTGTGGTTGATTTAGGGATGGCCTTTGTGGATAACTGGGTGGTGGGTAAGGAGGAGGTTTGTTATTGGCTGAGTAATGACATTGTTGGGTTGGTGGGAAACTTGGCCGTATAGGAATGGCAGTCACAGCATGGGTTTCTCCCTCTTTCTCACCCTCTTCATTTGCCCCAGTTTTCTCAGTCGTCCTAGTAGAATGATCAAATTTGCCTCTTTTCGGATCCACTTCGATCTTTTTGCTGGCGAAGACCAAATCTGTAAAACTTGAAGGTGTGTAACCCACCATTTTTTTCATAGTAGAACACCGGTCACGTGTCTACTATCATTGTGATAATCTCTTTCTCTATTTTTGGGGGTGCTACTTGAGTTGCCAAGTCTCTCCATCTTTGGGCATATTCTTTGAAAGATTCGTGCCCCCTTTTTGCACACTTTTTGTAGTTGCATCCTATCCGGAGCCATATCAGAATTGTACTGATACTGCCTAATGAAGGCAACCATTAGGTCCTTCCAAGAATGGACTCAAGAAGGTTCCTAAGTTAGTATACCAGGCGACAGTTGTCCTAGTAAGACTTTCTCAGGAAAAATGTATCAGCAGTTTCTCATCTTTTGCGTATGCCCCCATCTTCCGACAGTACATCTTTAGATGGTTCTTGGAGCGAGTAGTCCCCTTGTACTTGCCAAAGTCCGACACCTTGAACTTGGGAATGACCATGTTTGGGTATTAGGAACAACTCTTCTAGGTTAGCAAAGGCATAATCTTCACCTCCTTCAATGGCCCTGAGCCTTTCCTCTAGATGATCCAACTTTCCCATTCCTGCCATAGTCATGAGGGTTTTTAACCGCTGTGGAATGCAAGAGGTGCAGTTGTGGGTGATACTGAGGGCCCTCCAAAGGGTTTTGTAGGGGTATACCACCAACTGCTTGCCCTTCAGTGGTATATCCGAGCCAAGGCTCAAAGTGGGCTAGATTGTGATGGGGAATTTCATGGGTCTCTTCCACAGTTTAAGAGACATGTGCATGATCAGTTTGGGGTTGCTGGCTTTCAATGGGTATAGGAGTGGAGTTATTGACATTCTTATTGGGAGTGTACGCCACATTGGGTGGTGTATAGTTGAGAGGCAAGCCATATGACGGGAAGGCGTGCTCGTTTTGAATTTGCACATCATGGGGGCCGCCCGTACTTCCTAAATCTTTGCCTACCATATTTGAGGTTGGATGATTCATTTGCTTGAGGCCGGATGGGGACGTCGGGTTCACCTTAGCAACAACGCTGGTAGTGGCAATTGCAACCGCTTTGGCTTCCATTATCTTCTTCACGCTCATCATGGCCTCCATCATTGTGGCCATTTTCTCTTTAATGGCTTCCATGTCGGCCTTCATCTTCTCTTGTATCTCCTCTACTTCACCCATTACTCTAGCTCTAGCACGAGTTCGGTAAGGGCGTCGTAAAGCGTGTCCCTTTCTTTTTTATAACAATGATTAAGTTCATTTTATTTTATTTTTCAAGGAAAGAATGCAATGAGCAATGCAACCAATGACAAGCATGGATGTATGCGAATGATGTACAGTTGAAGTATTGCGAATTTTTACGCAGGATATGGGGTTGAATCAATTTAGATTTTCAACATGATCCATGACATCTTTGTCAAGGTGAAACTGGAAGTAACAAGGACATCAACAATCCTAAATATGTTTGGCAGTAGACGAAGCAGTGATGTGACTCGATTCATCTTTTGCCCCAATTTTGCAAGACGGTTACTTCCATATTTCAACTTGACTTGATGAACCTTTTTGTAAAAGCATGAGCTCGGTTCAACCCTATAATCCAAGGAATGGCAATTCTGATCGCCAATACTTCAACAACATCTCATAGGGATGAATGACTCGGGCATACTTTAAGCTATGCATGGAAAATGTAATTATGAAATTGAGATGCCCGAAGAAACATCCTTTCTTAGTTAAACATGCATTAGGTACCATGTTCAATCATTTTGTTTTTAAGTGAAATGGGTTTATGATCCCAACATGGTTGGCTCATGGTACCGAATATATGCAACTAAGAATGCAACGTGAATTTTCGTACTTCCCTTTTTTTTGTTTTTGTTTTGTAGAGGAAAATACAAGGATCATGTATGAGCAAACAAAAAGTATGTTGAACGCATATGATGATGCAATGACTCATGCAAAATGTGAGGCTGGAATATGATAACGGACAAATGCAAGAACGATATGTTCATTATGATATTATGAAGAGATGCTTATGCGATGCATGATATGAATGCATTTTACGGACACGAGAGCCCGGAAAATTATCTCTTCTTACTTGCGCATTTGGGGGCGGAGTGCCCCATGTGTACAATTAAGAAGGTGATATGGACCTTCCGGCTTCCCGTGACAAAGGATGAGACCAACATACAATGCATGCTAGGGATAAAATGCGGGAGTGACTTGATTCACACTGATTTTTGGAGTAAAAACGTGGGATAAACTCATTTTATTCAAAAAGTTATAACTAGTCAAGATCTGAGCGACAATACGAACTTCCTAGCGGTTTCTAATCATATGGTCCATTAAGTCTATCATATGTTGACAATAGCTGAGAAGTCCGTGGATCTCCTCGGGAGCGGAGTAGGTGTCCACCATTGCTTTGGCCTTGGTTAGCAATCGGGGAAGTTCTTGACTCCCGCTCAAGGTAAGAGCAAATCGGTCCATCCACACGGTTGCCTCTTGGTGCAATGAATCAATTACCCTCTCCCTTGCTTCGCTTTCTGCTGATATCTTGGCATACTCATCCTCTAGCCTTTGCTCGTGAGTCGCCGCTAGATTTAGCTTCTCTTTGCACTCATCGATGACGGCCCACATATTCCCTTCAGTCTCGCTTAACTGTTGGGACAAATTTCTTTTCGACCTAAGGCAAGCCTTTAGCTCGTTCTTCAAGATCATGCCTTTGACCCGTGATGATTCCTTTCACCTCTTCGGAGCTTGAGCTCACTATTGCTGCCCTATAAAGCCCCTCAAAACTTGTTTTGGTCGTGTTCTTCCTTTCGGGCCTTCTTGGTTCCTCATTCCAAGGCTTCATCGGTGGCCATATTGGCGTCCCTTAGTTCATCATACTCTCTTCAGACTTTGATGGCTATGGACTTGAACTTCTCTTTGACTACCCGAGCTCTTTCAAGCTTTGCCTTTAGGGCTTGTACCTCATCACTTTCTTCCGAAGCTTTAACCTCATCGTCTCTCACAGTCTTTAGATTTGGGAGCCAATCCAATCCTTGTGTTCGGACTCTCAGCCACTTATGATAGCCGCCGATGATCCCATTACTGCTTCCCCTAAGCTCTCTGTCCTTTCTTCATGCCGCATCCCATGCCTTGCGAACTCCTTGGAGTACCCTCGCGTTGTGGTCACTGAAACCCCGTGCGATGAAAGGCGTGATGCTTTCGTCTGATGGCACTCCTCTCATGGGACATCCTTCGCATGAAGATACAATCCTGATTCTTCCTTCCTTCTAGCGAGGGAACCAATTAACAGACGCCCCTCCATGCTAGCCAAGAGTTGGTCCCAATTCGCCTTACCTTTTTCGACGCACGAGCGGTGACCTTATAGCGGATAGACGGGCCTACCTTCTTGGAGAAAAAGGTGTGAAACTAACCACACATAGAGAGCCAGTGCACAACAAACAATTCTTGCGCTGCTCTTTTCACATCCCCGGTCGAACGTGTCATATAGGTCGGCTAGCATAGCGACAACCGGGCTTTCCTTGTGGTTATGATAGGCGAGAAAAGCGTCGATCGCTGCCAGGTCCACCAACCCATCCATATTCGAAAAGAGGACTCCTCCAAAGATCAACAGTGCGAGAACGTCTATGAACGGGGCCCATTCGTTTCTACCAGCCAAGATTCTTGCTTTTGCCTCCAAACATTTTCTCGGTATCCCGACCACCCCATTTTCGACTTGCTTTTGATGGTCTAATTCCTTCACCAAGATTTGGAATATTTTAGAAATTCTAGCTAATGAGGGATAGAACCCTGAGAAGAGGTATGGTTTCCTTCCCCCTTAGAGGACATCCTATGATTTCTTCGAATTCTTCCACCATGGGTGATACTTGGAAGTCCTCAAATGTGAAGCACCTCAACGGCTGATCATAATACTGGGCGAGGGAGGCAATTGGTTCCATGGAGACTTCTACCCTAGCTAGGTCCCAAATGCTTACCATAGGCTTTGCGGAAGGCTTGCCGTTGAAGTTGACCCATTAATTGCCCCAACTTTCGTAAACTGGTGACCTCTAAGTTCTTGATTTTGACTTGATAAAACCTCTTTTTAAGCGAAGGCTTTTGACTTGATCCCATGTTTTACTAAAGTGAAATAAAATCTAGTGCGAAACAAAACTCCTACATCTATCATGGGTGGAATGGATGAATGCATGAAGAAATGCATATGACACAGATGCAATCTAGGAATGCGGGGGTCCGGGGAATTCGTCCCCTTCTTAGACACAACGTCTAGGGGTAGCAAAGTGCCCCAACGTACGTTTTTAAGAAGGCGACACGGACCCTCCGTTGGTTTGTTTACACAAGGGATCAAGACAGAACCCATATGCAATGCCTATGCAAAAGACACAATGCGGGAATGTGCACAGTATGACAATATTTACCGAACATAAGCAAAAGGGTATATGATACTCATGCATGGCAGCGTGAAAAATGGCACGCAGCGTGTTTGCTTCGTGCCCCTATTTAAGGGACCTATAAGGGAGAGAACTAACTAGGCTTTTAGCAATAATCCCCAAGGTAGTTATATCTCTCTTGATGGTTTCTAGAGGTATCATCCCCTTTGAAGAACATATTGTAGCAATAGGGACTACTAGCAACAATAGGTTTTCAAAGAGAAAAGCTCTAGATGAGGGTTCACTGTAATCAAGCAAGTCGGAGACCTAGCATAATCACAGATTCACCTCCACTCCTTATGCTCCCATGAACCCGGGTATAGGGCCCTTTTTCACTCACAGTGTGTGCAAATAGTGTTGGTGTTTGTGTGCATCAAATGAATAAATATTTACTTCATGCATACATTTAAAACGCACTAAAAGCAACGAAGAGTTTATATACACAAGAACATAATGAAAGGAAACCAACAAAGGGGTAAGTCACGGTAAAACATTGCACAAAATTAAATGGCCTAACTCTCTAAAAACAGTCCCCAGTGGAGTCGCCAACTGTCGCAACCTACCCTTCGGTGGGAGGGCGACGCGAGACTCGCGGGATGCGTGTTCCATGAAAGGAATACGCGCGGAGTCGCCACCAACGTTTATTTGAGGAAAACGTCGGAAAAACCGGAAAAGACGCGATCTACGAACTTTTTAAGTGAAAGGTTCGGGAGTTGTATTTACGCACGGGGAAGGTATTAGCACCCCATACGTCCGCCCCAAGGGACGGCAGCCTTTAATCGAATGTGCAAACATGACTTTGATTTTTTTATGTTCCCTTTTTATGTCTCTATGTCCTTTATACCCTTTTTATATTTTTTCTTTTTTGTGGTCGACAAGGGTGTTTCCCTTTGCTCCTACGTATTCCTCAATTTTGGGATGAGAAAATCAGACCTACGTAGTTCTTTTTATCAAGTGATTCTTTTTTTACTTTAAGAGGTGATCATTTTAAGGCATTGGACCTTAAAAATGATCCATTTTACTTAGTGAGGAAATGAAATGACAAACTTCAAAAGCCTATTTTTTATGGACGAGCTTGACTAGGCGAATTGATTTTAGCCTTTTAGTTTCACTTTAGTTGTTAATCAATTCGATTAAGAATGAGAAATCCCAAAGAGAAAACGTCCACTTGATTTTCCGCTTTATTTTACTAAAAGATGTCTTTTTGATTATTATATTATTTTTTACCTCTTTTTGATTTCCAACGTGGTTACGGCACGATCGAACGGTCGGAATTTATTTTAACCGAAGTTAATGGATAATACAATTCAAACGTTCGGTGGAAATTTATTTTATTTTTAAGTTAAGCGAGAAATGACTTAAGTAAAATGGCTTAAGCACGTCAACAGGGGATATAAAAAGTAAACAAAACGAGAATAAAAATGCACGAAACACAATGTGGACCACTACGGGTACATAGAATGAATCGAAAAAGCTTGGTTCGAGGTACTTACCCGTTGAAGATCGAAGAACGATGAAGAACGAATGAAGAACGTCGAAGAACGGTTGAAACCTTTGCGAGATTCCTCACGGAAAACGTTACGGAAACGTTTCGGAAGCGCCTCGGCTTAGATTTTCTTCACGGAAACAATTTTTCCAAGCAAATTCGAAAGAGAGAAAAGTGCCTCAGGGGCTGACCCCTTCCTTCTTGCTTTCCTCCCCTATTTATAGCAAAATAGGGGAGGTGGTTGCCGCCCAGCTCGCCCAGGCCAGCTCAGCTCGCCCAGGCGAGCAGGGTTGCTTCCTCCAGAAGCAACCGCCTTCTGGAGGAATATTCCAGAGGGCCCAAGTGGGCCTGGGTGCTATTTGCACCCCCATTTTTACTAAGTACACCCCCCTCTGCTGTTTTTTGGTGATTCTTTTTCCGTAAAGTTACGGAAACTTACGAATCTCGTAACGATACTTGTTTTCTTTCCGTAATGTTACGGAACCTTGCGGATTACATAATCATCCCCTTTTTGACTTACGGAATGTTACGGAACCTCACTTAATTATGCAACGATGCTTCCATTTGACTTCCGGTGTGTCACGGAAACTTACGGATTGTGCATCAATATTTTTTTGGTTTTTCGGCATGTCCTGGAATTTCACAAATTGCCTAATGATGGGTGCCAAGCACCTCACGAGGACCAAAGAATGGTCGCACGTCATCGAGCAAAGGTCCCCGGACGAAATTAGGGTATGACAACAGTAAACCCTCATCTAGAGTTTTTCTCTTTGATAACATATTGTTGCTAGTAGTCCCTATTGCTGCAATATGTTCTTCAAAGGGAATGATACCTCTAGAGACCATCAAGAGAGATATGACCACCTTGGGAATTATCACTAAAAGCCCTTTAGCTCCCTCCCATATAGGTCCCTAAAATAGGGGCACGAAGCAAACACGTTGCGTGCCATTTTTCACACTGCCATGCATTAGTGTCATGTACCCTTTTGCTTATATTTGTTTGTGAATATTGTCGTACTATGTACATCCACGTGTTGTGCCTTTCGCATAGGCATCATGCACGGGTTCTGTTTTGATCCCCTCTCTTTGGCAAAAGAACGGAGGGTCCATGTCACCTTCTTAAATACATACGTCGAGCACTGTGCAACCCCAAGACGTTGTATCTAAGAAAGAGACAATTTCCCGGGCTCCTGTATTCATAAATTGCATCTGTGTCATATGCATTTCTTCATGCATTCATCCATTCCACCCATGATAGATGTCGGAGTTTTGATTCGCACCGTTCACTTTAGTAAAACATAGAATAAAGTCAAATGCCTTTGCTCAAAAAGAGGTTCTATCAAGTCAAGGTCAAGAGCCTAGGGATCACCAGTCTAAAAGAGTTAGGGCAATGGATGGGTCAGCTCCAGCGGCAAGCTTTTCGCAAAGCTTACGGTAAAATCTGGGACCTAGCCATGGTAGAAGTCTCCACAGAGGCTATTGCCTCCCTCACCCAGTATTATGATCAGCCGTTGAGGTGCTTCACCTTTGGGGACTTCCAGCTATTGCCCATGGTAGAAGAATTTGAAGAGATCTTAGGATGCCCTCTAGGGGGAAGGAAACCATACCTCTTCTCAGGGTTTTATCCCTCATTAGCTAGAATTTCTAAGATAGTCCAAATCTCGGTGCAGGAATTAGACCACAGAAAGCAATTCGAAAATGGGGTGGTTGGAATACCGAGAAGATATTTGGAGGGAAAAGCAAGAATTTTGGCAGGTAAAGGCGAATGGGCCCTGTTCATAGACATTCTCGCACTGTTGATCTTCGGAGGAGTCCTCTTTCCGAATGTGGATGGGTTGGTGGACCTAGCAGCGATCGACGCTTTTCTCGCCTATCATAACCACAGGGAAAGCCCGGTTGTTGCTATGCTAGCCGACCTATATGACACTTCGACCGAAGATGTGAGAAGAGCAGTACGAGGATTGTTTGCTGTACTCCAGCTCTTTATGTATGGTTGGTTTTGCACCTTTTTCGCCAAGAGGTAAGGCATGCTTGCCCGTTAGAAAGTCACCGCTCATGCATAGAGAAAGGAGGCGCAAATTGGGACCAACTCTTAGCAAACAAAGGAAGATTCGGAGTTACCTCGATGAAAAGAAGGGAGAGTCGGAGTTCTTATTTCATGCGGAGGATTTCCAAATGTTCCCTTGATGGGGACGAGGGGTTGCATCAGTTACAATCCCGTTCTTGCTATAAGACAACTTGGCTACCCTATGAGAGGGGCACCACTAGAGGAAGAGCTCGCGCCTGTCATTTCACGAGGTTTCAATCAGACCAACATGGAGACATTTCAGAAGATCTGCAAGGCATAAGAGGTGTTGCAAAAGAAGGACAAAGAACTCAGGGGCAGTAACAATGGGCCCATCGATGGCTACCGTAAGTGGTTGAAAGCCCACACACAAGGTTTGGATTGGCTCCCGAGTTTGAGAACCGCAAAAAGGGAGGAAATAAAGGCACCGGAGGAAGACGAAGAGGTGTAGGCCCTTAGGGCAGAACTCGAGCAAGCCCAAACAGTCAAAGAAAGGTTCAAGTTGGCAGCTCTGAAGATCCGAAAGGAGAATGCCAAACTGAGAGATACAAATATAGCTATGACCAAGGCCTTGGAACGAGAGACCAAGAGGGCTCGTAGGGAAGAACACGGTCGGAACAAGTTCCGAGGGGCTCTTTGGGGCAGCAACAGCGAGCTTAAGCTCCGGAGAGAGGAAAGGGACCATTCACGAGTAGACAGTTTGATCTTGAAAGATGAGTTGAAGGTTTGCTCAAGGTCCAAAAGAAACTTGTCTCAGTGGTTATGCAAAACAGAGACCAACATGTTAGCTATCATCAGCAAGTACCAAGAAGAACTAAAGCTAGCTACAGCCCACGAGCATAGAGTGGCGGACGAGTATGCCCAAATGTATGCGCAGAAGGAGGCTAGAGGAAAGGTGATCGACTCGTTACATCAAGAGGAAATGATGTGTATGGACCGGTTTGCTCTTACCATGAACGGGAGTCAAGAACTTCCCCGATTGCTAGCCAAGGCCAAAGCAATGGCGGACACCTACTCCGCCCCCGTGGAGATCCACGGACTTCTCGGCTATTGTCAGCATATGATAGATCTAAAGACCCATATAATTAGAAACCGCTAGGAAGTTTGTGTTGTCACTCAGATCTTGACTAGTTATAACATTTTGAATAAAATGAGTTTATCCCATGTTTTTACTCCAAAAGTCAGTGCGAATCAAACCATTCCTGCATTTTTATCTCTAGCATGCATTCATTATTCTTTACCTACTCCTCACGTTTGGTTTTTTAGGAAAAACACCATAACTAAACACGCCCCGAGGCATCCCTATCGCACTAGATCCAAATCTAGAACGATGGGTGATCCAGAGGAGACACAAGAACAGATGAAAGCCGACATGTCAGCTCTAAAAGAACAAATGGCTTTCATGATGGAGGCCATGTTAGGAATGAGGCAACTCATGGCAAAAAACATGGCCACCGCTGCCGAAGCAGACCTAACTCTCCTAGCTACCCCGCACCATCCTCCCCCAAATGCGGTAGGACGAGGAACAAGCACACTGGGGCACAACAGCAACCCCCATTTGGGATACAACCGGGTGGCTTACCCGTATAGATTGCCGCCTAATTACACGCCGCCAGTCGTGCAGGATGATGCGGGTCATGTCTCTTCCCCCATCCTTGAAGAGGAGCCTCCTCGACAGCCCGACGAGGTCCACGAAGATCATCAAGAGTATGCCTAAGGGGATGTCGAGTTCTACCCCCTGATCCCCGTCGAGGGGCCGGCACCCAACACATTGCCTAAGCCCAACCTCACAGCACAGCCAATATTCTTGTCCACAGAAGGACCACCCCCGGCGGCCGAAGAAAGAAGGAAACTCGATCTCCTCGAGGAGAGATTGAGGGCTATTGAAGGCTTTGGTGACTATCCGTTCGCGGACATGACGGATCTTTGCTTGGTACCGGATGTCGTCATCCACCCAAAATTCAAAGTGCCTGATTTTTGTTGGACCTTGTGGCCTCAATAATCTCAAGAGGGATAGGCTTAGAATGCAGAAGAAGCAACAACAATCAATTTAACAATGTTCTTTAAACATGCAAGACACAATTGATTGCAACAAAATAAATAAGATAAGGGAAGAGAGAATGCAAACACAATTTTATACTGGTTCGGCCACTTCCCGTGCCTACATCCAGTACTCAAGCAACCCACTTGAGATTTCCACTATCTTTGTAAATTCCTTTTACAAGTTCTAAACACACAAGGACAATCCTTCCTTTGTGTTTAGATGCTTTACAACAAGAGACTCACAGTCTATTAACCAATCTCATTGAATAAGAAGAATGGAAGAAGAATTCTCTCTTCAAGAGAAGAATATTACAATGAAGATCATGTAAGAATCCTTATAGATTTTGCAAGTGTTTGGTCAACGATTTCTTTTGAGAGAGCATTTGACAACGAAGTTCCTTTGGAATCTCTCTCATTGTCTTTTGAGAGGATAAGACATTTTTGCCAAGCAAAACTCTCTACATAAAATTCGTGCCCAAGTCACCTATTTATAGGCCTTTGATGGCCATTCACAAATCTAATGAAAAAATGTGACTGTTGGCGATATTCCTTGAAAATCCTCTCTGGTAATCGATTACAAAATTAGTGTAATCGATTACACAGTTGTTTTTCTTGAACAGTTGTGACCCTTCATTTAAAATTAGAATTCCCAATGTTCAGAGTTTCTGGTAATCGATTACATATGATGTGTAATCAATTACAAACTTTCAAAACATTGGTAAACGATTACATGTGCCTTGAATGACTTGAAACCTTTCATTGTGAGGCAAGGTTTGATCTTGAAGAAATCTTGAATCAAGGCTTTGTTTGTTGCAACAATCTTGTATTAATCTTGAAGCAAAATGAGCCTTGTTTGATTCTTCTTTTGACATCATCAAAATCATGTATACATTAGAATAGGTTTTTTCCTTCTTTTTGGCCTTGTATTTTGGCCAATCTAGTAGTATAGGGTTTTAGCCTTGTATTTCAGGGCATTTTGAGTAGTCTTTCTAGTTGGGACTTTTTTTTGTATTTTAATGTATTTTGTCATGGGGGTGCGCTTAGCTATTATAGGGGTGTGTAGCTAAGCTCTAGCTTCTCTTCTCAAGGAGGTGAGCATAGTTATTAGAGGGGTGTGTGTAGCTAAGCTCGAGCTTCTCAAGGAAGCTTCTCAAGGAGGTGAGCTTAGTTTTTAGATGGGTGTGCTTAGCTAAGCTATGGCTTTTCAAGGAAATTTTCGCAAAGAAGCTTCTCAAGGAAGTTTTCTCATGAAAGCTTCTCAAGGAAGCTATCAAGTCTATAAATAGAAGCATGTGTAACACTTGTTGTAACTTTGATGAATGAAAGTCTTATGAGATACACTTCAAAGTTCCACTTCTCTCCCTCTTTTAGTCCTTCAATTTCGTGCTCCCCCCTTCTCTCTTTCTTTTCCTCCATTAAAGCATCCTCTTCAAGCTTCTTATCCATGGAAATTTTTGGTGGTGAAGCTCCTTCTTCCTTGGCTTATTCCCTAGTGGATGGTGCCTCCCCTCTCCTCTTCTCCTTTTCCTTCCGATGCATCTCCATGGTGTAAAATCACCATTGAAGTACCCCACTGAAGCTCAACGATCCAGCCTCCATAGAAGCCCCACAAGCAAGCTTCCATCAAGTGGTATCAGAGCAAATGAGCTTCTTGTGTCGAGGGAAGGAGCCCAGAGTATGAAGAACCTCGGGATTTGAGGTCATATCCTTTGCAAGATGGAGAGGATGATGCAATCCTACCCCCCAAGGGTATTGGATAGAAGACTCCAAGAGGCTTAGGCTAGAGCTACTAAAGAAGGCCCTAGGGTTCTCATGAACCTTAGGGTAGCTATTTGAGCCCATGGGTCAAGGTTGGATCAACTATTCTTTGTAAATATCATAATAGGTTTTTTCCTTCTTTTTGGCCTTGTATTTTGGCCGTTCTAGTAGTAAAGGGTTTTAGCCTTGTATTTCTGGGCATTTTGAGTAGTCTTTGTAGTAGGGACCTTGTTTTTGTATTTTCATGTATTTTGTCAGGGGGCGCTTAGCTATTATAGGGGTGTGTAGCTAAGCTCTAGCTTCTCTTCTCAAGGAGGTGAGCATAGTTATTAGAGGGGTGTGTGTAGCTAAGCTTGAGCTTCTCAAGGAAGCTTCTCAAGGAGGTGAGCTTAGTTTTTAGATGGGTGTGTTTAGCTAAGCTCTAGTTTTTCAAGGAAGTTTTCACAAAGAAGCTTCTCAAGGAAGTTTTCTCATGAAAGCTTCTCAAGGAAGCTATTTAGTCTATAAATAGAAGCATGTGTAACACTTGTTGTAACTTTGATGAATGAAAGTCTTATGAGATACAATTCAAAGTTCCACTTCTCTCCCTCTTTTATTCCTTCAATTTCGTTCTACCCCTTTCTCTCTTTCTTTTCCTCCATTAAAGCATCCTCTTCAAGCTTCTTATCCAAGGCAATTCTTGGTGGTGAAGCTCCTTCTTCCTTGGCTGATTCCCTAGTGGATGGTGCCACCCCTCTCCTCTTCTCCTTTGCCTTCCGCTGTATCTCCATGGTGTAAAATCACCATTGAAGGACCCCATTGAAGCTCAAAGATCCAGCCTCCAAAGAAGCCCCACAAGCAAGCTTCCATCAAGTGGTATCAGAGCACAAGAGCTTCAAGTGTCCAGGGAAGGAGCCTAGAGTATGAAGAACCTCGGGATTTGAGGTCAAATCCTTTCCAAGGTGGAGAGGATGATGCAATCCTACCCCCCAAGGGTATTGGACAGAAGACTCCAGGAGGCTTAGGCTAGAGCAACTAAAGAAGGTCGTAGGGTTCTCATGAACCTTAGGGTAGCTTTTTGAGCCCATGGGTCAAGGTTGGATCCACTCTTCTTTGTAAATATCAGAATAGGTTTTTTCCTTCTTTTTGGACTTGTATTTTGGTCATTCTAGTAGTATAGGGTTTTAGCCTTGTATTTTAGGGGATTTTGAGTAGTCTTTGTAGTAGGGACTTTTTTTTTGTATTTTCATGTATTTTGTCAGGGGGGTGCGGTTAGCTATTATAGGGGTGTGTAGCTAAGCTCTAGCTTCTCTTCTCAAGGAGGTGAGCATAGTTATTAGAGGGGTGTGTGTAGCTAAGCTTGAGCTTCTCAAGGAAGCTTCTCAAGGAGGTGAGCTTAGTTTTTAGATAGGTGTGTTTAGCTAAGCTCTAGCTTTTCAAGGAAGTTTTCGCAAAGAAGCTTCTCAAGGATGTTTTCTCATGAAAGCTTCTCAAGGAAGCTATCTAGTCTATAAATAGAAGCATGTGTAACACATGTTGTAACTTTGTTGAATGAAAGTCTTATGAGATACAATTCAAAGTTCCACTTCTCTCCCTCTTTTATTCCTTCAATTTCGTGCTCCCCCCTTCTCTCTTTCTTTTCCTCCATTAAAGTATCCTCTTCAAGCTTCTTATCCAAGGCAATTCTTGGTGGTGAAGCTCCTTCTTCCTTGGCTGATTCCCTAGTGGATGGTGCCACCCCTCTCCTCTTCTCCTTTTCCTTCCGCTGCATCTCCATGGTGTAAAATCACCATTGAAGGACCCCACTGAAGCTCAAAGATCCAGCCTCCATAGAAGCCCCACAAGCAAGCTTCCATCAAGTGGTATCAGAGCACAAGAGCTTCTTGTGTCGAGGGAAGGAGCCCAGAGTATGAAGAACCTCGGGATTTGAGGTCAAATCCTTTGGAAGATGGAGAGGATGATGCAATCCTACCCCCCAAGGGTATTGGATAGAAGACTGTCATACCCTAATTTCGTCCGGGGATTATTACTTGATGACATGCAACCTTTGGTTAGCCGCTTTGAGATACTTGGCGTCCTTTGTTGCACAATAAATGAAGTCCCGAGACGTCTTAGAAATCTAGAGAAAGCAGGGTTGCGCGATCCGTGAAATTCCGTAATGTGGCGGAAGTCGAAAAGAGGTGTTTTTGCGCAATCCGTAAGTTTCCGTAACTTCTTCGAAAGCTAAAAAAGAGTAAATACATAATCCGTAAGGATTCGTAACCTTGCGGAAGGAAAATAGGTATCGTTATGAAATTCGTAAAGTTTCGTAACATTACGGAAAAAGAATTATAAAAAAATAGAAAGGGGGGTGCATTTAGTAAACAGGGGGGTGTAAATAGCAACCAGGCCCACTTGGGCCCTCCAAAAGATTCCTCCAGAAGGCTGTTACTTCTGGAGGAAGCAACCTTGCTTGCCTAGGCGAGCTGGGCGGCAAGCTTCTCCCCTATTTTGCTATAAATAGGGGAAGAAGTGAAGAAGAAAAGGGTTCAGCCCCTTAGGCACTTCTCTCTCTTTCGAATTTGCTGAGGAAAATTAGTTCCGTGAAGAAAATCCAAGCCGAGGCGCTTCCGTAACATTTCCGTAACGTTTCTATGAGTAATTACGCGAAGATTCTCGACCGTTCTTCAAAGATTCATCATTCGTTCTTCATTTTCTTCAGTCTTCAACGGGTAAGTACCTCAAACCAAGCTTTTCAATTCACTCTATGTACCCGTGGTGGTCCACATTTTTGTTTCATGTATTTTTATTCTCGTTTTCATTTACTTTTTATACCCCCTTTTTTACGTGCTTAAGCCATTTATTTAAGTCATTTCTCGCTTAATCTAAAAATAAAATAAATTTCCACCGATTGTTTGAATTGCATCATCCGTTAATTTTGGTTAAAATGAATTCCGAACGTTCGGTCGTGCCGTAACCACGTTGGAAATCAAAAAAGAGGTAAAATAATGATATAATAATAAAAAAAATACCTTTTAGTAAAATAAAAGCGAAAGATCAATCGAACGTTTTCTCTTTGGGATTTCTCATTCTTAATTGAATTGACTAAATAACTAAAGTGAAATTAAGGCTAAAATCAACTCGCCTAGTCAAGCTCGTCCACAAAAATAGGATTTTGAAAGTTTATCATTTCAGTTTCTTACCAAGTAAAATGGATCATCATTAAGGTCCAACGCCTTAAAATGATCACCTTTCAAGTAAAAAGAATCACTTGATTCACGCATAACAAAGAACTACGTAGGTCTGATTTCCTCTCCAAAGGAGGGTACGTAGGAGCAAAAGCCCCGCTTTTGTCGACCTCAAAAAATAAAAAAGAAATAAAAGTTAAGATAACACAATTCCACAAATTCTAAAAATAAGGCTGTTGTCTTTCGAGACAAACGTAAGAGGTGCTAATACCTTCCTCAAGCGTAAATACAACTCCCGAACTTAGAATTTTCATTTTTGACCGGTTTCCTTCGGTTTTTCCGACGTTTTCCACAAATAAACGTTGGTGGCGACTCCGCGCATCTTTTATTCTTTGGAAAGCGCACCCGTGAGCCTCGCCCTCGCTCGCCCGCAAAGGGCACGTTGCGACAGTTGGCGAATCCACTGGGGAGTTTTTGTGAGTTAGGCCTATTCTAAGGAATTGTGGATTTGTGAAACTTCGTGTGTGCATTTGTTGAACTGTGTAAAATGTAAATAATTGTTGTATATTTCGCATTCTTTACACTGCATTCTAAGCACCCACGAGTTTGAGTAAAAAAGGGGCCCTACACCCGGGTTCATGGGAATTTAAGGAGTGGAGGTGAATCTATCATCATGCTAGGTCTCCGACTTGCTTGATAATAGTGAAACCTCGTCTAGAGCTTTCTCTCTTTATAATGTGTTGTCGCTGGTATTCCATACCACCACAACATTATTATCTTGAGTGATGATACCTCTAGAAAACAGCCGTGTGAGTTATGATTTGTTGGGGAGTAGTTATTAGGGACCCCTAGATATTGTCCTAGGTTCCCAAATAGGGGCAAAGAGCAAACACGCTCTGTGCCATTCGTTCTCATGCATTTTTGGTAAATAGCACTAGTTTATGGTTTTGCTAGTGATGTTTGGTTTCTTTGGAGTAATACGTAACCTTTTTAATGCTACGTTGAGGCGCCGTCATGCCCAAAACGTAGCATTAAAATTGGATCTCTGCGGTCTCGTATGTGTGAATTACCCCTTTGTGTTGTTTTCTTTCCGTTTCATGCATACGCATTGCATCATTCATGTCGGAGTCTTAATCCACCCCTTTTTTAGGTAAATGATGGGGACAAATCAAAAACGGCAAAAGGTTTTATCAAGTCAAGGTTAAAGGTCTAGATGTCACTAGCCTCAAGGAATTGGGACGATTGATGGGACCCCTCCAAAGGCAAGCCTTCCGCAAAGTTTACGGGAAGATTCTAGATTTGACCGTAGTGGAGGTATTTACGGAAGCCGTCGTATCCCTCGCCCAATACTACGACCAGCCATTGAGGTGTTTCACGTTTGGGGACTTCCAAATGGTGCCAACTATTGAGGAGTTTGAAGAGATATTAGGATGCCCTCTCGGGGGGAGAAAACCGTATCTTTTCTCCGGCTTTCTTCCTTCCTTGAGCAAGGTTGCGGCTGTGATTGGAGATTCAGCAAAAGAGTTGGATCGCATAAAGCAAATTCGGAACGGCGTAGTGGGCCTGCCTCGGAAATACTTGGAAGACAAGGCAAGGGATATGGCGAGCCAAGAGAAGTGGGGCCCGTTTGCGGATGTTTTAGCTTTGCTGATTTTTGGGGTTGTCCTTTTTCCGAACGTTGACGGCTTGGTAGACTTAGTCGCCATTGATGCTTTCCTCGCATATCACCATAGCAAGGAAAGTCCAGTGGTGGCTATCTTGGCAGATTTGTTCGACACCTTTGACCGGAGGTGCGAGAAAAACAGTGCACGGATTGTCTGTTGTTTACCCGCTCTCTGTGTATGGTTGATTTCACACCTGTTCCGACAAGACACGAGACACCCGTGTCCGCTTCAAAGCTATCGCTCGTGCGCCGAAAAAGGAAGAGTTGTTTGGGACCAACATTTGGCTGGGATAGGGGGCAGCACGATCAATTGGTTTCCTCGTTGGAAGGAAGGCAAGGAAGGAGTTCTTTGCTCGTGTGGGGACTATCCTAATGTTCCACTGATAGGGACTAGGGGTTGTATTAATTATAATTCCGCACTCGCCATAAGACAGCTAGGGTATCCCATGAGGGGAGCGCCAACCGAAGAAAGTCTCTCGCCTTTCCTTGTGAGGGATCTAGGCGTGCAAGGTCTCAAGGTTATACAAAGAATCCACAAGGCGTGGAGGAGTCTGTTGAGGAAAGACAAGGAGCTTAGGGGCATCCGAAACGGCGTCATTGGAGGTTATCATGGGTGGCTAAGAATTCACACGCGGGGCTTAGGTTGACTCTCCAAATTGAAAGTTGTCGATGAGGAGAAATTCGAAGCTCCGGAGGAAGATGAAGAAGTCCGAGCTCTAAAGTCAGAGCTAGGGAAGGCGAGACTCGCCAAGGAGAAGTTCAAATCAGCTGCTACACACATCCGGAAGGAGTGCACCGAGTTACAAGAGGAAAACGCGGCCACTGCAAGAGCTCTTGAACAAGAAACCAAAAGGGCCCGCAAGGAGGAACATGGCCGAGAAAAATTCCGAGGAGCATTGTGGGGTAGCAACAATGAGCTCAAGCTCCGAAGAGAGGAGAGAGATCGGTCACGGGTGCATGGCATGATCTTAAAAGAAGAGTTAGTTGCTTGTGCGAGGTCCAAAAGGAGTTTGGCTCAACACTTGGAAGCCACGGAGCAAAGCATGCTAGCCATCATACGGAAATACAAGGAAGAATTGAACCAGTCCATGGCCCATGAACAAAAGCTAGTGGAGGATTTTGCACAAGTGTATGCCGAAAAGGAAGCAAGAGGGAGGGTGATTGATGCGCTGCATCAAGAAGCGACTATGTGGATGGATAGATTCGCCTTGACCTTGAATGGAAGTCAAGACCTCCCGCGTCTATTAGCCAAAGCAAAAGTCATGGCCGAAGTGTGTACTGCCCCCGAGGAGATTCATGGGTTAATCAATTACTGTCAACACATGATAGATTTGATGGCCCATATAATTTGATGGCTCCCGATCAGAACCAACTTCAGGGTATGACTAAACGAGAGCATGAGTCCATTAAGGAATATGCCCAGAGATGGAGAGATCTCGCAGCCCAAGTCGTACCGCCCCTGACGGAAAGGGAGATGATCACAATTACGGTAGATATGTTACCCACGTTCTACTATGAAAAGCTGATAGGCTACATGCCGGCTAACTTTGCGGATCTCGTCTTCGCCGGAGAAAGGATTGAATCCAGGCTACAAAAAGGCAAGTTTGAATATGCTGCCAATATGGCCCCCAACAACAACAGAAGAGCCCCAGCAGTAGGCGCGAGGAAAAAGGAAGGAGACGCCCACGCGGTCACCACCGCCCCAACATGGATGAAAGCACCCCAAAATATCCAAAGCTCATACCAGCCCAATCCCCCAAATTTTTTAATCCGAGCCGGGAATTCCCTCCCGACTCAAGTAAAAGGACCACCCGCAGCAGAAAGAGCGCAGGCCCAACGCACAGCTCCAGCCGCACCCCGGCCAATTAATAATACAGCCCCCGGCGTGACCTATAGATATGCACAGCACCCGAAAGACAACTTCCCTCCTATTCCCATGGCATATTCCGAGTTATGGCCTTCATTATTGGAGAATCACTTGGTGGTGGCCATACCCGGGAAGGTTCTCCAGCCACCCTACCCCAAGTGGTATGATCCGGGTGCCAAGTGTGTGTACCATAGTGGAGTTCCCGGACACAATATTGACTCCTGCATCCCGTTCAAGTATAAAGTGCAGCATCTGATTAGTGCCGGCTGGCTAGCGTTTCAGAAAGAAGGCCCAAATGTTAAAACCAACCCGCTAGCTAGTCATGGAGGTGTTAGCGTGAACGCCGTCGAAGAGGACGGGCCATCACGGACAAAAAGGTTGGGAGATGTGGCTACTTCTAGACGCTTCATCTATCAATCACTGCAAGCGGCGTGCATGGTCTCCTGAGGTGGAGATGAAAGGGATGAATGTTTGTTTCACCTCGGGGAGTCGCATGACATGGAAACCTGTCCCGTGGTGGAAGAATTGCTTCAACGGCTCATGGATTGCGGGCAGCTTGAAGTGTTCATGGGAGGGAAGGAAGAACCACAAATTTGCATGCAGTCGGAAGAGAAGAAGGTTCCTCTAACCCCCAAGGCCCTAGTGATATGTTTTACTAGGAAAGGGACTGGCTCCACACCCATATACCCGTGGGCGGCGCCCAAGCCAACGCCATTTGCATATCAAAGTGATAAGGTCGTTCCGTGGAAGTATACCCCTCCCGCGTCCAGCGAAAGAGTTGCAATCGAAGTTGACTCCCTATCAGCTATGGTAACCAACATCACTTGCCTCAGTGGCGTAACCCGCAGTGGTCGGGTGTTCGCTTCCCCTCACCCGGCGGAATTTCCCTCTAAAGGGAAGGCGCCCATGGCCCAAGAGCCCACAGACATAGCCACCCCCTCGAAGGAAGTAGATCCTCCCGTGGCAAGAGGAGCCGAAAAGAAAGAAGGTCTTCAAGGAAAAATAGTAACTTTGGAAGAGGCCCATGAGTTCCTCCGCCTCATCCAACAAAGCGAGTTTAAGGTAGTCGAGCAACTGAACAAAACTCCAGCAAAGATCTCCTTGCTTGAACTACTCATAAACTCCGAGCCTCATCGTGCGCTGTTGATAAAGGTCCTTAACAATGCGCATGTAGCACATGATATCTCAGTGGAGGGTTTCGAAGGCATCTTTAATCATATAACCACCAACAACTATATCGCGTTTGCGGAAGAAGAGATTCCCGTTGAGGGGAGAGGACACAACAAGGCTCTACATGTGTCGGTGAGATGTATGGACCACGTTGTCGCAAAGGTACTTATCGACAATGGATCGAGCTTAAATGTAATGCCGAAGACCACTTTGGAAAAGCTTCCTTTTAGTGTGTCACATTTAAAGCCGAGCTCGATGGTGGTGCGAGCCTTTGATGGTACTCGGCGGGAAGTAATGGGGGAAATCGACATTCCCATTCAGATAGGCCCCCACACTTGCAATGTGGTGTTTCAAGTAATGGATATAAATCTTGCCTATAGCTGCCTATTGGGAAGACCGTGGATTCATGCCCTGGGAGTGGTTCCTTCAACGCTTCACCAGAAATTGAAGTTTGCAGTGGGTGGACTTTTAGTGATAGTGTCGGGTGAAGAGGACATGTTAGTGAGCTGCCCTTCCTCCGCACCATACGTAGAAGCAGCGGAAGAATCATTGGAAACGGCTTTCCAATCCTTTGAGGTAGTGAGCTGCGCCTCGGTGGAACCAAGTCCATCGCTACCTTCTCTCTCCAAAGCGGCCATAATGGTGGCACGTGTTATGCTCAAGAATGGATTTGAGCCCGGAATGGGTCTAGGCAAGGACTGCCTCGGGAATGCCGATGTGGTCGATATCAAGGGGAATCCATACAAGTATGGATTAGGGTATGAACCTGGGATGCCGGGGAGGAGGAACATGCCGTCAAGATTTCGGGCGGATAGGGTATGGCCCGACCGTATTAGCCAGTGTTTCACCAGCGCTGGAATGGCGTCCGAGGAGGAGGTGGCCGCAATAGAAGAGGAGTTCCCTCAAGACCCACCAAGTTTTGTGCAACCATGCCACCCCGATTCCCAGGTGGGGAACTGGCGCGTGATAAGCCAGTCAGAAGTCTATACCGCTGATTCAATGTAATTAGAGCCTATAGATTTCCGTTCTCTTTTGTTTTGTGAAACCTACCTTATTAAATATACAAAGAGATCTTGTTTCATCTGTTCTTGCAGTACCACCTTTTCTCATATCATTTTGCATGTTTTTGTTTCTTTTGTCTTGTTTGGTATAGATGTAAGGGTCGATTCTTTGAGGAACCTAACAACGAGGGTTTGACAATCGATTTCGATCGTGATATAAGCCAAGCGGTAAATAAAGAAGAGGAAGAGGACGTCCTGTCACCAGAATTGGAAAGGTTGGTCGCTCAGGAAGAACGTGAAATGAAGCCTCACCAAGAAGAAACCGAATTGGTAAACTTGGGGACCCCGAAGGAAAAGAAAGAGGTAAAGGTAGGAACCGGTATGACCGTGCCTATCCGCCAAGGCTTGATAACCCTTCTTGAAGAGTATCAAGATGTCTTTGCATGGTCGTATCAAGACATGCCCGATCTGGATTCCGACATTGTGCAGCATAAGTTCGGAAGTTACGAAGAATGAAACCCGAGATGTCCTTAAAAATTAAAGAAGAAGTAAGGAAGCAATTTGATGTAGGATTCTTAGCTGTGGCGTGGTACCCGGAGTGGGTGGCCAACATTGTCCCAGTCCCGAAGAAGGACGGCAAGGTTCGAATGTGTGTAGACTACCGGGACTTGAACCGGGCTAGTCCAAAGGACAACTTTCCCCTGCCACACATTGACATATTGGTAGATAATACAGCCAAATTCGCCCTTTTCTCATTTATGGATGGTTTCTCGGGGTATAATCAAATAAAGATGGCGCCTGAAGATGTAGAGAAGACCACTTTCGTCACCCTATGGGGGACATTCTGTTATAAAGTGATGGCCTTCGGTTTGAAAAACGCTGGGGCAACCTATCAACGTGCCATGGTGGCATTGTTCCATGACATGATGCATAAGGAAATAGAGGTCTACGTAGATGACATGATTGTCAAGTCTCGGACTGAGGACGAACACCTTGTCAATCTGCGTAAGCTGTTTGGAAGGTTGCAGAAATACCAATTAAAACTGAACCCAACCAAATGCACTTTTGGGGTGAAGTCGGGGAAGCTGCTAGGATTTATCGTAAGTCAGAAAGGGATAGAGATAGATCCTGAGAAAGTGAAGGCCATCCTTGAAATGCCGGAACCACGCACGGAGAAGCAGGTCCGGGGATTTTTGGGCAGGTTGAATTATATCGCAAGATTTATCTCGCAACTCACCCCTACCTGTGAACCCATTTTTAAGCTATTACGTAAGAACCAGGCGATCCTGTGGAATAATGACTGCCAAGAGGCCTTCGAGAAAATCAAGCAGAGTCTCACAAATCCCCCGGTACTCATGCCACCTGTAACGGGAAGACCCATTTTCCTGTACATGACCGTGTTGGACGAATCTATGGGGTGCGTATTGGGTCAGCATGATGATTCTGGGAAAAAGGAACAAGCCATCTACTATCTGAGCAAGAAGTTTACCGCATGTGAGATGAATTATTCAATGCTGGAAAGGACATGTTGCGCGCTGGTATGGGCATCACATCGGCTTAGGCAGTATATGCTCAGCCATACCACGTGGCTTATTTCCAAAATGGATCCCGTGAAATACATCTTTGAAAAACCGGCCCTCACAAGACGAATCGCTAGGTGGCAGGTATTATTATCTGAATTCGATATCGTTTACGTCACCCAAAAAGCGGTAAAGGGAAGTGCCTTAGCGGATTATTTGGCCCAACAACCCCTCCAGGATTATCGGCCGATGCACCCCGAGTTTCCAGATGAAGATATCATGGCCCTATTTAAAAGAAGCGGACGCACGAGGACATAGACAAATGGATTGTTTGCTTCGATGGGGCATCCAATGCTTTGGGCCACGGAGTAGGGGCAGTCCTTGTATCCCCGGATGATCAGTGTATTCCTTTCACGGCTAGGCTAGGTTTTGATTGTACCAACAATATGGCCGAGTACGAGGCATGCGCCCTCGGGGTTCAGGCGGCCATTGATTTTGATGTAAAACTACTCAAGGTGTATGGAGACTCAGCTTTGGTGATACGCCAGTTGAAAGGAGAATGGGAAACTAGGGATTCGAAGTTGATACCCTATCAAACTCATATCTTGAGGTTAGCCAAGTACTTTGACGACATTTCCTTCCACCACATACCTCAGGAAGAGAATCAGATGGCTGACGCACTAGCCACCCTGGCATCCATGTTTCAACTTTCCCCACACGGGGATCTGCCATACATCGAATTCAAATCTCAAGGCAGGCCGACATATTGTTATGCAATAAAGGAAGAGCAGGATGGGAAACCGTGGTATTTCGACATCAAGCGGTATGTCGAGAATAAGGAATACCCACCAGGGATTTCTGACAATGACAAGAGGACGTTGAGGAGATTGGCTACTGGTTTCTTTGTAAATGGTACCATCCTGTACAAACAAAACCACGACATGACCCTCCTACGATGTGTAGATGCCAAAGAGGCGAACTTCATGATTGAGGAGATCCACGAAGGTTCCTTTGGGACACATGCCAATGGGCATGCTATGGCCAGAAAAATCCTCAGGGCCGGCTATTATTGGCTCACCATGGAAAGCGATTGCTGCGCTCATGTCAGGAAATGTCATAAATGTCAGGCATACGCGGACAACGTCATTGTTCCGCCACATCCTCTGAATGTTATGTCCGCCCCTTGGCCTTTTTCTATGTGGGGAATAGATGTCATTGGGGCCATAGAACCCAAAGCGTCGAATGGTCACCGATTCATTCTTGTGGCGATAGATTACTTCACCAAATGGGTCGAAGCAGCCTCCTATACTAATGTCACAAGGAATGTGGTAGTTAGATTCATAAAGAAGGAGTTGATTTGTCGATACGAACTCCCCAGGAAGATCATTACTGACAGTGGCACCAATCTGAACAATAAGATGATGCAAGAGATGTGCGAAGACTTCAAGATCCAGCATCATAACTCTACCCCTTATCGGCCAAAGATGAATGGGGCTGTAGAGGCTGCGAATAAGAATATCAAGAAGATTGTTCAAAAGATGACGATGTCATACAAGGATTGGCATGAGATGTTGCCTTTCGCCCTACACGGATACAGAACCTCGGTACGAACTTCTACTGGGGCAACACCGTATTCTTTGGTTTATGGGATGGAGGCAGTACTCCCATTTGAGGTAGAAGTTCCTTCTCAGAGGATAATGGCGGAGTCGGGCCTAGAAGAGTCAGAATGGGCTCAAGCACGCTGCGACCAACTTAACCTTATTGAAGGTAAGCGTTTGGCCGCCATGAGCCATGGGCGTTTGTATCAACGAAGGATAAAGAACGCATTCGACAAGAAGGTACGCCCGCGCAAGTTCAACGAGGGAGACCTCGTGCTGAAGAAGATGTCCCACGCTGTTAAAGATAATCGAGGCAAGTGGGCCCCGAATTATGAAGGACCTTTCATTGTGAAAAGAGCTTTTTCTGGGGGTGCTCTGATACTCACCCACATGGATGGCGAGGAATTGCCTTCGCCCGTGAACTCCGATGTAGTTAAACGATATTACGCTTAAGGTCTGGGGCAATCGAGAGGACCGTTGCACGTTTTTATTTCTGAGTTTTTTTCGTTCCTCTTGGTCTCCTCTAGGGATTCCCATTCATTGTATTTGTCTCGTTTCTTTGAAAAGAAAGATGGGCGGGGTTTTAGTCCTCCCTTTGGTGTTTCAAACTTTGTGCTTTAGATTTGTTATAACTTGAGCCCTCTTCGCTCGGTGTATGGGGTGCCCCAAACGCTTATTTAAAATTGAACCTAACTAGCCTTCACTAAAATAAAATCATCGCATTAGAGGCATTCATGCATTCATACATGCACATACATATCTTGTGATAGCAAAGAGTAGAATCGTCTCAGGCCACGGTCAGAAGTCAAGACAAATCAATGGCAGAAATCAACAAAGGTAAGAAGATGACCGGTCACGATTGGCCGCATATTTTTGTTTCCTACTTGCAGGTACATAGGGACGGATGCAAGTGGGGATGGGGTCACGACCGACCAATCGTTGCCCCTTCCCGGCGCTAAACAAGCAGAGAACGTCGCTGCAAAGCAGCCCAGTATCCTTTGTGGTTGCAGTTTCTTTTACTATTGTTTGTTTTAAAATAAGTAATCGACGCCTAATTCTAACTTAAGTAAGTTCAAAGTTAGGCAAGACGCTAACCCATGAAAAAGGAGGGGACATGGTTAATGTTCCCCTCAAGAAAAAAAAATAGCAGGTTAGCTCGCCTGGGCGAGCAACCCCTGCACTCCAAAATATAAAAACGAAGGAGGGGAACGTTTTTGTATCCAAAAACTTCCCCCCTTCATTCAAGAAAGAGAGAACATGAAGGCTTGCAGTTTCTTGCTCCCCTAAGCCTTTTGATCGCATTTTGCTTTCGTTTTTGGTATTTCAATTCACTCCAACAAGTAAGTGTTCCATCCTTGATGTTTTTGCTTTCCATTGATGTGCTTTCTTCATCTTTTGGTGCCTCGAATTGTGAGAACATGCTTATATTTGTAAGGCAGTTTTGGTTTGCTTTGGTGCTTGTTCTCTTGAATTGAGGATTTGAATGAAAAGGCCTTAGGCCTAGGTTGTATTCTGAAGCAATGGGGCATGCCACATTGCTCCCATTCTCTTGCAATTCATGTCTAAACGTGCGCCCACCAAGTGCTCGATGAAATGCCCCAATGATATATGAATATGATTTTGCAAAATTGGGATGGTGGGGCTGTTTTATGTATGTAGAGACAGCATAGGAAAATCAAAATATGTGGGATTGCCCCTCAAGAGTAGGTAGATGGCATGAAGGTTTCTTTTCAAATGCAAGTGTGTGCATGACGTGAGATTGGTTCTCCAATGCGCAGATATGTATATATAAATAGGAATGAAACAACAAAAAATTTGTATGTTAATAAAATACTTCAAATGTGTGTGGGTAGTTTGTGGTAGCAAAATAGTTAGGATATGAACATATGTAATTTTGGCACAATACCTTGAGCCTGCATGTAAGTATTCTTTCCAAAAAAAATGTATATGTATGGTAACTAGAATGTTTTGAATATCCTTGTATGTTGATATAAATAATGGGATATTTTCTACACGTACATGTGTGCATAAATGGATTACATGAGTCCGTTCTCCATCAGAGGGATTAGCACGACCTTTTTGCGTTAAGATAAGTGTTATCTTGTAAAACTAACTTCTCACAGGAAATGGCCCCGAGGAAGCTCGCCTCAAAGAGATCTAGGAAGGATAAAGCGGCTGAAGGAACCAGTTCCGCTCCCGAGTATGACAGTCACCGCTTTAGGAGCGCTGAACACCAGCAGCGCTTCGAGGCCATCAAGGGATGGTCATTTCTCCGAGAGCGACGTGTCCAGCTTAGGGACGATGAGTATACCGATTTCCAGGAAGAAATAGGTCGCCGGCGGTGGGCATCACTGGTTTCCCCCATGGCCAAGTTTGATCCAGACATAGTCCTCGAATTTTATGCCAATGCTTGGCCAACAGAGGAGGGCGTGCGTGATATGAGGTCCTGGGTGAGGGGTCAGTGGATCCCGTTTGATGCAAATGCTATCGGCCAGCTCCTGGGATATCCTTTAGTGCTGGAAGAGGGCCAGGAGTGCGAGTATGGCTAGAGGAGGAACCGGTCTGATGGGTTCGATGAGGAGGCCATCGCCCAGTTGCTATGTATACCGGGGCAAGATTTTGCCCAGACTGTTGCCGGGAGACGGGTGCGGATCATGCGCACCAACATGACCACCATGACTCAGATATGGACGACTTTGCTGCTCAGCAACATCCTGCCCACCGATCATAATTCCGACCTCCCCCTGTCGAAGTGTCAGCTGGTGTACGCCATCCTGACGCGGATGAGCATCCATGTGGCTCAGTTAATTGCTGATGCCATCTATATTTTTGCAGGTATGGCGCCTACCAGGCACCCTCTGGACCCAGATAAGTCCAACAGGGCCCTGGGATTTCCCGCCTTGATCACAGGACTCTGCCAGTCGTTCGGCGTCCCCGTCACACCTAGCAAGGTGATTCGGCCGCCCATCACCCGAGCTTTTATTGAGAAGTACTGCACGCAGAGACAGGTCCAGGGTGATGCACCACAGGCCGTGGACGCGCCGCCACCTCATCAGGCTGGTCCAACCGGATCATTTGACACGGAGCAGTATTTGCGGCATTTGGTTCGCCAGCAGGCGGCCAACCACCGGGCACATGTACAGACTCATGATTGTCTTTATCAGATGAGTCTCAGCCTACAGAGCCAGGGCTTTACTTCTTTTCCGTGCCCTACTCCGGACCAGTTCAGGGCAGAGGTCGCATGGCCTGGAGATTGGCCCGAGGCCCGGGCAGGAGTGGCACCAGCAGAGGCACCGGCAGAGGCTCCCGACGAGGCAGATGAGGCCCGCGAGGACGAAGAGATGACCGATTTACTTGATTTCTTAGGAGGGAGCGGGGCCACATGATTGGGAGATCTCTCGACCCATATTTCTTTTTGTTTCCATTTGTTTTTTCTGTTACATATCATCTTATTTTGTGTTTGACTAAGGGACTAACGTTTGTTTCATGTTTTGACTTTTGTTTTGTACATACATATCACTTGAGTTGTTACGTCGGTATTTGTTTCGTTGTTGTCAATAATGTTTGTTGAAATTCCGGGACCGCGTAGAGTTTTTTTTCATTTTTGGAACGTCGTCCTAAAAATAATAAAATAAAATGAACCAAAAATCCTAATAAAAAGAAAGAAGCGCTGTGAATAAAAGTCATGTTCATAAAGAAAAGAAAAAGGTTTTTATTTATACATGTATGTAAAAGGAAATGTGTATAGAAGGATTCTTGTGTGTAAATGATGCGTGGAAAGGAATTCTTGTGTGTGTGAGCAACGAGTGTATATGAAGAAACCTTTGTGTGAACCATAAGGGTGTGTTGGGAAAAATGAAAATCTTTGAATGTAAATAGGGTTTGTATATAGACCGTGTGACGTAAGAAGAAGAGTTCTAAATGTGTGTACAAAAGAAGTTTGTCATAGATGTATAAAGAAAGATTTTCCTCATAAAGAACCACAAGTGTATAGTTTTAGTGACCATATTTAAAAATAAAACAAAAAGTAAAAAAAGAAAGAAAGACCGCAAAGATCGACATGTTGTAGTTAAGGAGTATGAATCATTCGTAAAGAGCAAACGCATCTTCTGGAAACAAGGGACCGATGCTAAGAGTTTATTTTCCGGAATGAACCGAGATAAGGATGGATGAATGCATTAAACTGATGAAAGAACATGATTTGGAAACGTTGGGTTTGTCTGTGTAAATTCCCAACCGTAGTGTCACAATGCCATAAACGGGATGCTTGAGTGCCCACCTGGCTGTAGCCATGACTAATTTTGCACGTTATTTTCAAATCATCATTGTCACGCGTGCCTTATGGAATAATGTGGAAGTTCGGCCCGAGACCGACACCTTGTCACCCAGATTTGTTTCGCCCCAGATATCAAGATTGGGTTCCCACGATAAAAGACCCCATTGAAACACAACCTCGGACCTTTTTGAACCTTGGCCTGTAAAAGAGGAATCCTCATTCCTTCCCCCGAAGTAAAGGACAGTGAAATCTCCTCAAGGGAGAGCGAATGGAATGCTAAAACCCGATTTCCCAAAGAAAGGGATGGGGAAGGAAAAGTGAAGAGAAAGAGAAGGAAGAAATGGAAAGAAAGAAGGAAAAAGGAAAAATGAAAATAAGGAAAAGAACAAGAGAAAGGAAAGGAAGGATTCCCGATCAAAGATCGAAAGGAAGCGAAAAGGGAAAAGAAGCAACTCTCGATCAACGAAAGAAAGAGGATAGAAAGTCTCCAAAGCCAGATTGCCACTCAGAATCATTCTTAACTGGCAATATCCCACCCCACATGAACAAAGAGGAAAAGACCGAAACACCCAGCTCCCTCTCCAAAAAATGCTGACCTTGAGAGAATCCTATTGGTCCGTGATCGTACGTTTGATCTATGATTCGATAGGAAGTCGTGTGCAAAATAGAGTCCTGGTGCAGTTATGGTTTGGGAATAGGATAAGACACTTGCCTTGTGAGTTTTATACACTATGAGTGTTTTATTTTCAGCTTAGCCCGATGTTTCCCCTGCGTGTTCATTTGAAAGCTAGAAGTTGACGTCCTACTCTTCATTCTCGGTTACAAGGAAGATTACCCTTGGCACAAGTATATTGTTTCTCAAAGATGTGGTGCTCTCGCGAATGATTTATTTTTCTTTGCAAAAAGCATGTTATCCTTTTAGGTGGAAAAACCCGGTGGACCGTTCGGTCCCGCCAACATCCTGTTCCGGTGCCACGTGAATGAATTGCGTTGTCATTCATGTGTCCTCCATTTTTGAGTTTGGAGCTGTGTTTCATGATTGCCTAGGAGAGGACCCTCAAGGAAATCCTCCATTCTCATCCTTTTTCGGAGCCACGTGAATGAATTGCGTTGTCATTCATGTGTCCTCCATTTTCGAGTTTGGAGTTGTGTTCCATGATTGCCTAAAAGAGGACCATCAAGGCAATCCTCCATTCTCACCCTTTTCCGGAGCCACATGAATGTTATTGCTTAGGGCTGTTCATGTGTTCTCCACTTTTGAGTTTGGAGCTGTGTTTCATGATTGCCTAAGAGAGGACCCTCAAGGCAATCCTCCATTCTCATCCTTTTTCGGAGCCACGTGAATGAATTGCGTTGTCATTCATGAGTCCTCCATTTTCGAGTTTGGAGCTGTGTTCCATGATTGCCTAAGAGAGGACCCTCAAGGCAATCCTCCATTCTCACCCCTTTCCAGAGCCACATGAATGTTATTGCTTAGGGCTGTTCATGTGTTCTCCACTTTTGAGTTTGGAGCTGTGTTTCATGATTGCCTAAGAGAGGACCCTCAAGGAAATCCTGCATTCTCATCCTTTTTCGGAGCCACGTGAATGAATTGCGTTGTCATTCATGTGTCCTCCATTTTCGAGTTTGGAGCTGTGTTCCATGATTGCCTAAGAGAGGACCCTCAAGGCAATCCTCCATTCTCACCCCTTTCCAGAGCCACATGAATGTTATTGCTTAGGGCTGTTCATGTGTTCTCCACTTTTGAGTTTGGAGCTGTGTTTCATGATTGCCTAAGAGAGGACCCTCAAGGCAATCCTCCATTCTCATCCTTTTCCGGAGCCCCGTGAATGAATTGCGTTGTCATTCATGTGTCCTCGACTTTCGAGTTTGGAGCTGTGTTTCATGATTGCCTTAGAGAGGACCCTCAAGGCAATCCTCCTTTCTCATCCTTTTCCGGAGCCACATGAATGTTATTGTTTAGGGCTGTTCAAGTGTTCTCCACTTTTGAGTTTGGAGTTGTATTTCATGATTGCCTAAGAGAGGACCCTCAAGGCAATCCTCCATTCTCACCCTTTTCCGGAGCCACATGAATGTTTTGCTTAGGGCTGTTCATGTGTCCTCCACTTTCGAGTTCGAAGCACCATGAATGTCATTGCCTAGCGCTGTTCATGTGTTCTCCATTATCAAGTGCGAAGCTTCTGGTGACTGGGAAGCACGTTATTCTGTTGTTTTCCAGATCGGTTCCTTCGCCAAGTATGTGTATATGTGTATATGTGTATTATATTCGTTGTTCTGGTTGTTGTTTGTATTTTGTTTTGTGCAGAAGAAAAAAGAAGAAGTAGAGATGAGAGTCGTCATCACGGAAAGGGCAGGACGGACGAAATCAGTGTCCTATCTTTGCTTTCCTCTTACCTCCGATGAGAGGTAAGTAAAGAGGGGCAACTGTCATACCCTAATTTCGTCCGGGGATTATTACTTGATGACATGCAACCTTTGGTTAGACGCTTTGAGATACTTGGCGTCCTTTGTTGCACAATAAATGAAGTCCCGAGACGTCTCAGAAATCTAAAGGAAGCAGGCTTGCGCGATCCGTGAAATTCCGTAATGTGGTGGAAGTCGAAAAAAGGTGTTTTTCCGCAATCCATAAGTTTCTGTAACTTCTTCGAAAGCTAAAAAAGAGTAAATACATAATTCGTAAGGATTCGTAACCTTGTGGAAGGAAAATAGGTATCGTTACGAAATTCGTAAAGTTTCGTAACGTTACGGAAAAAGAATTACAAAAAAATAGAAAGGGGGTGCATTTAATAAACAGGGGGGTGTAAATAGCAACCAGGCCCACTTGGGCCCTCCAGAAGGCTGTTGCTTCTGGAGGAAGCAACCTTGCTCGCCTGGGCGAGCTGGGCGGCAAGCTTCTCCCCTATTTTGCTATAAATCGGGGAAGAAGTGAAGAAGAAAAGGGTTCAGCCCCTTAGGCACTTCTCTCTCTTTCGAATTTGCTGAGGAAAATTAGTTCCGTGAAGAAAATCCAAGCCGAGGCGCTTCCGTAACGTTTCCGTGAGTAATTACGCGAAGATTCTCGACCGTTCTTCAAAGATTCATCATCCGTTCTTCGTTTTCTTCAGCCTTCAACGGGTAAGTACCTCAAACCAAGCTTTTCAATTCACTCTATGTACCCGTGGTGGTCCACATTTTTGTTTCATGTATTTTTATTCTCGTTTTCATTTACTTTTTGTACCCCCTTTTCGATGTGCTTAAGCCATTTATTTAAGTCATTTCTCGCTTAATCTAAAAATAAAATAAATTTCCACTGATTGTTTGAATTGCATCATCCGTTAATTTTGGTTAAAATAAATTCCGACCGTTCGGTCGTGCCGTAACCACGTTGGAAATCAAAAAAGAGGTAAAATAATGATATAATAATAAAAAAAATACCTTTTAGTAAAATAAAAGCGAAAGATCAATCGGACGTTTTCTCTTTGAGATTTCTCATTCTTAATTGAATTGACTAAATAACTAAAGTGAAATTAAGGCTAAAATCAACTCGTCTAGTCAAGCTCGTCCACAAAAATAGGATTTTGAAAGTTTATCATTTCAGTTTCTTACCAAGTAAAATGGATCATCTTTAAGGTCCAACGCCTTAAAATGATCACCTTTCAAGTAAAAAGAATCACTTGATTCATGCATAAGAAAGAACTACGTAGGTCTGATTTCCTCTCCAATGGAGGATACGTAGGAGCAAAAGCCTCGCTTTTGTCGACCTCAAAAAATAAAAAAGAAATAAAAGTTAAGATAACACAATTCCACAAATTATAAAAATAAGGCTGTTGTCATTCGAGACAAACGTAAGAGGTGCTAATACCTTCCTCAAGCGTAAATACAACTCCTGAACTTAGAATTTTCATTTTTGACCGGTTTCCTTCGGTTTTTCCGATGTTTTCCACAAATAAATGTTGGTGGCGACTCCGTGCATCTTTCCTCCTTTGGAAAGCGCACCCGTGAGCCTCGCCCTCGCTCGCCCGCGAAGGGCACGTTGCGACAAACACTGCAAGAGGCTTAGGCTAGAGCTACTAAAGAAGGCCCTAGGGTTCTCATGAACCTTAGGGTAGCTTTTTGAGCCCATGGGTCAAGGTTGGATCAACTCTTCTTTGTAAATATCAGAATAGGTTTTTTCCTTCTTTTTGGCCTTGTATTTTGGCCGTTCTAGTAGTATAGGGATTTAGCCTTGTATTTCAGGGCATTTTGAGTAGTCTTTGTAGTAGGGACTTTTTTTTTGTATTTTCATGTAATTTGTCAGGGGGTGTGCTTAGCTATTGTAGGGGTGTGTAGCTAAGGTCTAGCTTATCTTCTCAAGGAGGTGAGCATAGTTATTAGAGGGGGGTGTGTTGCTAAGCTCGAGCTTCTCAAGAAAGCTTCTCAAGGAGGTGATCTTAGTTTTTAGATGGGTGTGTTTAGCTAAGCTTTAGCTTTTCAAGGAAGTTTTCGCAAAGAAGCTTCTCAAGGAAGTTTTCTCATGAAAGCTTATCAAGGAAGCTATCTAGTCTATAAATAGAAGCATGTATAACACTTGTTGTAACTTTGATGAATGAAAGTCTTATGAGATACACTTCAAAGTTCCACTTCTCTCCCTCTTTTAGTCCTTCAATTTCGTGCTCCACCCTTCTCTCTTTCTTTTCCTCCATTAAAGCATCCTCTTCAAGCTTCTTAGCCATGGAAATTTTTGGTGGTGAAGCTCCTTCTTCCTTGGCTTATTCCCTAGTGGATGGTGCCTCCCCTCTCCTCTTCTCTTTTGCCTTCCAATGCATATCCATGGTGTAAAATCACCATTGAAGGACCCCACTGAAGCTCAACGATCCAGCATCCATAGAAGCCCCACAAGAAAGCTTCCATCAAGTGGTATCAGAGCACAAGAGCTTCTTGTTTCGAGGGAAGGAGCCCAGAGTATGAAGAACCTCGGGATTTGAGGTCAAATCCTTTGCAAGATGGAGAGGATGATGCAATCCTACCCCCCAAGGGTATTGGATAGAAGACTCCAAGAGGCTTAGGCTAGAGCTACTAAAGAAGGACCTAGGGTTCTCGTGAACCTTAGGGTAGCTTTTTGAGCCCATGGGTCAAGGTTGGATCAACTCTTCTTTATAAATATCAGAATAGGTTTTTTCCTTCTTTTTGGCCTTGTATTTTGGCCATTCTAGTAGTATAGGGTTTTAGCCTTGTATTTCAGGGCATTTTGAGTAGTCTTTGTAGTAGGGACTTTTTTTTTGTATTTTCATGTATTTTGTCAGGGGGTGCGCTTAGCTATTATAGGGGTGTGTAGCTAAGCTCTAGCTTCTCTTCTCAAGGAGGTGAGCATAGTTATTAGAGGGGTGTGTGTTGCTAAGCTCGAGCTTCTCAAGGAAGCTTCTCAAGGAGGTGATCTTAGTTTTTAGATGGGTCTGTTTAGCTAAGCTCTAGCTTTTCAAGGATGTTTTCGCAAAGAAGCTTCTAAAGGAAGTTTTCTCATGAAAGCTTGTCAAGGAAGCTATCTAGTCTATAAATAGAAGCATGTATAACACTTGTTGTAATTTTGATGAATGAAAGTCTTATGAGATACACTTCAAAGTTCCACTTCTCTCCTTCTTTTATTCCTTCAATTTCGTGCTCCCCCCTTCTCTCTTTCTTTTCCTCCATTAAAGCATCCTCTTCAAGCTTCTTATCCATGGAAATTTTTGGTGGTGAAGCTCCTTCTTCCTTGGCTTATTCCCTAGTGGATGGTGCCTCCCCTCTCCTCTTCTCCTTTTCCTTCCGATGCATCTCCATGGTGTAAAATCACCATTGAAGGACCCCATTGAAGCTCAACGATCCAGCCTCCATAGAAGCCCCACAAGCAAGCTTCCATCAAGTGGTATCATAGCACAAGAGCTTCAAGTATCCAGGGAAGGAGCCCAGAGTATGAAGAACCCCGGGATTTGAGGTCAAATCCTTTCCAAGGTGGAGAGGATGATGCAATCCTACCCCCAAAGGGTATTGGATAGAAGACTCCAGGAGGCTTAGGCTTGAGCTACTAAAGAAGGCCCTAGGGTTCTTATGAACCTTAGGGTAGCTTTTTGTGCCCATGGGTCAAGGTTGGATCCACTCTTCTTTGTAAATATCAGAATAGGTTTTTTCCTTCTTTTTGGCCTTGTATTTTGGTCATTCTAGTAGTATAGGGTTTTAGCCTTGTATTTTAGGGCATTTTGATTATTCTTTGTAGTAGGGACTTTGTTTTTGTATTTTCATGTATTTTGTCAGGGGGCGCTTAGCTATTATAGGGGTGTGTAGCTAAGCTCTAGCTTCTCTTCTCAAGGAGGTGAGCATAGTTATTAGAGGGGTGTGTGTAGCTAAGCTTGAGCTTCTCAAAGAAGCTTCTCAAGGAGGTGAGCTTAGTTTTTAGATGGGTGTGTTTAGCTAAGCTCTAGCTTTTCAAGGAAGTTTTCGCAAAGAAGCTTCTCAAGGAAGTTTTCTCATGAAAGCTTCTCAAGGAAGCTATCAAGTCTATAAATAGAAGCGTGTGTAACACTTATTGTAACTTTGATGAATGAAAGTCTTATGAGATACAATTCAAAGTTCCACTTCTCTCCCTCTTTTATTCCTTCAATTTCGATCTCCCTCTTTCTCTCTTTCTTTTCCTCCATTAAAGCATCCTCTTCAAGCTTCTTATCCATGGCAATTCTTGGTGGTGAAGCTCCTTCTTCCTTGGCTGATTCCCTAGTGGATGGTGCCACCCCTCTCCTCTTCTCCTTTGCCTTCCGCTGTATCTCCATGGTGTAAAATCACCATTGAAGGACCCCATTGAAGCTCAAAGATCCAGCCTCCATAGAAGCCCCACAAGCAAGCTTCCATCAAGTGGTATCAGAGCACAAGAGCTTCAAGTGTCCAGGGAAGGAGCCCAGAGTATGAAGAACATGGGGATTTGAGGTCAAATCCTTTCCAAGCTGGAGGGGATGATGCAATCCTACCCCCCAAGGGTATTGGACAGAAGACTCCAGGAGGCTTAGGCTAGAGCAACTAAAGAAGGCCGTAGGGTTCTCATGAACCTTAGGGAAGTTTTTTGAGCCCATGGGTCAAGGTTGGATCCACTCTTCTTTGTAAATATCAGAATAGGTTTTTTCCTTCCTTTTGGCCTTGCATTTTGGTCATTCTAGTAGTATAGGGTTTTAGCCTTGTATTTTAGGGGATTTTGAGTAGTCTTTGTAGTAGGGACTTTTTTTTTGTATTTTCATGTATTTTGTCAGGGGGGTGCGCTTAGCTATTATAGGGGTGTGTAGCTAAGCTCTAGCTTTTCTTCTCCAGGAGGTGAGGATAGTTATTAGAGGGGTGTGTGTAGCTAAGCTTGAGCTTCTCAAGGAAGCTTCTCAAGGAGGTGAGCTTAGTTTTTAGATGTGTGTGTTTAGCTAAGCTCTAGCTTTTCAAGGAAGTTTTCGCAAAGAAGCTTCTCAAGGAAGTTTTCTCATGAAAGCTTCTCAAGGAAGCTATCTAGTCTATAAATAGAAGCATGTGTAACACATGTTGTAACTTTGTTGAATGAAAGTCTTATGAGATACAATTCAAAGTTCCACTTCTCTGCCTCTTTTATTCCTTCAATTTCGTGCTCCACCCTTCTCTCTTTCTTTTCCTCCATTAAAGTATCCTCTTCAAGCTTCTTATCCAAGGCAATTCTTGGTGGTGAAGCTCCTTCTTCCCTGGCTGATTCCCTAGTGGATGGTGCCACCCCTCTCCTCTTCTGCTTTTCCTTCCGCTGCATCTCCATGGTGTAAAATCACCATTGAAGGATCCCACTAAAGCTCAAAGATCCAGCCTCCATAGAAGCCCCACAAGCAAGCTTCCATCAAGTGGTATCAGAGCACAAGAGCTTCTTGTGTCGAGGGAAGGAGCCTAGAGTTTGAAGAACCTCGGGATTTGAGGTCAAATCCTTTGCAAGATGGAGAGGATGATGCAATCCTACCCCCCAAGGGTATTGGATAGAAGACTCCAAGAGGCTTAGGCTAGAGCTACTAAAGAAGGCCCTAGGGTTCTCATGAACCTTAGGGTAGCTTTTTGAGCCCATGGGTCAAGGTTGGATCAACTCTTCTTTATAAATATCAGAATAGGTTTTTTCCTTCTTTTTGGCCTTGTATTTTGGCCATTCTAGTAGTATAGGATTTTAGCCTTGTATTTCAGGGCATTTTGAGTAGTCTTTGTAGTAGGGACTTTTTTTTTTGTATTTTCATGTATTTTGTCAGGGGGGTGCGCTTAGCTATTATAGGGGTGTGTAGCTAAGCTCTAGCTTCTCTTCTCAAGGAGGTGAGCATAGTTATTAGAGTGGTGTGTGTTGATAAGCTCGAGCTTCTCAAGAAAGCTTCTCAAGGAGGTGATCTTAGTTTTTAGATGGGTGTGTTTAGCTAAGCTCTAGCTTTTCAAGGAAGTTTTCTCAAAGAAGCTTTTAAAGGAAGTTTTCTCATGAAAGCTTGTCAAGGAAGCTATCTAGTCTATAAATAGAAGCATGTATAACACTTGTTGTAACTTTGATGAATGAAAGTCTTATGAGATACACTTCAAAGTTCCACTTCTCTCCTTCTTTTATTCCTTCAATTTCGTGCTCCCCCCTTCTCTCTTTCTTTTCCTCCATTAAAGCATCCACTTCAAGCTTCTTATCCATGGAAAGTTTTGGTGGTGAAGCTCCTTCTTCCTTGGCTTATTCCCTAGTGGATGGTGCCTCCCCTCTCCTCTTCTCCTTTTCCTTCCGATGCATCTCCATGGTGTAAAATCACCATTGAAGCTCAACGATCCAGCCTCCACAGAAGCCCCACAAGCAAGCTTCCATCAAGTGGTATCATAGCACAAGAGCTTCAAGTATCCAGGGAAGGAGCCCAGAGTATGAAGAACCCCGGGATTTGAGGTCAAATCCTTTCCAAGGTGGAGAGGATGATGCAATCCTACCCCCAAAGGGTATTGGATAGAAGACTCCAGGAGGCTTAGGCTTGAGCTACTAAAGAAGGCCCTAGGGTTCTTATGAACCTTAGGGTAGCTTTTTGTGCCCATGGGTCAAGGTTGGATCCACTCTTCTTTGTAAATATCAGAACAGGTTTTTTCCTTCTTTTTGGCCTTGTATTTTGGTCATTCTAGTAGTATAGGGTTTTAGCCTTGTATTTTAGGGCATTTTGAGTATTCTTTGTAGTAGGGACTTTGTTTTTGTATTTTCATGTATTTTGTCAGGGGGCGCTTAGCTATTATAGGGGTGTGTAGCTAAGCTCTAGCTTCTCTTCTCAAGGAGGTGAGCATAGTTATTAGAGGGGTGTGTGTAGCTAAGCTTGAGCTTCTCAAAGAAGCTTCTCAAGGAGGTGAGCTTAGTTTTTAGATGGGTGTGTTTAGCTAAGCTCTAGCTTTTCAAGGAAGTTTTCGCAAAGAAGCTTCTCAAGGAAGTTTTCTCATGAAAGCTTCTCAAGGAAGCTATCAAGTCTATAAATAGAAGCGTGTGTAACACTTATTGTAACTTTGATGAATGAAAGTCTTATGAGATACAATTCAAACTTCCACTTCTCTGCCTCTTTTATTCCTTCAATTTCGTGCTCCCCCCTTCTCTCTTTCTTTTCCTCTATTAAAGTATCCTCTTCAAGCTTCTTATCCAAGGCAATTCTTGGTGGTGAAGCTCCTTCTTCCCTGGCTGATTCCCTAGTGGATGGTGCCACCCCTCTCCTCTTCTGCTTTTCCTTCCGCTGCATCTCCATGGTGTAAAATCACCATTGAAGGATCCCACTAAAGCTCAAAGATCCAGCCTCCATAGAAGCCCCACAAGCAAGCTTCCATCAAGTGGTATCAGAGCACAAGAGCTTCAAGTGTCCAGGGAAGGAGCCCAGAGTATGAAGAACATGGGGATTTGAGGTCAAATCCTTTCCAAGCTGGAGAGGATGATGCAATCCTACCCCCCAAGGGTATTGGACAGAAGACTTCAGGAGGCTTAGGCTAGAGCAACTAAAGAAGGCCGTAGGGTTCTCATGAACCTTAGGGAAGTTTTTTGAGCCCATGGGTCAAGGTTGGATCCACTCTTCTTTGTAAATATCAGAATAGGTTTTTTCCTTCTTTTTGGCCTTGCATTTTGGTCATTCTAGTAGTATAGGGTTTTAGCCTTGTATTTTAGGGCATTTTGAGTATTCTTTGTAGTAGGGACTTTTTTTTTGTATTTTCATGTATTTTGTCAGGGGGGTGCGCTTAGCTATTATAGGGGTGTGTAGCTAAGCTCTAGCTTCTCTTCTCCAGGAGGTGAGGATAGTTATTAGAGGGGTGTGTGTAGCTAAGCTTGAGCTTCTCAAGGAAGCTTCTCAAGGAGGTGAGCTTAGTTTTTAGATGTGTGAGTTTAGCTAAGCTCTAGCTTTTCAAGGAAGTTTTCGGAAAGAAGCTTCTCAAGGAAGTTTTCTCATGAAAGCTTCTCAAGGAAGCTATCTAGTCTATAAATAGAAGCATGTGTAACACATGTTGTAACTTTGTTGAATGAAAGTCTTATGAGATACAATTCAAACTTCCACTTCTCTGCCTCTTTTATTCCTTCAATTTCGTGCTCCCCCCTTCTCTCTTTCTTTTCCTCTATTAAAGTATCCTCTTCAAGCTTCTTATCCAAGGCAATTCTTGGTGGTGAAGCTCCTTCTTCCCTGGCTGATTCCCTAGTGGATGGTGCCACCCCTCTCCTCTTCTGCTTTTCCTTCCGCTGCATCTCCATGGTGTAAAATCACCATTGAAGGATCCCACTAAAGCTCAAAGATCCAGCCTCCATAGAAGCCCCACAAGCAAGCTTCCATCAAGTGGTATCAGAGCACAAGAGCTTCAAGTGTCCAGGGAAGGAGCCCAGAGTATGAAGAACATGGGGATTTGAGGTCAAATCCTTTCCAAGCTGGAGAGGATGATGCAATCCTACCCCCCAAGGGTATTGGATAGAAGACTCCAAGAGGCTTAGGCTAGAGCTACTAAAGAAGGCCCTAGGGTTCTCATGAACCTTAGGGTAGCTTTTTGAGCCCATGGGTCAAGGTTGGATCAACTCTTCTTTGTAAATATCAGAATAGGTTTTTTCCTTCTTTTTGGCCTTGTATTTTGGCCGTTCTAGTAGTATAGGGATTTAGCCTTGTATTTCAGGGCATTTTGAGTAGTCTTTGTAGTAGGGAATTTTTTTTTGTATTTTCATGTAATTTGTCAGGGGGTGTGCTTAGCTATTGTAGGGGTGTGTAGCTAAGGTCTTGCTTATCTTCTCAAGGAGGTGAGCATAGTTATTAGAGGGGGGTGTGTTGCTAAGCTCGAGCTTCTCAAGAAAGCTTCTCAAGGAGGTGAGCTTAGTTTTTAGATGTGTGTGTTTAGCTAAGCTCTAGCTTTTCAAGGAAGTTTTCGCAAAGAAGCTTCTCAAGGAAGTTTTCTCATGAAAGCTTCTCAAGGAAGCTATCTAGTCTATAAATAGAAGCATGTCTAACACATGTTGTAACTTTGTTGAATGAAAGGCTTATGAGATACACTTCAAAGTTCCACTTTTCTCCCTCTTTTATTCCTTCAATTTCGTGCTCCCCCCTTCTCTCTTTCTTTTCCTCCATTAAAGCATCCTCTTCAAGCTTCTTATCCATGGAAATTTTTGGTGGTGAAGCTCCTTCTTCCTTGGCTTATTCCCTAGTGGATGGTGCCTCCCCTCTCCTCTTCTACTTTTCCTTCTGTCGCAACGTGCCCTCTTGGGCGAGCGAGGGCGAGGCTCACGGGTGCGCTTTCCAAAGGAGGAAAGATGCGCGGATTCGCCACCAACGTTTATTTGTGGAAAACGTCGGAAAAACCAAAGGAAACCGGTCAAAATGAAAATTCTAAGTTCGGGAGTTGTATTTACGTTTGAGGAAGGTATTAGCACCTCTCACGTTTGTCTCAAAGGACAACAGTCTATTTTTTAGAATTGTGGAATTGTGTTATCTTAACTTTTATTTCTTTTTAATTTTTGAGGTCGACAAAAGCGGGGCTTTTGCTCCTACGTACCCTCCTTTGGAGAGGAAATCAGACCTACGTAGTTCTTTCTTATGCGTGAATCAAGTGATTCTTTTACTTTGAAAGGTGATCATTTTAAGGCGTTGGACCTTAAAAATGATCCATTTTACTTGGTAAGAAATAAAAATGATAAACTTTCAAAATCCTATTTTTGTGGACGAGCTTGACTAGGCGAGTTGATTTTAGCCTTAGTTTCACTTTAGTTATTAGTCAATTCAATTAAGAATGAGAAATCCCAAAGAGAAAACATCCGATTGATCTTTTGCTTTTATTTTACTAAAAGGTATTTTTTGATTATTATATTTATTATTTTACCCCTTTTTTTGATTTCCAACGTGGTTACGGCAGGACCGAACGGTCGGAATTCATTTTAACCAAATTTAACGGATGATACAATTCAAACGATCGGTGGGAATTTATTTTATTTTTAGATTAAGCGAGAAATGACTTAAATAAATGGCTTAAGCACGTCAAAAGGGGGTATAAAAAGTAAATGGAAACGAGAATAAAAATACATGAAACAAAATGTGGACCACCACGGGTACATAGAATGAATGGAAAAGCTTGGTTTGAGGTACTTACCCGTTGAAGACTGAAGAAAACGAAGAACGAACGATGAATCTTGAAGAACGGTCGAGAATCTTCGCGTAATTACTCACTGAAACGTTACGGAAGCGCCTCGGCTTGGATTTTCATCGTGGAACTAATTTTCCTCAACTATTTCGAGAGAGAGAGAAGTGCCTAAGGGGCTGAACCCTTTTCTTCTTGACTTCACCCCCTATTTATAGCAAAATAGGGGAGAAGCTTGCCGCCCAGCTCGCCCAAGCGAGCAAGGTTGCTTCCTCCAGAAGCAACATCCTTCTGGAGGAATCTTCTGGAGGGCCCAAGTGGGCCTGGTTGCTATTTGCACCCCCATTTTTACTAAATACACCCCTTCTATTTTTTTGGTGATTCTTTTTCCGTAATGTTACGAAACTTTATGAATTTCGTAACGATACTTATTTTTTCTTCCGCAAGGTTACGAACCCTTACGAATTATGTATTTTCTCTTTTTTAGCTTTCGAAGAAGTTACGGAAACTTACGGATTGCGCAAAAACACCTATTTTCGATTTCCGCCACATTACGAAATTTCACAGATCGCGCAAGCCTGCTTCCTTTTGATTTCTGAGACGTCTTGGGACTTCATTTATTGTGCAACAAAGGACGCCAAGTATCTCAAAGCGGCTAACCAAAGGTTGCATGTCATCAAGTAATAATCCCCGGACGAAATTAGGGTATGACAGTTGCCCCTCTTTACTTACCTCTCATCGGAGATAAGAGGAAAGCAAAGATAGGACACTGATTTAGTCCGTCCTTCCCTTTCTGTGATAACGACTCTCGTCTCCATTCCTTCTTTTTTCTTCTGCACAAAACAAAATACAAAAAACAACAAAGAACAACGAACATAATATACACATATACACATACACATATTTGACGAAGGAACCGATCCGGAAAACAACAGAATAACGTGTTTCCCAGTCACCAGAGACTTCGCGCTTGACAAGGGAGGACACATGAACAGCGCTAGGAAATAACATTCATGTGGCTTCGGAACAAAGGTGGAGTATGGAGGATTACCTTGAGGGTCCACACTTAGGCAATCATGAAACTTAGCTCCAAACTCGAAAGTGGAGAACACATGAACAGCCTTAAGCAATAACATTCATGTGGCTCCGGAAAAGGGTGAGAATGGAGGATTGCCTTGAGGGCCCTCTCTTAGGCAATCATGAAACTCATCCCCAAACTCGAAAGTGGAGGACACATGAACAGCCCTAAGAAATAACATTCATGTGGCTCCGGAAAAGGACGAGAATGGAGGATTGCCTTGAGGGTCCTCTCTTAGGCAATCATGGAACACAACTCCAAACTCGAAAGTGGAGGACACATGAACAGCCCTAAGCAATAACATTCATGTGGCTCCAGAAAACGACGAGAATGGAGGATTGCCTTGAGGGTCCTCTCTTAGGCAATCATGGAACATAGCTCCAAACTCGAAAATGGAGGACACATGAATGACAACGCAATTCATTCATGTGGCTCCGGAAAAGGATGAGAATGGAGGATTGCCTTGAGGGTCCTCTCTTAGGCAATCATGGAACACAGCTCCAAACTCAAAAGTGGAGGACACATGAACAGCCCTAAGCAATAACATTCATGTGGCTCCGGAAAAGGATGAGAATGAAGGATTGCCTTGAGGGTCCTCTCTTAGGCAATCACGGAACACAGCTCCAAACTCAAAAGTGGAGGACACATGAACAGCCCTAAGCAATAACATTCATGTGGCTCCGGAATAGGATGAGAATGGAGGATTGCCTTGAGGGTCCTCTCTTAGGAAATCATGGAACACAGCTCCAAACTCGAAAATGGAGGACACATGAATGACAACGCAATTCATTCATGTGGGTCCGGAAAATGATGAGAATGGAGGATTGCCTTGAGGGTCCTCTCTTAGGCAATCGTGAAACTCAACTCCAAACTCAAAAGTGGAGGACACATGAATAGCCCTAAGCAATAACATTGATGTGGCTCCGGAAAAAAGGTGAGAATGGAGGATTGCCTTGAGGGTCCTCTCTTAGGCAATCATGGAACATAGCTCCAAACTCGAAAATGGAGGACACATGAATGACAACGCAATTCATTCATGTGGGTCCGGAAAAGGATGAGAATGGATGATTGCCTTGAGGGTCCTCTCTTAGGCAATCATGGAACACAGCTCCAAACTCAAAAGTGGAGGACACATGAACAGCCCTAAGCAATAACATTCATGTGGCTCCGGAAAAAGGACGAGAATGGAGGATTGCCTTGAGGCTCCTCTCTTAGGCAATCATGGAACACAGGTCCAAACTCGAAAAGTGGAGGACACATGAACAGCCCTAAGCAATAACATTCATGTGGCTCCGGAAAACGATGAGAATGGAGGACTGCCTTGAGGGTCCTCTCTTAGGCAATCATGGAACACAGCTCCAAACTCGAAAGTGGAGGACACATGAACAGCCCTAAGCAATAACATTCATGTGGCTCTGGAAAAGGGTGAGAATGGAGGATTGCCTTGAGGGTCCTCTCTTAGGCAATCATGGAACACAGCTCAAAACTCGAAAATGGAGGACATATGAATGACAACGCAATTGATTCATGTGGGTCCAGAAAAGGATGAGAATGGAGGATTGCCTTGAGGGTCCTCTCTTAGGCAATCATGAAACTCAACTCCAAACTCGAAAGTGGAGGACACATGAACAGCCCTAAGCAATAATATTCATGTGGCTCCGGAAAAAGGTGAGAATGGAGGATTTCCTTGAGGGTCCTCTCTTAGGCAATTATGGAACACAACTCCAAACTCGAAAATGGAGGACACATGAATGATAACGCAATTCATTCATGTGGCTCCGGAAAAGGATGAGAATGGAGGATTGCCTTGAGGGTCCTCTCTTAGGCAATCATGGAACACAGCTCCAAACTCGAAAGTGGAGGACACATGAACATCCCTAAGCAATAACATTCATGTGGCTCCGGAAAAGGATGAGAATGGAGGATTGCCTTGAGGGTCCTCTCTTAGGCAATCATGGAACACAGCTCCAAACTCAAAAGTGGAGGACACATGAACATCCCTAAGCAATAACATTCATGTGGCTCCGGAAAAGGATGAGAATGGAGGATTGCCTTGAGGGTCCTCTCTTAGGCAATCATGGAACACAGCTCCAAACTCAAAAGTAAAGGACACATGAACAGCCCTAAGCAATAACATTCATGTGGCTCCAGAGAAGGATGAGAATGGAGGATTGCCTTGAGGGTCCTCTCTAAGGCAATCATGGAACACAACTTCAAACTCGAAAAGTGGAGGACACATGAACAGCCCTAAGCAATAACATTCATGTGGCTCCGGAAAAGGATGAGAATGGAGGATTGCCTTGAGGGTCCTCTCTTAGGCAATCATGGAACACAACTCCAAACTCGAAAGTGGAGGACACATGAACAGCCCTAAGCAATAATATTCATGTGGCTCCGGAAAAGGGTGAGAATGGGGGATTGCCTTGAGGGTCGTCTCTTAGGCAATCATGGAACACAGCTCCAAACTCGAAAATGGAGGACATATGAATGACTACGCAATTCATTCATGTGGGTCCGGAAAAGGATGAGAATGGAGGATTGCCTTGAAGGTCCTCTCTTAGGCAATCATGAAACTCAACTCCAAACTCGAAAGTGGAGGACACATGAACAGCCCTAAGCAATAATATTCATGTGGCTCCGGAAAAAGGTGAGAATGGAGGATTGCCTTGAGTGTCCTCTCTTAGGCAATTATGAAACACAACTCCAAACTCGAAAATGGAGGACACATGAATGATAACGCAATTCATTCATGTGGCTCCGGAAAAGGATGAGAATGGAGGATTGCCTTGAGGGTCCTCTCTAAGGCAATCATGGAACACAACTTCAAACTCGAAAAGTGGAGGACACATGAACAGCCCTAAGCAATAACATTCATGTGGCTCCGGAAAAGGATGAAAATGGAGGATTGCCTTGAGGGTCCTCTCTTAGGCAATCATGGAACACAGCTCCAAACTCAAAAGTGGAGGACACATGAACAGCCCTAAGCAATAACATTCATGTGGCTCCGGAAAAGGATGAGAATGGAGGATGGCCTTGAGGGTCCTCTCTTAGGCAATCATGGAACACAGCTCCAAAACCAAAACTAAAGGACACATGAACAGCCCTAAGCAATAACATTCATGTGGCTCCGGAGAAGGACGAGAAAGGAGGATTGCCTTGTGGGTCCTCTCTAAGGCAATCATGGAACACAGCTCCAAACTCGAAAATTGGAGGACACATGAACAGCCCTAAGCAATAACATTCATGTGGCTCCGGAAAAGGATGAGAATGGAGGATTGCCTTGAGGGTCCTCTCTTAGGAAATCATGGAACACAACTCCAAACTCGAAAGTGGAGGACACATGAATAGCCCTAAGCAATAACATTCATGTGGCTCCGGAAAAGGGTGAGAATGGGGGATTGCCTTGAGGGTCCTCTCTTAGGCAATCATGGAACACAGCTCCAAACTCGAAAATGGAGGACACATGAATGACAACAAAATTCATTCATGTGGCTCCGGAAAAGGATGAGAATGGAGGATTGCCTAGAGGGTCCTCTCTTAGGCAATCATGGAACACAGCTCCAAACTCAAAAGTGGAGGACACATGAACAGCCCTAAGCAATAACATTCATGTGGCTCCGGAAAAGGATGAGAATGGAGGAATGCCTTGAGGGTGCTCTCTTAGGCAATCATGGAACACAGCTCCAAACTCGAAAATGGAGGACATATGAATGACAACGCAATTCATTCATGTGGGTCCGGAAAAGGATGAGAATGGAGGATTGCCTTGAAGGTCCTCTCTTAGGCAATCATGAAACTCAACTCCAAACTCGAAAGTGGAGGACACATGAACAGCCCTAAGCAATAATATTCATGTGGCTCCGGAAAAAGGTGAGAATGGAGGATTGCCTTGAGTGTCCTCTCTTAGGCAATTATGGAACACAACTCCAAACTCGAAAATGGAGGACACATGAATGATAACGCAATTCATTCATGTGGCTCCGGAAAAGGATGAGAATGGAGGATTGCCTAGAGGGTCCTCTCTTAGGCAATCATGGAACACAGCTCCAAACTCAAAAGTGGAGGACACATGAACAGCCCTAAGCAATAACATTCATGTGGCTCCGGAGAAGGACGAGAAAGGAGGATTGCCTTGTGGGTCCTCTCTAAGGCAATCATGGAACACAGCTCCAAACTCGAAAATTGGAGGACACATGAACAGCCCTAAGCAATAACATTCATGTGGCTCCGGAAAAGGATGAGAATGGAGGATTGCCTTGAGGGTCCTCTCTTAGGAAATCATGGAACACAACTCCAAACTCGAAAGTGGAGGACACATGAATAGCCCTAAGCAATAACATTCATGTGGCTCCGGAAAAGGGTGAGAATGGGGGATTGCCTTGAGGGTCCTCTCTTAGGCAATCATGGAACACAGCTCCAAACTCGAAAATGGAGGACACATGAATGACAACAAAATTCATTCATGTGGCTCCGGAAAAGGATGAGAATGGAGGATTGCCTAGAGGGTCCTCTCTTAGGCAATCATGGAACACAGCTCCAAACTCAAAAGTGGAGGACACATGAACAGCCCTAAGCAATAACATTCATGTGGCTCCGGAAAAGGATGAGAATGGAGGAATGCCTTGAGGGTGCTCTCTTAGGCAATCATGGAACACAGCTCCAAACTCGAAAATGGAGGACATATGAATGACAACGCAATTCATTCATGTGGGTCCGGAAAAGGATGAGAATGGAGGATTGCCTTGAAGGTCCTCTCTTAGGCAATCATGAAACTCAACTCCAAACTCAAAAGTGGAGGACACATGAACAGCCCTAAGCAATAATATTCATGTGGCTCCGGAAAAAGGTGAGAATGGAGGATTGCCTTGAGTGTCCTCTCTTAGGCAATTATGGAACACAACCCCAAACTCGAAAATGGAGGACACATGAATGATAACGCAATTCATTCATGTGGCTCCGGAAAAGGATGAGAATGGAGGATTGCCTTGAGGGTCCTCTCTAAGGCAATCATGGAACACAGCTCCAAACTCGAAAATTGGAGGACACATGAACAGCCCTAAGCAATAACATTCATGTGGCTCCGGAGAAGGACGAGAAAGGAGGATTGCCTTGTGGGTCCTCTCTAAGGCAATCATGGAACACAGCTCCAAACTCGAAAATTGGAGGACACATGAACAGCCCTAAGCAATAACATTCATGTGGCTCCGGAAAAGGATGAGAATGGAGGATTGCCTTGAGGGTCCTCTCTTAGGAAATCATGGAACACAACTCCAAACTCGAAAGTGGAGGACACATGAATAGCCCTAAGCAATAACATTCATGTGGCTCCGGAAAAGGGTGAGAATGGGGGATTGCCTTGAGGGTCCTCTCTTAGGCAATCATGGAACACAGCTCCAAACTCGAAAATGGAGGACACATGAATGACAACAAAATTCATTCATGTGGCTCCGGAAAAGGATGAGAATGGAGGATTGCCTAGAGGGTCCTCTCTTAGGCAATCATGGAACACAGCTCCAAACTCAAAAGTGGAGGACACATGAACAGCCCTAAGCAATAACATTCATGTGGCTCCGGAAAAGGATGAGAATGGAGGAATGCCTTGAGGGTGCTCTCTTAGGCAATCATGGAACACAGCTCCAAACTCGAAAATGGAGGACATATGAATGACAACGCAATTCATTCATGTGGGTCCGGAAAAGGATGAGAATGGAGGATTGCCTTGAAGGTCCTCTCTTAGGCAATCATGAAACTCAACTCCAAACTCGAAAGTGGAGGACACATGAACAGCCCTAAGCAATAATATTCATGTGGCTCCGGAAAAAGGTGAGAATGGAGGATTGCCTTGAGTGTCCTCTCTTAGGCAATTATGGAACACAACTCCAAACTCGAAAATGGAGGACACATGAATGATAACGCAATTCATTCATGTGGCTCCGGAAAAGGATGAGAATGGAGGATTGCCTAGAGGGTCCTCTCTTAGGCAATCATGGAACACAACTTCAAACTCGAAAAGTGGAGGACACATGAACAGCCCTAAGCAATAACATTCATGTGGCTCCGGAAAAGGATGAGAATGGAGGATTGCCTTGAGGGTCCTCTCTTACGCAATCATGGAACACAGCTCCAAACTCAAAAGTGGAGGACACATGAACAGCCCTAAGCATTAACATTCATGTGGCTCCGGAAAAGGATGAGAATGGAGGATTGCCTTGAGGGTCCTCTCTAAGGCAATCATGGAACACAACTCCAAACTCGAAAGTGGAGGACACATGAACAGCCCTAAGCAATAACATTCATGTGGCTCCGGAAAAGAGTGAGAATGGAGGATTGCCTTGAGGGTCCTCTCTTAGGCAATCATGGACCACAGCTCCAAACTCGAAAGTGGAGGACACATGAACAGCCCTAAGCAATAACATTCATGTGGCTCCGGAAAAGGGTGAGAATGGGGGATTGCCTTGAGGGTCCTCTCTTAGGCAATCATGGAACATAGCTCCAAACTCGAAAAGTGGAGGACACATGAACAGCCTTAAGCAATAACATTCACGTGGCTCCGGAAAAGGACGAGAACGGAGGATTGCCTTAATGTTCCTCTCTAAGGCAATCATGGAACACAGCTCCAAACTCGAAAGTGGAGGACACATGAACAGCCCTAAGCAATAACATTCATATGGCTCCGGAAAAGGGTGAGAATAGGGGATTGCCTTGAGGGTCCTCTCTTATGCAATCATGGAACACAACTCCAAACTCAAAAGTAAAGGACACATGAACAGCCCTAAGCAATAACATTCATGTGGCTCCGGAAAAGAGTGAGAATGGAGGATTGCCTTGAGGGTCCTCTCTAAGGCAAACATGGAACACAGCTCCAAACTCGAAAAGTGGAGGACACATGAACAGCCCTAAGCAATAACATTCATGTGGCTCCGGAAAAGGGTGAGAATGAAGGATTGCCTTGAGGGTCCTCTCTTAGGCAATCATGGAACACAGCTCCAAACTCGAAAAGTGGAGGACACATGAACAGCCCTAAGCAATAACATTCATGTGGCTCCGGAAAAGGGTGAGAATGAAGGATTGCCTTGAGGGTCCTCTCTTAGGCAATCATGGAACACAGCTCCAAACTCAAAAATGGAGGACACATGAACAGCCCTAAGCAATAACATTCATGTGGCTCCGGAAAAGGGTGAGAATGGGGGATTGCCTTGAGGGTCCTCTCTTAGGCAATTATGGAACACAACTCCAAACTCGAAAATGGAGGACACATGAATGATAACGCAATTCATTCATGTGGCTACGGAAAAGAATGAGAATGGAGGATTGCCTTGAGGGTCCTCTCTTAGGCAATCATGGAATACAACTCGAAACTCAAAAGTGGAGGACACATGAACAACCCTAAGTAATAACATTCATGTGGCTCCGGAAAAGGATGAGAATGGAGGATTGCCTTGAGGGTCCTCTCTTAGGCAATCATGAAAAACAGCTCCAAACTCAAAAGTGGAGGACACATGAACAGCCGTAAGCAATAACATTCATGTGGCTCGGAAAAGGACAAGAATGGAGGATTGCCTTGAGGGTCCTCTCTAAGGCAATCATGTAACACAGGTCCAAACTCGAAAAGTAAAGGACACATGAACAACCCTAAGCAATAACATTCATGTGGCTCTGGAAAAGGACGAGTATGGAGGATTGCCTTGAGGGTCCTCTCTAAGGCAATCATGGAACACAGCTCCAAACTCGAAAAGTGGAGGACACATGAACAGCCCTAAGCAATAACATTCATGTGGCTCCGGAAAAGGATGAAAATGGAGGATTGCCTTGAGGGTCCTCTCTTAGGCAATCATGGAACACAGCTCCAAACTCAAAAGTGGAGGACACATGAACAGCCCTAAGCAATAACATTCATGTGGCTCCGGAAAAGGATGAGAATGGAGGATGGCCTTGAGGGTCCTCTCTTAGGCAATCATGGAACACAGCTCCAAAACCAAAACTAAAGGACACATGAACAGCCCTAAGCAATAACATTCATGTGGCTCCGGAGAAGGACGAGAAAGGAGGATTGCCTTGTGGGTCCTCTCTAAGGCAATCATGGAACACAGCTCCAAACTCGAAAATTGGAGGACACATGAACAGCCCTAAGCAATAACATTCATGTGGCTCCGGAAAAGGATGAGAATGGAGGATTGCCTTGAGGGTCCTCTCTTAGGAAATCATGGAACACAACTCCAAACTCGAAAGTGGAGGACACATGAATAGCCCTAAGCAATAACATTCATGTGGCTCCGGAAAAGGGTGAGAATGGGGGATTGCCTTGAGGGTCCTCTCTTAGGCAATCATGGAACACAGCTCCAAACTCGAAAATGGAGGACACATGAATGACAACAAAATTCATTCATGTGGCTCCGGAAAAGGATGAGAATGGAGGATTGCCTAGAGGGTCCTCTCTTAGGCAATCATGGAACACAGCTCCAAACTCAAAAGTGGAGGACACATGAACAGCCCTAAGCAATAACATTCATGTGGCTCCGGAAAAGGATGAGAATGGAGGAATGCCTTGAGGGTCTCTCTTAGGCAATCATGGAACACAGCTCCAAACTCGAAAATGGAGGACATATGAATGACAACGCAATTCATTCATGTGGGTCCGGAAAAGGATGAGAATGGAGGATTGCCTTGAGGTCCTCTCTTAGGCAATCATGAAACCAACTCCAAACTCGAAAGTGGAGGACACATGAACAGCCCTAAGCAATAATATTCATGTGGCTCCGGAAAAAGGTGAGAATGGAGGATTGCCTTGAGTGTCCTCTCTTAGGCAATTATGGAACACAACTCCAAACTCGAAAATGGAGGACACATGAATGATAACGCAATTCATTCATGTGGCTCCGGAAAAGGATGAGAATGGAGGATTGCCTAGAGGGTCCTCTCTTAGGCAATCATGGAACACAGCTCCAAACTCAAAAGTGGAGGACACATGAACAGCCCTAAGCAATAACATTCATGTGGCTCCGGAAAGGACGAGAAAGGAGGATTGCCTTGGGGTCCTCTCTAGGCAATCATGGAACACAGCTCCAAACTCGAAAATGGAGGACACATGAACAGCCCTAAGCAATAACATTCATGTGGCTCCGGAAAAGGATGAGAATGGAGGATTGCCTTGAGGGTCCTCTCTTAGGAAATCATGGAACACAACTCCAAACTCGAAAGTGGAGGACACATGAATAGCCCTAAGCAATAACATTCATGTGGCTCCGGAAAAGGGTGAGAATGGGGATTGCCTTGAGGGTCCTCTCTTAGGCAATCATGGAACACAGCTCCAAACTCGAAAATGGAGGACACATGAATGACAACAAATTCATTCATGTGGCTCCGGAAAAGGATGAGAATGGAGGATTGCCTGAGGGTCCTCTCTTAGGCAATCATGGAACACAGCTCCAAACTCAAAAGTGGAGGACACATGAACAGCCCTAAGCAATAACATTCATGTGGCTCCGGAAAAGGATGAGAATGGAGGAATGCCTTGAGGGTGCTCTCTTAGGCAATCATGGAACACAGCTCCAAACTCGAAAATGGAGGACATATGAATGACAACGCAATTCATTCATGTGGGTCCGGAAAAGGATGAGAATGGAGGATTGCCTTGAAGGTCCTCTCTTAGGCAATCATGAAACTCAACTCCAAACTCAAAAGTGGAGGACACATGAACAGCCCTAAGCAATAATATTCATGTGGCTCCGGAAAAAGGTGAGAATGGAGGATTGCCTTGAGTGTCCTCTCTTAGGCAATTATGGAACACAACCCCAAACTCGAAAATGGAGGACACATGAATGATAACGCAATTCATTCATGTGGCTCCGGAAAAGGATGAGAATGGAGGATTGCCTTGAGGGTCCTCTCTAAGGCAATCATGGAACACAGCTCCAAACTCGAAAATGGAGGACACATGAACAGCCCTAAGCAATAACATTCATGTGGCTCCGGAAAAGGACGAGAATGGAGGATTGCCTTGGGGTCCTCTCTTAGGCAATCATGGAACACAGCTCCAAACTCGAAAATGGAGGACACATGAACAGCCCTAAGCAATAACATTCATGTGGCTCCGGAAAAGGATGAGAATGGAGGATTGCCTTGAGGGTCCTCTCTTAGGAAATCATGGAACACAACTCCAAACTCGAAAGTGGAGGACACATGAATAGCCCTAAGCAATAACATTCATGTGGCTCCGGAAAAGGGTGAGAATGGGGGATTGCCTTGAGGGTCCTCTCTTAGGCAATCATGGAACACAGCTCCAAACTCGAAAATGGAGGACACATGAATGACAACAAAATTCATTCATGTGGCTCCGGAAAAGGATGAGAATGGAGGATTGCCTAGAGGGTCCTCTCTTAGGCAATCATGGAACACAGCTCCAAACTCAAAAGTGGAGGACACATGAACAGCCCTAAGCAATAACATTCATGTGGCTCCGGAAAAGGATGAGAATGGAGGAATGCCTTGAGGGTGCTCTCTTAGGCAATCATGGAACACAGCTCCAAACTCGAAAATGGAGGACATATGAATGACAACGCAATTCATTCATGTGGGTCCGGAAAAGGATGAGAATGGAGGATTGCCTTGAAGGTCCTCTCTTAGGCAATCATGAAACTCAACTCCAAACTCAAAAGTGGAGGACACATGAACAGCCCTAAGCAATAATATTCATGTGGCTCCGGAAAAAGGTGAGAATGGAGGATTGCCTTGAGTGTCCTCTCTTAGGCAATTATGGAACACAACTCCAAACTCGAAAATGGAGGACACATGAATGATAACGCAATTCATTCATGTGGCTCCGGAAAAGGATGAGAATGGAGGATTGCCTTGAGGGTCATCTCTAAGGCAATCATGGAACACAACTTCAAACTCGAAAAGTGGAGGACACATGAACAGCCCTAAGCAATAACATTCATGTGGCTCCGGAATAGGATGAGAATGGAGGATTGCCTTGAGGGTCCTCTCTTACGCAATCATGGAACACAGCTCCAAACTCAAAAGTGGAGGACACATGAACAGCCCTAAGCAATAACATTCATGTGGCTCCGGAAAAGGATGAGAATGGAGGATTGCCTTGAGGGTCCTCTCTAAGGCAATCATGGAACACAACTCCAAACTCGAAAGTGGAGGACACATGAACAGCCCTAAGCAATAACATTCATGTGGCTCCGGAAAAGAGTGAGAATGGAGGATTGCCTTGAGGGTCCTCTCTTAGGCAATCATGGACCACAGCTCCAAACTCGAAAGTGGAGGACACATGAACAGCCCTAAGCAATAACATTCATGTGGCTCCGGAAAAGGGTGAGAATGGGGGATTGCCTTGAGGGTCCTCTCTTAGGCAATCATGGAACACAGCTCCAAACTCGAAAAGTGGAGGACACATGAACAGCCTTAAGCAATAACATTCACGTGGCTCCGGAAAAGGACGAGAATGGAGGATTGCCTTAAGTTCCTCTCTAAGGCAATCATGGAACACAGCTCCAAACTCGAAAGTGGAGGACACATGAACAGCCCTAAGCAATAACATTCATATGGCTCCGAAAAAGGGTGAGAATAGGGGATTGCCTTGAGGGTCCTCTCTTATGCAATCATGGAACACAACTCCAAACTCAAAAGTAAGGACACATGAACAGCCCTAAGCAATAACATTCATGTGGCTCCGGAAAAGGTGAGAATGGAGGATTGCCTTGAGGGTCCTCTCTAGGCAACATGGAACACAGCTCCAAACTCGAAAAGTGGAGGACACATGAACAGCCCTAAGCAATAACATTCATGTGGCTCCGGAAAAGGGTGAGAATGGAGGATTGCCTTGAGGGTCCTCTCTTAGGCAATCATGGAACACAGCTCCAAACTCGAAAAGTGGAGGACACATGAACAGCCCTAAGCAATAACATTCATGTGGCTCCGGAAAAGGGTGAGAATGAGGATTGCCTTGAGGGTCCTCTCTTAGGCAATCATGGAACACAGCTCCAAACTCAAAATGGAGGACACATGAACAGCCCTAAGCAATAACATTCATGTGGCTCCGGAAAAGGGTGAGAATGGGGGATTGCCTTGAGGGTCCTCTCTTAGGCAATTATGGAACACAACTCCAAACTCGAAAATGGAGGACACATGAATGATAACGCAATTCATTCATGTGGCTACGGAAAAGAATGAGAATGGAGGATTGCCTTGAGGGTCCTCTCTTAGGCAATCATGGAAACAACTCAAACTCAAAAGTGGAGGACACATGAACAACCCTAAGTAATAACATTCATGTGGCTCCGGAAAAGGATGAGAATGGAGGATTGCCTTGAGGGTCCTCTCTTAGGCAATCATGAAAACAGCTCCAAACTCAAAAGTGGAGGACACATGAACAGCCTAAGCAATAACATTCATGTGGCTCGGAAAAGGATAGAATGGAGGATTGCCTTGAGGGTCCTCTCTAGGCAATCATGAACACAGTCCAAACTCGAAAAGTAAGGACACATGAACAACCCTAAGCAATAACATTCATGTGGCTCTGGAAAAGGATGAGATGGAGGATTGCCTTGAGGGTCCTCTCTTAGGCAATCATGGAACACAGCTCCAAACTCGAAAAGTGGAGGACACATGAACAGCCCTAAGCAATAACATTCATGTGGCTCCGGAAAAGGATGAGAATGGAGGATTGCCTTGAGGGTCCTCTCTTAGGCAATCATTGAACACAGCTCCAAACTCGAAAGTGGAGGACACATGACCAGCCCTAAGCAATAACATTCATGTGGCTCCGGAAAAGGCTGAGAATGGGGGATTGCCTTGAGGGTCCTCTCTTAGGCAATCATGAAACACAGCTCCAAACTCAAAAATGGAGGACACATGAATGAAAACGCAATTCATTCATGTGGCTCCGGAAAAGGATGAGAATGGAGGATTGCCTTGAGGGTCCTCTCTTAGGCAATCATGGAACACAACTCCAAACTCAAAAGTGGAGGACACATGAACAGCCCTAAGCAATAACATTCATGTGGCTCCGGAAAAGGGTGAGAATGGGGGATTGCCTTGATGGTCCTCTCTTAGGCAATCATGGAACACAGCTCCAAACTCAAAAGTAAAGGGCACATGAACAACCCTAAGCAATAACATTCATGTGGCTCCGGAAAAGGACGAGAATGGAGGATTGCCTTGAGGGTCCTCTCTAAGGCAATCATGGAACACAGCTCCAAACTCGAAAAGTGGAGGACACATGAACAGCCCTAAGCAATAACATTCATGTGGCTCCGGAAAAGGATGAGAATGGAGGATTGCCTTGAGGGTCCTCTCTTAGGCAATCATGGAACACAGCTCCAAACTCGAAAGTGGAGGACACATGACCAGCCCTAAGCAATAACATTCATGTGGCTCCGGAAAAGGCTGAGAATGGGGGATTGCCTTGAGGGTCCTCTCTTAGGCAATCATGGAACACAGCTCCAAACTCGAAAATGGAGGACACATGAATGAAAACGCAATTCATTCATGTGGCTCCGGAAAAGGATGAGAATGGAGGATTGCCTTGAGGGTCCTCTCTTAGGCAATCATGGAATACAACTCCAAACTCAAAAGTGGAGGACACATGAACAGCCCTAAGTAATAACATTCATGTGTCTCCAGAAAAGGATGAGAATGGAGGATTGCCTTGAGGGTCCTCTCTTAGGCAATCATGAAAAACAGCTCCAAACTCAAAAGTGGAGGACACATGAACAGCCGTAAGCAATAACATTCATGTGGCTCGGAAAAGGACAAGAATGGAGGATTGCCTTGAGGGTCCTCTCTAAGGCAATCATGGAGCACAGCTCCAAACTCGAAAAGTGGAGGACACATGAACAGCCCTAAGCAATAACATTCATGTGGCTCCGGAAAAGGATGAGAATGGAGGATTGCCTTGAGGGTCCTCTCTTAGGCAATCATGGAACACAGCTCCAAACACGAAAATGGAGGACACATGAATGACAACGCAATTCATTCATGTGGCTCCGGAAAAGGATGAGAATGGAGGATTGCCTTGAGGGTCCTCTCTTAGGCAATCATGAAACACAGCTCCAAACTCAAAAGTGGAGGACACATGAACAGCCGTAAGCAATAACATTCATGTGGCTCCGGAAAAGGACATGAATGGAGGATTGCCTTGAGGGTCCTCTCTAAGGACATCATGGAACACAGCTCCAAACTCGAAAAGTGGAGGACACATGAACAACCCTAAGCAATAACATTCATGTGGCTCCGGAAAAGGACGAGAATGGAGGATTGCCTTGAGGGTCCTCTCTAAGGCAATCATGGAACACAGCTCCAAACTCGAAAAGTGGAGGACACATGAACAGCCCTAAGCAATAACATTCATGTGGCTCCGGAAAAGGATGAGAATGGAGAATTTCCTTGAGGGTCCTCTCTTAGGCAATCATGGAACACAGCTCCAAACTCGAAAGTGGGGGACACATGAACAGTCCTAAGCAATAACATTCATGTGGCTCCGGAAAAGGGTGAGAATGAAGGATTGCCTTGAGGGTCCTCTCTTAGGCAATCATGGAACACAGCTCCAAACTCAAAAATGGAGGACACATGAACAGCCCTAAGCAATAACATTCATGTGGCTCCGGAAAAGGATGAGAATGGAGAATTGCCTTAAGGGTCCGCTCTTAGGCAATAATGGAACACAGCTCCAAACTCCAAAGGGGAGGACACATGAACAGACCTAATCAATAACATTCATGTGGCTCCGGAAAAGGACGAGAATGCAGGATTGCCTTGAGGGTCCTCTCTTAGGCAATCATGGAACATAGCTCCAAACTCGAAAATGGAGGACGCAAGAATGACAACGCAATTCATTCATGTGGCTCCGGAAAAGGATGAGAATGGAGGATTGCCTTGAGGGTCCTCTCTTAGGCAATCTTGAAACTCAACTCTAAACTCGAAAGTGGAGGACACATGAACAGCCCTAAGCAATAACATTCGTGTGGCTCCGGAAAAAGGTGAGAATGGAGGATTGCCTTGAGGGTCCTCTCTTAGGAAATCATGGAACACAGCTCCAAACTCGAAAATGGAGGACACATGAATGACAACGCAATTCATTCATGTGGATCCGGAAAAGGATGAGAATGGAGGATTGCCTTGAGTGTCCTCTCTTAGGCAATCATGGAACACAGCTCCAAACTCGAAAAGTGGAGGACACATGAACAACCCTAAGCAATAACATTCATGTGGCTCCGGAAAAAGATGAGAATGGAGGATTGCCTTGAGGGTCGTTTCATAGGCAATCATGGAACACAGCTCCAAACTCGAAAGTGGAGGACATATGAACAACCCTAAGCAATAACATTCATGTGGCTCCGGAAAAGGGTGAGAATGGAGGATTGCCTTGAGGGTCCTCTCTTAGGCAATCATGGAACACAGCTCCAAACTCGAAAATGGAGGACACATGAATGACAACGCAATTCATTCATGTGGATCCGGAAAAGGATGAGAATGGAGGATTGCCTTGAGGGTCCTCTCTTAGGCAATCATGGAACACAGCTCCAAACTCGAAAATGGAGGACACATGAATGAAAACGCAATTCATTCATGTGGCTCCGGAAAAGGATGAGAATGGAGGATTGCCTTGAGGGTCCTCTCTTAGGCAATCATGGAATACAACTCCAAACTCAAAAGTGGAGGACACATGAACAGCCCTAAGTAATAACATTCATGTGTCTCCAGAAAAGGATGAGAATGGAGGATTGCCTTGAGGGTCCTCTCTTAGGCAATCATGAAAAACAGCTCCAAACTCAAAAGTGGAGGACACATGAACAGCCGTAAGCAATAACATTCATGTGGCTCGGAAAAGGACAAGAATGGAGGATTGCCTTGAGGGTCCTCTCTAAGGCAATCATGGAGCACAGCTCCAAACTCGAAAAGTGGAGGACACATGAACAGCCCTAAGCAATAACATTCATGTGGCTCCGGAAAAGGATGAGAATGGAGGATTGCCTTGAGGGTCCTCTCTTAGGCAATCATGGAACACAGCTCCAAACACGAAAATGGAGGACACATGAATGACAACGCAATTCATTCATGTGGCTCCGGAAAAGGATGAGAATGGAGGATTGCCTTGAGGGTCCTCTCTTAGGCAATCATGAAACACAGCTCCAAACTCAAAAGTGGAGGACACATGAACAGCCGTAAGCAATAACATTCATGTGGCTCCGGAAAAGGACATGAATGGAGGATTGCCTTGAGGGTCCTCTCTAGGAATCATGGAACACAGCTCCAAACTCGAAAAGTGGAGGACACATGAACAACCCTAAGCAATAACATTCATGTGGCTCCGGAAAAGGACGAGAATGGAGGATTGCCTTGAGGGTCCTCTCTAAGGCAATCATGGAACACAGCTCCAAACTCGAAAAGTGGAGGACACATGAACAGCCCTAAGCAATAACATTCATGTGGCTCCGGAAAAGGATGAGAATGGAGAATTTCCTTGAGGGTCCTCTCTTAGGCAATCATGGAACACAGCTCCAAACTCGAAAGTGGGGGACACATGAACAGCCTAAGCAATAACATTCATGTGGCTCCGGAAAAGGGTGAGAATGAAGGATTGCCTTGAGGGTCCTCTCTTAGGCAATCATGGAACACAGCTCCAAACTCAAAAATGGAGGACACATGAACAGCCCTAAGCAATAACATTCATGTGGCTCCGGAAAAGGATGAGAATGGAGAATTGCCTTAGGGTCCTCTCTTAGGCAATCATGGAACACAGCTCCAAACTCCAAAGGGGAGGACACATGAACAGACCTAATCAATAACATTCATGTGGCTCCGGAAAAGGATGAGAATGAGGATTGCCTTGAGGGTCCTCTCTTAGGCAATCATGGAACATAGCTCCAAACTCGAAAATGGAGGACGCAAGAATGACAACGCAATTCATTCATGTGGCTCCGGAAAAGGATGAGAATGGAGGATTGCCTTGAGGGTCCTCTCTTAGGCAATCATGAAACCAACTCAAACTCGAAAGTGGAGGACACATGAACAGCCCTAAGCAATAACATTCATGTGGCTCCAGAAAAGGATGAGAATGGAGGATTGCCTTGAGGGTCCTCTCTTAGGAAATCATGGAACACAGCTCCAAACTCGAAAATGGAGGACACATGAATGACAACGCAATTCATTCATGTGGATCCGGAAAAGGATGAGAATGGAGGATTGCCTTGAGTGTCCTCTCTTAGGCAATCATGGAACACAGCTCCAAACTCGAAAAGTGGAGGACACATGAACAACCCTAAGCAATAACATTCATGTGGCTCCGGAAAAAGATGAGAATGGAGGATTGCCTTGAGGGTCGTTTCATAGGCAATCATGGAACACAGCTCCAAACTCGAAAGTGGAGGACATATGAACAACCCTAAGCAATAACATTCATGTGGCTCCGGAAAAGGGTGAGAATGGAGGATTGCCTTGAGGGTCCTCTCTTAGGCAATCATGGAACACAGCTCCAAACTCGAAAAGTGGAGGACACATGAACAACCCTAAGCAATAACATTCATGTGGCTCCGGAAAAAGATGAGAATGGAGGATTGCCTTGAGGGTCGTTTCATAGGCAATCATGGAACACAGCTCCAAACTCGAAAGTGGAGGACATATGAACAACCCTAAGCAATAACATTCATGTGGCTCCGGAAAAGGGTGAGAATGGAGGATTGCCTTGAGGGTCCTCTCTTAGGCAATCATGGAACACAGCTCCAAACTCAAAAATGGAGGAGACATGAATGAAAACGCAATTCATTCATGTGGCTCCGGAAAAGGATGAGAATGGAGGATTGCCTTGAGGGTCCTCTCTTAGGCAATCATGAAAAACAGCTCCAAACTCAAAAGTGGAGGACACATGAACAGCCGTAAGCAATAACATTCATGTGGCTCGGAAAAGGACAAGAATGGAGGATTGCCTTGAGGGTCCTCTCTAAGGCAATCATGGAACCCAACTCCAAACTCGAAAAGTGGAGGACACATGAACAGCCCTAAGCAATAACATTCATGTGGCTCCGGAAAAGGATGAGAATGGAGGATTGCCTTGAGGGTCCTCTCTTAGGCAATCATGGAACACAGCTCCAAACTCGAAAAATGGAGGACACATGAACAACCCTAAGCAATAACGTTCATGTGGCTCCGAAAAAGGATGAGAATGGAGGATTGCCTTGAGGGTCCTCTCTTAGGCAATCATGGAACACAGCTCCAAACTCGAAAAATGGAGGACACATGAACAACCCTAAGCAATAACATTCGTGTGGCTCCGGAAAAAGATGAGAATGGAGGATTGCCTTGAGGGTCGTTTCATAGGCAATCATGGAACACAGCTCCAAACTCGAAAGTGGAGGACATATGAACAACCCTAAGCAATAACATTCATGTGGCTCCGGAAAAGGGTGAGAATGGAGGATTGCCTTGAGGGTCCTCTCTTAGGCAATCATGGAACACAGCTCCAAACTCAAAAATGGAGGAGACATGAATGAAAACGCAATTCATTCATGTGGCTCCGGAAAAGGATGAGAATGGAGGATTGCCTTGAGGGTCCTCTCTTAGGCAATCATGAAAAACAGCTCCAAACTCAAAAGTGGAGGACACATGAACAGCCGTAAGCAATAACATTCATGTGGCTCGGAAAAGGACAAGAATGGAGGATTGCCTTGAGGGTCCTCTCTAAGGCAATCATGGAACCCAACTCCAAACTCGAAAAGTGGAGGACACATGAACAGCCCTAAGCAATAACATTCATGTGGCTCCGGAAAAGGATGAGAATGGAGGATTGCCTTGAGGGTCCTCTCTTAGGCAATCATGGAACACAGCTCCAAACACGAAAATGGAGGACACATGAATGACAACGCAATTCATTCATCTGGCTCCGGAAAAGGATGAGAATGGAGGATTGCTTTGAGGGTCCTCTCTTAGGCAATCATGAAACACAGCTCCAAACTCAAAAGTGGAGGACACATGAACAGCCGTAAGCAATAACATTCATGTGGCTCCGGAAAAGGACATGAATGGAGGATTGCCTTGAGGGTCCTCTCTAAGGCAATCATGGAACACAGCTCCAAACTCGAAAGTGGAGGACACATGAACAGTCCTAAGCAATAACATTCATGTGGCTCTGGAAAAGGGTGAGAATGAAGGATTGCCTTGAGGGTCCTCTCTTAGGCAATCATGGAACACAACTCCAAACTCAAAAATGGAGGACACATGAACAGCCCTAAGCAATAACATTCATGTGGCTCCGGAAAAGGATGAGAATGGAGAATTGCCTTAAGGGTCCGCTCTTAGGCAATAATGGAACACAGCTCCAAACTCCAAAGGGGAGGACACATGAACAGCCCTAATCAATAACATTCATGTGGCTCCGGAAAAGGACGAGAATAGAGGATTGCCTTGAGGGTCCTCTCTTAGGCAATCATGGAACATAGCTCCAAACTCGAAAATGGAGGACGCAAGAATGACAACGCAATTCATTCATGTGGCTCCAGAAAAGGATGAGAATGGAGGATTGCCTTCAGGGTCCTCTCTTATGCAATCATGAAACTCAACTCCAAACTCGAAAGTGGAGGACACATGAACAGCCCTAAGCAGTAACATTCGTGTGGCTCCGGAAAAAGGTGAGAATGGAGGATTGCCTTGAGGGTCCTCTCTTAGGAAATCATGGAACACAGCTCCAAACTCGAAAATGGAGGACACATGAATGACAACGCAATTCATTCATGTGGATCCGGAAAAGGATGAGAATGGAGGATTGCTTTGAGTGTCCTCTCCTAGGCAATCATGGAACACAGCTCCAAACTCGAAAAGTGGAGGACACATGAACAACCCTAAGCAATAACGTTCATGTGGCTCCGAAAAAGGATGAGAATGGAGGATTGCCTTGAGGGTCCTCTCTTAGGCAATCATGGAACACAACTCCAAACTCGAAAAGTGGAGGACACATGAACAACCCTAAGCAATAACGTTCATGTGGCTCCGAAAAAGGATGAGAATGGAGGATTGCCTTGAGGGTCCTCTCTTAGGCAATCATGGAACACAGCTCCAAACTCGAAAGTGGAGGACATATGAACAGCCCTAAGCAATAACATTCATGTGGCTCCGGAAAAGGATGAGAATGGACGATTGCCTTGAGGGTCCTCTCTAAGGCAATCATGGAACACAACTCCAAACTCGAAAAGTGGAGGACACATAAACAGCCCTAAGCAATAACATTCATGTGGCTCTGGAAAAGGATGAGAATGGAGGATTGCCTTGAGGGTCGTTTCTTAGGCAATCATGGAACACAGCTCCAAACTCGAAAGTGGAGGACACATGAACAGCCCTAAGCAATAACATTCATTTGGCTCCGGAAAAGGGTGCGAATGGAGGATTGCCTTGAGGGTCCTCTCTTAGGCAATCATGGAACACAGCTCCAAACTCGAAAATGGAGGACACATGAATGAAAACGCAATTCATTCATGTGGCTCCGGAAAAGGATGAGAATGGAGGATTGCCTTGAGGGTCCTCTCTTAGGCAATCATGGAACACAACTCCAAACTCAAAAGTGGAGGACACATGAACGGCCCTAAGCAATAACATTCATGTGGCTCTGGAAAAGGATGAGAATGGAGGATTGCCTTGAGGGTCCTCTCTTAGGCAATCATGGAACACAACTCCAAACTCAAAAGTGGAGGACACATAAACAGCACTAAGCAATAACATTCATGTGGCTCCGGAAAAGGACGAGAATGGACGATTGCCTTGAGGGTCCTCTCTAAGGCAATCATGGAACACAACTCCAAACTCGAAAAGTGGAGGACACATAAACAGCCCTAAGCAATAACATTCATGTGGCTCTGGAAAAGGATGAGAATGGAGGATTGCCTTGAGGGTCCTCTCTTAGGCAATCATGGAACACAGCTCCAAACTCGAAAGTGGAGGACACATGAACAGCCCTAAGCAATAACATTCATGTGGCTCCGGAAAAGGACGAGAATGGAGGATTGCCTTGAGGGTCCTCTCTTAGGCAATCATGGAACATAGCTCCAAACTCGAAAATGGAGGACGCAAGAATGACAACGCAATTCATTCATGCGGCTCCGGAAAAGGATGAGAATGGATGATTGCCTTAAGGGTCCTCTCTTAGGCAATCATGGAACACAACTCCAAACTCAAAAGTGGAGGACACATAAACAACCCTAAGCAATAACATTCATGTGGCTCCGGAAAAGGACGAGAATGGAGGATTGCCTTGAGGGTCCTCTCTTAGGAAATCATGGAACATAGTTCCAAACTCGAAAATGGAGGACACAAGAATGACAACGCAATTCATTCATGTGGCTCCGGAAAAGGATGAGAATGGAGGATTGCCTTGAGGGTCCTTTCTTAGGCAATCATGGAACACAGCTCCAAACTCAAAAGTGGAGGACACATGAACAGCCCTAAGCAATAACATTCATGTGGCTCCGGAAAAGGACGAGAATGGAGGATTGCCTTGAGGGTCCTCTCTAAGGAAATCATGGAACACAACTCCAAACTCGAAAAGTGGAGGACACATGAACAGCCCTAAGCAATAACATTCATGTGGCTCTGGAAAAGGATGAGAATGGAGGATTGCCTTGAGGGTCCTCTCTTAGGCAATCATGAAACTCAACTCCAAACTCGAAAGTGGAGGACACATGAACAGCCCTAAGCAATAACATTCATGTGGCTCCGGAAAAGGACGAGAATGGAGGATTGCCTTGAGGGTCCTCTCTTAGGCAATCATGGAACACAACTCCAAACTCAAAAGTGGAGGACACATAAATAGCCCTAAGCAATAACATTCATGTGTCTCCGGAAAAGGACGAGAATGGACGATTGCCTTGAGGGTCCTCTCTAAGGCAATCATGGAACACAACTCCAAACTCGAAAAGTGGAGGACACATAAACAGCCCTAAGCAATAACATTCATGTGGCTCTGGAAAAGGATGAGAATAGAGGATTGCCTAGAGGGTCGTTTCTTAGGCAATCATGGAACACAACTCCAAACTCGAAAGTGGAGGACACATGAACAGCCCTAAGCAATAACATTCATTTGGCTCCAGAAAAGGGTGAGAATGGAGGATTGCCTTGAGGGTCCTCTCTTAGGCAATCATGGAACACAGCTCCAAACTCGAAAATGGAGGACACATGAATGAAAACGCAATTCATTCATGTGGCTCCGGAAAAGGATGAGAATGGAGGATTGGCTTGAGGGTCCTCTCTTAGGCAATCATGGAACACAACTCCAAACTCAAAAGTGGAGGACACATGAACAGCCCTAAGCAATAACATTCATGTGGCTCCGGAAAAGGATGAGAATGGAGGATTGCCTTGAGGGTCCTCTCTTAGGCAATCATGGAACACAACTCCAAACTCAAAAGTGGAGGACACATAAACAGCCCTAAGCAATAACATTCATGTGGCTCCGGAAAAGGACGAGAATGGACGATTGCCTTGAGGGTCCTCTCTAAGGGAATCATGGAACACAACTCCAAACTCAAAAAGTGGAGGACACATAAACAGCCCTAAGCAATAACATTCATGTGGCTCTGCAAAAAAGGATGAGAATGGAGGATTGCCTTGAGGGTCCTCTCTTAGGCAATCATGGAACACAGCTCCAAACTCGAAAGTGGAGGACACATGAACAGCCCTAAGCAATAACATTCATGTGGCTCCGGAAAAGGACGAGAATGGAGGATTGCCTTGTGGGTCCTCTCTTAGGCAATCATGGAACATAGCTCCAAACTCGAAAATGGAGGACGCAAGAATGACAACGCAATTCATTCATGTGGCTCCGGAAAAGGATGAGAATGGATGATTGCCTTGAGGGTCCTCTCTTAGGCAATCATGGAACACGGCTCCAAACTCAAAAGTGGAGGACACATGAACAACCCTAAGCAATAACATTCATGTGGCTCTGGAAAAGGTCAAGAATGGAGGATTGCCTTGAGGGTCCTCTCTTAGGCAATCATGGAACATAGTTCCAAACTCGAAAATGGAGGACACAAGAATGACAACGCAATTCATTCATGTGGCTCCGGAAAAGGATGAGAATGGAGGATTGCCTTGAGGGTCCTCCCTTAGGCAATCATGGAACACAGCTCCAAACTCGAAAGTGGAGGACACATGAATGACAACGCAATTCATTCATGTGGCTCCGGAAAAGGATGAGAATGGAGGATTGCCTTGAGGGTCCTCTCTTAGGGAATCATGAAACTCAACTCCAAACTCGAAAGTGGAGGACACACGAACAACCCTAAGAAATAACATTCATGTGGCTCCGGAAAAGGGTGAGAATGGGGGATTGCCTTGAGGGTCCTCTCTTAGGCAATCAAGGAACACAGCTCCAAACTCGAAAATGGAGGACACATGAATGACATCGCAATTCATTCATGTGGCTCCGGAAAAGGATAAGAATGGAGGATTGCCTTGAGGGTCCTCTCTTAGGCAATCATGGAACACAACTACAAACTCGAAAAGTGGAGGACACATGAACAGCCCTAAGCAATAACATTCATGTGGCTCCGGAAAAGGACGAGAATGGAGGATTGCCTTGAGGGTCCTCTCTTAGGCAATCATGGAACACAACTCCAAACTCAAAAGTGGAGGACACATAAATAGCCCTAAGCAATAACATTCATGTGTCTCCGGAAAGGAGAGAATGGAGATTGCCTTGAGGGTCCTCTCTTAGGCAATCATGGAACACACTCCAAACTCGAAAGTGGAGGACACATAAACAGCCCTAAGCAATAACATTCATGTGGCTCTGGAAAAGGATGAGAATAGAGGATTGCCTAGAGGGTCGTTTCTTAGGCAATCATGGAACACAACTCCAAACTCGAAAGTGGAGGACACATGAACAGCCCTAAGCAATAACATTCATTTGGCTCCAGAAAAGGGTGAGAATGGAGGATTGCCTTGAGGGTCCTCTCTTAGGCAATCATGGAACACAGCTCCAAACTCGAAAATGGAGGACACATGAATGAAAACGCAATTCATTCATGTGGCTCCGG